>NC_044276.1:11976383-12174822 GCF_003957555.1 Calypte anna | reverse complement strand
GGCTTATCCGACAAAAATTCCTCGGGGGGCCCCAAAAGCTTCCCCAGACCCCTCCCGGGTCACGGCACAGTGGAGTCCTGGTTTTCCTCCATGGTTTCCAGATTGAGGCCCAAAAAGGCCTAATAAAATTGTTTAGAGACAGGAATTCCAAGCCTATAAACAGCAAAGGCACACACACACACGCACCCTTTTTTTTTTTTTTCTTCTGCTGTGGTGTCTGCAGCAGGGCTCATTTTCTGAGCAGCAGCAGTGTGTGCGGGGGGGGCGAGAAGCGGCTGCGGAGGCAGGAGTGGGGGTGCTCTCTGTACCAGGAGCAGCTCTAACTCTCCGCAGCAACTCTCAGCCTCCGAAAAGGCATACTCATTCTCATGCCTGTTTTCCCTGTGTTCCTGTGTAGCATGCCCTAGTTGATCCTGCTTTGGCAGAGGGGTTGGACTGGATTGATCTCTAGAGGTCCCTTCCAACCCCTAACATTCCATAATTCTATGATTCTATGGCCTCAGTCCCTGGGACAGTGATGGGGTCCAGCCTGCTCCAGGCAGGTGAAGGACAGAGAGGGGATTGCTGAAGCAGAGTGGCAAGGGGACAGAAATACATGGGGTGCACCCGGTCTTTAGCAAGCCCTTTGACATGCTCTACCATTGTCCTTTTGTAGCCAGACTGGTGATGTCTGGATTGATGGTGGGGAAACAGTTCAGAAATATACAGGTTGTGAGCAATCCTGACTTACTTCAGTTTAGGCTACATTGGGTTAATGGTTATTGAGGCCTAGTTAGAGGTTTCTAAAAATGAGCTAATGGGAAAGAGATAACTTAATTGGCAACAGAAGAGGAAAATAATTATGTGAGAAGAATCTTTCCGTGAGAATGGTACGTGTAATTGGAATACAAAGCCACCTGCATGATATGATTGTGTAAACAAGGCTTCTCTATATAAAGTGAGTGCAAGCTGTTAATAAACGATTTCATACAATCATATTGATGTGTACATGGAATCCTTAAGCCTGCGCAGACTTTTTTCCCACAAATGGCACCCGAACAGGGACTAAGGGCGGCCCGGACCAGGGACTCTCATGCTGTTGCTTCAAGGCTCAATGAAGACAGCTGGAATGAGAGGGTAGCAGAGAAGCCAGTTAAAAGGAGATTGCTGCCCTGGCAGTCTATGTAGCTAGTGCCCAGCTACGGAATAAATGAGCTCGGAATTGAAGAATCTTGCCCTGATCAGGTGAGCGTCTGGGGACGAGATGGGGTCTACACTCTCTAAAGAAGAAGAGGCAGTAGTTAAGCTCCTCCAATGTATTCTCTCTAAGAGACGTTTATTACTCGAAGGCAGGACCTTATGTGAATTACTGAAACAGTTTGCAAAGCCTTATATGCCAATTCTTCTAAAAGTTGAAACACTTCAGTTTGAAACCATGCCTGCAAATCTGCACGTACAAAAGGACAAGCACCGAGTAACATTTGTGCTTGCACTCCGTGTAATGCATCGGTGTTCCATCTAGGAATCACAGCTACATTTTTGCATAGCATTTACCATTTATGATGAAATTGGAATTGTTGAGAAGGAGTTAACAGAGTATCAATGACCATTTTTGTGTCACATGGCGTCAACTATTCAGCAGTAAAAGGATGTTGCAAAGGAGATTGAGTAAATGACGCAAACCGATTTCAAACCGTACTGCGCAATGGCAGTAGACCCCATCTCGTCCCCAGACGCTCACCTGATCAGGGCAAGATTCTTCAATTCCAAGCTCATTTATTCCGTAGCTGGGCACTAGCTACATAAGAACTGCCCAGGGCAGCAATCTCCTTTTAACTGGCTTTCTGCTACCCTCTCATTCCAGCTGTCTTTCATTGAGCCTTGAAGCAACAGCATGAGAGTCCCTGGTTCCGGGCCGCCCTTAGTCCCTGTTCGGGTGCCATTTGTGGGAAAAAGTACTGCGCAGGCTTAAGGATCCCATGTACACATCAATATGATTGTATGAAATCGTTTATTAACAGCTTGCACTCACTTTATATAGAGAAGCCTTGTTTTACACAATCATATCATGCAGGTGGCTTTGTATTCCAATTACACGTACCATTCTCACGGAAAGATTCTTCTCACATAATTATTTTCCTCTTCTGTTGCCAATTAAGTTATCTCTTTCCCATTAGCTCATTTTTAGAAACCTCTAACTAGGCCTCAATAACCATTAACCCAATGTAGCCTAAACTGAAGTAAGTCAGGATTGCTCACAACCTGTATATTTCTGAACTGTTTCCCCACCATCAATCCAGACATCACCAGTCTGGCTACAAAAGGACAATGGTAGAGCATGTCAAAGGGCTTGCTAAAGACCGGGTGCACCCCATGTATTTCTGTCCCCTTGCCACTCTGCTTCAGCAATCCCCTCTCTGTCCTTCACCTGCCTGGAGCAGGCTGGACCCCATCACTGTCCCAGGGACTGAGGCCATAGAATCATAGAATTATGGAATGTTAGGGGTTGGAAGGGACCTCTAGAGATCATCCAGTCCAACCCCTCTGCCAAAGCAGGATCAACTAGGGCATGCTACACAGGAACACAGGGAAAACAGGCATGAGAATGAGTATGCCTTTTCGGAGGCTGAGAGTTGCTGCGGAGAGTTAGAGCTGCTCCTGGTACAGAGAGCACCCCCACTCCTGCCTCCGCAGCCGCTTCTCGCCCCCCCCGCACACACTGCTGCTGCTCAGAAAATGAGCCCTGCTGCAGACACCACAGCAGAGAAAAAAAAAAAAAAGGGTGCGTGTGTGTGTGTGCCTTTGCTGTTTATAGGCTTGGAATTCTGTCTCTAAACAATTTTATTAGGCCTTTTTGGGCCTCAATCTGGAAACCATGGAGGAAACCAGGACTCCACTGTGCCGTGACCCGGGAGGGGTCTGGGGAAGCTTTTGGGGCCCCCCGAGGAATTTTTGTCGGATAAGCCTCCTCTATCCCCTTGGCTCTATGCGGCAGTGGACACCTGACCTTCCTCATACTAAAAAGGTGTTTAAGCCCTTCCACTGCAGTGTGAAATGTGCTTTTCGTATTGTGTTGTATTGATGACAGGCTTTTGTTAATGTTGTACTTCATGTGATCGTTTATATGTTGATTATGGGATCCCTCGTCTATATCTTGACTGTTGATTGTGCTATTCTGTTGCACTGCTAAGCAGATGAACTTCTGGAATTTTAACACAGATGCTAAAAGATGTTGAGAGTTTCAGACATGCAGTTTTACAATATCGTGCTGCCACTGACTTTTTATTGTTAGCTTTTAGGTTATGTTTGTGAAGACTTGGATGGAGTGTATCTGCATAAATTTATCTGATCATTCAGAGTCAATTCACAACCGAAAACGATTGATTAAGATAACATGAAAAAAATTAACTGTTGCATATACTGGGTTAAATGAATGGTTAAATCATTTAAGGATATGGGGATAGCTTAGAGATTTTTTCCCACACATTTCTTCTGTGAAATCCCCCCGATCCTCAAGCTCTCCTGCTCACACTCCTACCTCAGGGAACTTGGGCTTCTTGTCATCAGTGTTTGTTTAGCATTTGTGTGTTTTGTTTTTATAGTGGTGTCCTATGTGGAGATCTTCAGATCTTCAGGGCTGTGCTGAGGATCCCCTCTGAGCAGGGACAGCACAAAGCCTTTTCCATGTGCCTCCCTCACCTTACTGTGGTCTCCCTTTTTTTCAGCACAGCCATCTTTGCCTACCTGAAGCCCCTCTCCATCTCCTCCCCATCCCTGGACCTGGTGATGGCGTTTCTGTACTTGGCGGTTCCTCCAGTAGTGAACCCCCTCATCTACAGCATGAGGAACCAAGAGCTCAAGGGCTGGCATCCCCAGCTGCACTTCGGGCCATTCTTTCTAGCCCAAGCTTTTTCCCTCTGTAAAGAAAAGCTCCACCATTCCCAGACCAGCCCTTCTGGAACTTCCAGGACTAGGACTTAGGAGAGGTGTTCCAGACCTCTGATAATTTTCATAGCCCTGCTCTGAACCCACGCCAACCGGTCCCTACCTCTCACAGTTTAACACTGGCCCGACAATTAAATTCAATGACATATGGTCTCTATTAATCCCCCTCCCCTCCTTGATAAAGAAAGGAGAGAGAATAAGGGAGAGAGACTTATGGGTTGGAAACTAAACTAGACAGCTTTAGTGAAACAGTAATGATAAAAAGAAAAAAAAATACTATATATACACAAATATACAGGAAAATTGATACTTCCCCCCTTTCTTCCAGTTGCTCTCACATCAACACTGAGGCTGTGGGGCAGCCCTGGGAAAGTCCAGGCTGGGCTCCTGGACTCAGCAGCAGTCGGGAACTGGAGGTAGGAACACAGAGATTCAGGCTGGTATGGATCAGGACCACAGGCAGACAAACAGAGAAAATCCTCTCAGGATACTGAAGCAAACAGGAACAGATGAAGAAGGGGAGGAAGGGAAGGGGTTTGACCCTCGTGATCCCTCACATTTATGCTGAGTATGACATGTATGGGATGGAATACCCTGTTTGGTCAGTTTTGGTCATTTATCTTGTCTGTTCCTCATTAAAAGTGGATTGTAGGTGTGACCTTCTTTCTCCTTTTCTCTTTCTGGAGCACAAGATGTTCAGAACCGAGCAGCAGCCTTGGCTCTGCAGATCATACTCCAGCAGTAACTATAAACATGGAGCTTTATCAGTCCTAGAAGCAGACATTGACTGAGAAACTTGCTGTTAATTTCAGCAAGTGCAGCTACTTGCAAGAGACTTATCTGAAAACAAAATTGCAAGAGAGAAAATTAGCTTTATCCTGGCCCAAACCAGGACATTCCTCCCCTTATTCCATAACACTGGTGTCATGCTCCGGTCATTACTTTCACTTATCCCTAAATATGCTCCTACACAAATTATTACTCTCTCTATATACTAAAACCTACAAAGTAATTTAGTCAATGATTGCAGATGTTCATCTATTGTAGAAGATTATAAAAACAGGAAGCAATTGTCACAGTTCATGTCCATGGTCCACAAGGTGAAGGTTGTAGAAGGCTGAAGGTTCAAGGAAGTTACTGGATGCCAGTTCTGGTTTCATCACCATAGCATTATCCTGAAAAACAGTCATATAACACTGTTAATTTATGCAACAATTCACAAAACAGCAATTAATGTGGAGCATGAATTCACACTCTCCAAAATTCCATGCTCTACTGACTGAGCTAATCAAGCACAAATAAGGTATTCTCACCCAGTGTTAGATTCCCCTGTAGTACACATTGTACTTCTCCATCTTCCATCATCACCCACCAAGTGTGTCCAGGCCTTTGAGCAAAAGCAACCCCACAAATGGGTTTACCTTTTCCTGAGGAAGGAAAAACCTAAACTGTTTTTCTCAGCAGATTCTTTTCATGCACCACAGGCACTCTGCCCCCAAAGGTGGAAGGTCTGACTGAGCAGGACCAGCTCGATTGATGGAAGCTCTGGTGATAACTAACCAGTTGGCTTGTGCCATGTGCTTGTCCCTGTTTTTAAAGGTTCCACCACCCATTGCCTTTAAGGTACTTTTTAACAGTCCATTATACCTATATATCGAAATAAGATGGAGTGGTGGACACTCTAGTGGACTCAGCCCAGAATGAAAGAGTGGTAACATTTCCCAAATTAAAACTCAGTGTGTAATTATCAACAAAATTCTTTATCTCTGTATGAAACACTGAACCAAGTATCACGCTGTATATCAGTATTCAAGACCATATCACAACTGCAGTTTTCAAGCAGCTCTTACCACAGAGCAACACGAATCCCAGCTATATAAGCACAGATACATACCTGAATACCAAAGTTACAGCATTATAACTTTAATTTCCAACCCTGTGAAATTTCCATCGGAAAAATTTTTATTCCCACTCAGCAGAGCCATGACAGCATCTTCATATTCTCGTGCTGTTTTAATCACATCACCCACAGCTGGTTCCATTTCTCCAGGAACCCATAACATTACTGATAGTGTATGGTTAAATGGGGAGGGTGCAGCGTGCACAAACCTTTGCCTCATAGGCTTAGGACATGGCATGTGATAAGGATCTACAGTTTCATCATGGGTATAGATCACATCTCGTACAGCCAATTCTTTCAAATACCTGATAGCTTGTCCAAGTGTGGGTGCTTTGACCTGTGGGCAGTCTATTTCCTCTTTATAGGGACATCTCCTATGTGTATGAAATGTGTAACCTATGTGTATCTCCTAGGTGTATGAAACACCACTGTGCCATGTACCACACTTTTGAAGACCATATCACAACTATGGTTCGTAAGGAGCTCTTATTAAGAATGAACCACAGAGCAACACTGATCCCTGCTAAAAAGCCACAGATCACATACTCTGAGTACCAAAGGTACAGCATGATTGGTTTGATTTCCAACCCTGTGAAATTTCCAAAGAAATAGTTCCTGTTCGTCGGATCCATCCGGGTATCCTCCCACTGAAGTAAAAATTCAAACTTTTCATATAAAAGAGTTGAAATGTGAACTCAGCTTGAGCTAATAAGCTTAAGCCCCACGTGGGTCGCCAATAAATCTGTCAGGGTTAAACACTGGGCCTGTAATTAACCGAATGACAGAAGCTCTCTATTAATGCCCCTCCCATCCCTGATAAAGAAAGGAGAGAGAATAAGGGAGAGAGACTGATCGGTTGGAAACTAAACTACACAGCTTTAATGAAACATCATTGATTAAAAGGAAAAATTACTAAATATATACAAATACATAGAAAAATGGTACCATGTTTTTCCCCCCTCACCCCCACAAGTGTCACGTCACCACCAAGGCTTCAGGGCAGCCCTTGGAAAGTCCAGGCTGGACTCCTGGGGTCAGCAGGCCTGGTTTAATCCCAGATCCGTTGTAGTTGTGATGGTGGGGTGATCATTGCCATCTTGAGTACCTCCCTCCTTGTCCTTCAGTTTAAAGCCTTTTAAAAACATTTTAAAGAAGGAGCTGCAGGCATGGACAGTGTAGGACAGCCTGCAGGAGAGGTGGCCACGGGCTCTGGAGGGCTGAAAGGCCCAACAGGACCAACGGCTTTGTCACCTCAGACCTGGCAGCTGCCTCCACCACCAAGGTCTGACAGGAGTAATTTTGTCCTGAGGCTCTGGACTTTCTTTCCCCTTCTGGGGGAGGTCAGAATGTGTCACTTTTTTTTTTTGATTACTCATTTTCATACTTCTCTGTCCCCAGGAAGAGTCCCGACTCAAAAGTGAGGGATGGGCTCTGCCTTCCCATTGACTATAGTTCAGAGTTTGTCCTCAATGCTTCATTAATAAACAATTAACGAAAAACCCTTGGATTCAGAGCCACCTTTACAGATCCTTTGCCTCCCAGCAATCATGGCCTCCAGTGATCTGCTCTAACAAGGCCATGGGGAGGTTCTGGAAGCAATGGCCCTCAGTGAGGCCAATCAATGCTTCAAGGTACTTTCAGGTTCCATTCTGACTTCTGGAGCACTTTGTTCATTCATCTCTCAGCACCTGAGGATCATGGACTCAGCACCAAACACACCCTGGGGCTCATTGAAATACAGAGAGCAATAAAGGGTCATGGCTCTCCATGGGATATTCTTCACATCATCAAGATTTGTACAGCTAATTGGAGAGGTTTTCACACTGTAGTAAAGGAGGAAAATTTGATACTGTGCTTAATGAAAACTGTTTGTAGCACTTTTGGGGTTTTTGATTTATGTTATTTTTTAAATTATATTTTAAAAGATCATCTCATGATTTTCAGTTTAGAGAAGAGGTGACAGAAGTTCCCCGAGGGCTGACACTGTGTGGGCAACTTTACTTCTCACCTCCCCAGCCCCACCCTTTCTGTCATGTCCCACCTGGGACTTCCATCCCTGGTCCTTGCATCAGACTTCTCCTCTCCTCTCTGCAGCTGGAAGTTACAGCTCCACTGCACCACCTCCCACCTGCTCTCTTTAGAGAACTGACTGCAAACGGGCACAGCAGGAGTTTTCCTTTGTGCAAGCCAAGAAAAGTCAAACAGAGAAAGTGAAGAAGAATCTGAGGAGAAATGGCTTAGAGAGACAGATGGGAAAAGAGAGCTGTGATCATCATGACAGAGGTGGCTAAAGAGAGAATCAGGCTGCTGAAAGACAGGCGAGCTTTGAACAACCTGCTGCTCAAAGCAGCAGCCCAGGGGAGAGGCATCTGAATAAACAAAGAGCAGGAGAAGGGGACAATTGGAGAGGAATGGGAATGGCCTTTGTCTGCACAGTCTGTGTCTGGAAAGGTGACTTTAGAAATGGTCCCTGTATCACCACCACCAGGCAGAAGTTTCTGTTGAGGCTCTGCAGTTGGTTTCGTCCTTGGCCCTTCTTGGGGTAGTAGGGAGGTGTTGTTCATTTTTCCTACAGTTTTTATTGCTCATCTTCACACCCCACTGCCCCCAGGAAAAGTCCTGACCCGCAAGTGAGGGATGGAATCTGATTTCCCATTGCCTAGGGTTCAGAGTTTGGCCTGACTGATCCATAAAATACATAAATAAATAAATACATAAACACACAAACAAATAAACAAATATCTGTGGCTTCAGAACCACCTTTACAGAATCTTTTCCTCCCTGCAATTATGGCCTCCAGTGACCTTCTCTAACAAGTATCTGTGGAGGCTTTGTCAGTAATGGGACCCAATGGGGCCAATGAATACTTTACGATAACTTGGGTGTTGCGAGATGAACCTCTCTGTAGGGATCAATGCCTCAAGGTCTAATTAGGTGTAGCAGTTTAGACTTGTGAGTTGTGCTCTAAGTCTATCACTCACGTAGTGGAACTAGCAATATCGGACCGTGGCTCGAAGAGCTACCAGCCTCTCTCGTGACTAGCCCAAGAGTGAGCTAGTCTGTGGGTGTGAGCCTCACCTTTTATTGGCCCCCTGGTCTTGCACATGCTCAATAGGGGGCCTGCCCTAACTGGGCACAGGTGGATTTGATACCAGCTCACACCCACTTCTCGGTAATCAGAGGCATTTGATTGCTTTGTTCCACTACATTTCCCCCCCCGCCCCCCCTTTTTTTTTTTTTTTTTTTTTTTTTTGTGAATAAACTCGATACAACAAAAGTGCTAATCCCTCTCACCTCTTTTTTTTTTTTTTTTTTTTTTTTTTTGTTAGGGGAGGCACCACCAACAAGTAAGAAGAGTCATGTAATGTCCAGGCAAATTTGTCCGGATTAATTAATTCGAACTGCTGGATGCTGCACCGTTGTTCTTTAAAGGTCTGTTTGTGGCAGGGCGTGTCCACTTACTGGGTACCCAGAGAGGTCCGGAGTCTGTTGAGACACAGCTATAACCTCTCCCGGTAAACAGTAGTGGTTTGGGCCCTGCCCACTGGCCTGTAGCTGGGTCTTTGTAATGAATCTGGACGTCCGGCATGCGGTTGATCTTCTGGGATGAGTAGTGTAGCAGCACAGGGGGTTGTTGTGAGTCACGGCTTGGGCTAAGAAAATTTAGCGTAAACAGTACCTTGCCAAGCCGTATCTGCGGGTCCATCTCTTTGCTGTCTTTCTGTTTTTGCAAGTACGTCTTCAGGGTGCGATTAGCTCTTTCTACTATCGCCTGGCCTGAAGACGAGTGGGGGATTCCTGTGATGTGTTTTACCCGCCAAGTAGCAAAAAATTGTTTGACTTTCCCGCCTGTATAGGCGGGTGCATTGTCAGTTTTTACTACTTGGGGGACCCCCATGACAGCGAAGCAATTAGATGACGGACCACATGTAACGCTTTTTCCCCCGTTTGAGCTGTTGCCCAGAGCATGCCCGAAAAGGTATCAATCGTGACATGAACATATTTCAGACGTCCAAATTCTGAGACGTGGGTGACATCCATCTGCCAGATTTCTCCCGCTTGCAGTCTGCATGGGTTGACTCCCACTCCTAGGGCTGGGCCAAATTGGGCGCATCGAGGGCACGCTTTAACAACCCCTTTCGTGTATTCCCACGGAATGGAAAACATGCGCTTCAATGCCCTGGCATTCTGATGGAATAGAGAGTGGCTGTTTTGAGCCTTTGCGAACTGACGGACAGGATTCTGGAATCCTAGGCTGACCAGGGAGTCAGCCTTTGCATTTCCTTCACCCAGTCCCAGAGAGGTTTTATGGCTTCTGATGTGTAGTATGCAGCATGGTTCCGTTCGAATTTTTGGCACACGTTGTAGCGTAAGGAAGAGCTCCCATAGCCGCTTATTTTGTACCGGCTTGATAATAGCATCCTCGATACGGTTCGCAACTCCGACTGCATATTGCGAGTCGGAGACAATGTTAAGGGGAGCCTGTCGCCATTGCGTTAGGGCCCAGATAATAGCCAGCAATTCCAGAGTCCGTAGATTATCTTTCGCAGTGCCCGGAATCAGGTGTTGTTTCCTCCGACCCTTATCCTGCCATACGCAGGCGGCCATTTTCTACCCCTTTCCGGCATCGGTGAAAACTGTGATGCCAGGCACTGGGTGCTCTGAAACGATTGGACGCTCAATCCAATGAAGCTGGCTGATGGTCTGTAAACGCTTATGTGTTGGGCCTCCATGGCGGACTTCCCCGGAATACCCGAATAGGGCAAGTTGTAGAGGCACGGAGCGTTGCAGTAGCCAGTCAAAGTCGATTGTTTTTATGGGGATGCTGATCCATCCCGGCTCTTGACCGTCTACCTCCAGGCAACGCTGCCGTCCCTTACGTATCAAGAATGCTATTATCTCAGTCTGTTGCCATATACCTTTCTGCGGCGTGTGCGATGGAAATAGCCATTCCAAGATGGCTATGGAGCCTGGTCTCAGGGAGCTCTGATTGCGTTTTCGGTTATCGTTGTTGCAGTTGTCCTTTTGCCAGTTAAAGTCTTGTAATAACAGCGCGAACGGGAATGATGGGTGATTACATATCCAGATGCCGATGGGTTGTGTGGCATCTCGCCGATCCGCATAGCCGGTTGCCAGTTTACGGACGACCTGTTTTAACGCATTAGTGTGGCTATCTGTCCAGTTCACTAACGCATTCGGATGCGTGCCCCGCAACAATGACAAAAAGGGGTGGATGCCTGCGTTGGTGAGGCCTACAATGGGTCGAACCCATTGGAGCTCGCCCACTAGCTTTTGGGCATCGTTCCATGTTTTAACCGAACTTATTACCTCCAGTTTCTGTGGTCTCACCATGGTGTCAGTAACTTTCCACCCTAAGTAGCTCCAGGGCGATTGGGTCTGCACTTTTTCCAGAGCAACTATTAGTCCCTTCGTCTTCAGTCGGTTGGTCAGGATTTGACTGAAGTCGTCAGGGAGCGGGGCTTCTTGGCAGAATAGTATGTCGTCCATGTAATGGTATGTTAGTGTATTTGGCATTTCGTCGCGGATCGGCGATAGCGCCCATGCCACATACATTTGGCATAATGTCGGAGAGTTTTTCATCCCCTGTGGCAGCACTACCCATTCATACCTCTTCGCAGGTTCACTTTTGTTGATGGAAGGGATGGTGAACGCGAAGTGCGCTGTATCTTCTGGATGTAAGGGAATATTGAAGAAACAGTCTTTGAGGTCAATGACCAGAAGGTGCCAGCCTCTTGGTAGCATCGTAAGTAATGGTAACCCAGGTTGGAGGGCGCCCATTGGCCACATCTGGTTATTGACCTTTCGTAAATCCTGTATCAATCGCCATTTTCCTGATTTTTTCGGAACAACAAAGATAGGTGTGTTCCAAGGACTGAGTGATGGCTGGATGTGTCCTGCATCCAGCTATTCTTTTACTAGTCTGTTAGCAATTTGTAGCCACTCTTTTGGTAGAGGCCACTGCTCTACCCAGACGGGGGTGTCTGATTTCCATTTCAGTCTGGGGGTTGGTGGCACTACTGCAGTGGCCCTTACTGAAAATTTTGAAGAGATCGGGTGGGCTCAGGGATGGAGAGGACGGCTCCTAGCTGACTCATTACTTCTCTGCCGATCAACCCTCCTAGTTGCCCTGGCAATGACAATACATAGGGACGCACGGTTACCTTCTGTCCTTCAGGAAACCGTAGTTGCACTGGTTCTAGGGCCTGAAGGGGGGTGGAACCACCACCTACTCCCTGGACGGCATCACGGGCAGTGACAAGTTTCCAGTGACGAGGCCATACGTTGAGGTTGATGACTGTGACATCAGCCCCCGTGTCCATCATCACGGAAAGTGTCTTTGCCTCTTTTCCGGCGATCATCTTCACGACAATAATGGGCCTGCTGTTCATCTGTTGCACTAAGTTTACTAGAGTGCCTCCAGATGATCCAAAGCCCCGACCGCCTCGTGCCGTGGGGACGTTCTTTCCCAAATTCATTTTTGGGAGGAGGACCAATTGTGCTATCCGGGTTCCCGCTTTGATTATCAGGGGAGGCATCAACGTGAAACACGTGATCATTATCTCCCCTGTAGAATCCGCATCTATGTCCTGGTTTGGGCCAGGATAAAGGTGATTTTCTGTCTTGTACTTTTGCTTTTAGCTAAGTCTCTTGTAAGTAGTTGCACTGCTGAAATTAACAGCAAGTTTCTCAGACAGTGTGTGTTTCTAGGATTGATAACACTTGATGTTTATAGTTACTGCTAGAGACTGGTATGCAGAGCCAAGGACACTGCTCAGCTCTGAGGAAAACATTTTACCGTCCAGGAGGATACAGAGGTCCCACCTGAGCCCTCCTTTGGGGAGGAACAGACAAGATAGATGCCAGAATTGACCAAACAGAGTATTCCATCCCATATACGTCACACTCAGTATAAATTTGAGGCATCACGAGGGCCGAGCCAGATCTTTTCCGGATTTCCTGATTTCCTGCTTCCCTTCCTTCACTCGGCATCCTGGAAGGATCCTGTCCGTTCGTCTGCCTGTGGTCCTGATCCGTGCCAGCCCATATCTGTGTGTTCCTGCCTCCAGTTCCCGACTGCTGCCGACTCCAGGAGTCCAGCCTGGACTTTCCCAGGGCTGCCCTACAGCCTCGGTGGTGATGTGAGAGTTATTGGGGGAAAGGGGGAGGAATGTGGTTTCCATTTTCCTGTATATTTGTATATATTTAGTAATTTTACCTATTTATCATTCCTGTTTCATTAAAGTTGTGTAGTTTAGTTTCCAACCCATAAGTCTCTCTCCCTTATTCTCTCTCCTTTCTCTATCAAGGAGAGAGAGATTAATAGAGAGCGTCTGTTATTCGGTTTAATTGCCGGGCCAGTGTTAAACCGTGACAGTCTATAACCCCTGGGAGCACAATAAGTCCTGCGACTCCTGTAGATGAACGTCCCATTAACAAGGCTCCTATCGTGCTGCTTTCCTGATGTATAGGTCCGTGTATTCCCGTCGGTAACCGGTAAATCTGAGTAGTCGTCAATGTAATGTCTATTGCACAGGGCACATCGATGCCCAAGCTTCCCCTTGTGGCTGGGGCGGGAAGCCGTTGTATAGCGCTGGCCCGGCTACTTGTGTCGTGGCGCAGGGGCCTTGCGCGCTGCGTCTGCCGTTTTTTGCGAATCTGCAAGCCCGGTTGTTATGATTATCTCTTTGGCAGCGGTCGCACCACACTGTAGCCGAGCAGTCTCTCGTCAAGTGGCCTGTTGTCCCACACCGGAGGCAGACGGGGGTGGATATCCTTGGTCGGTTTCTCCTTTTGAACTGATTACCCCTTCCGTCCAGCCTCTGTGCCACCGCTGTGAGGAGCTTCTGTGTGGGTTCCAGAGCGGCAGCGAAGGCACTGGCCATTCCTTGATGCTGCTGCGTCTGGGTGGCCCTGGAAGCTACCTCTAGCATGTCCGAAACGCCAGCTGTCTTCGGTAGTGTGGAAAACAGTGACTTCATTTTCGGATTTGCGTTTTCAAACGCCAGCAACTTAAACATTGATTCCCTTTGCTCAGCTCCCAGCTCCCAGCTGGGACTGAGCTGTGACGGACTGCCAGAGCCTATCGACAAAGTGTTGGTATGGCTCATTCATCCCTTGTTTAACAGCAGTAAACGAAGGGAGTGGAGTGGGCTCAGGAACCACGTTAAATGCTTGGCGGGCCAAATACGCTGCGATGTGATGGAGCAGTCGGGAACTGGAGTTGTACTTGAACGTCCGCAAACCGTCCCACGCCCGTGAGCATCTCGTCAGTTATCCCTGACAATGGGTCACCGGGTGCTCGAGGGCGGGTTGCCTCTGCTTGGGCCAGGCGTTCCCACTCTTTAAGCCAAACAATCTGTTGGGACGGGGTAAGTAGATACCTGGCCAAATTTTGGCAATCGTGGGGACAGTTGGTGTCCGCGGTGAACAACCAGTCCAGGACGGCCTGACCACTCTCCGATTTTAACCCCCCCTCGCTCAGGGTCTTCTTGGCTTGTTGTAGAGTTTTCCAGCTATGTTGTTTGAATATAGGCGGCCCATTGTTATCATATATGAGGCGGCAAGCAACAGTGCTGGCCTCCCATTCCCCTTCGAGGATGGCATCTCGGATGATTCCGGACCATCTTCCGGGTCAGGGTTTACCAGCACCCTTGATGCTAGGGTTGGTCTGCCTCGATAACAGTGGGGCTGGAATATCTTCTTCATCGTCAGGGAGGGTGGGTGGGTCTCGATATTTGCGGAAAGATGAGTATTGCTCCATGTCCATGTGGTGGTGTTTTAATATCGAAGCTAGCGTTCGGTGGGAGTGCTTCAACAGTGGTGATGGCAGCCTTCGCCTCAGCTTTTATTTCTTTTAGGCTTTTGATCACCACTCCCCAGACACCATCTAACCCGGTTATGTTTTTCCTCACTTCTTGAGTATGGAGGCTTCCCAACAGGTCACCGACCTCATGCCTGAGTTCCCGTGCGGCTGCAGTAACCGGGAAGGAGGCGACAAGGGTGCTTGCTGAAAGTCCCATCTTCTTTTTCTTCTCCTTTTCTTGGTTGATCAGTAGTATCGAAGTAAGGGTAACGGGTCTTCTTACCCGAGAACTCAGATCTTCTGTTAATTGTAGTTTACGCTAGGTCGGATCCCTTTTCCTGGTTTCGTCGGAGCACAGGCTAGACCGAAGCCTATGCCCGCATTCTCCACCAGATGTTGCAAGACGAACCTTTCTGTAGGGATCGATGCCTCAAAGTCTAATTAGGTGTAGCAGCTTAGACTTGTGAGTAGTGCTCTAAGTCTATCACTCATGTAGTGAAACTAGCAAGATCAGACCGTGGCTCGAAGAGCTACCAGCCTCTCTCACGACTAGCCCAACAGTGAGCTAGTCTGTGGGTGTGAGCCTCACCTTTTATTGGCCCCCTGGTCTTGCACATGCTCAATAGGGGGCCTGCCCTGACTGGGCACAGGTGGATTTGATACCGGCTCACATCCACTTCTCGGTAATCAGAGGCATTTGATTGCTTTGTTCCACTCCATTTGGGGTGGTTCTTTTGGGCTTTAACGTCTTAAGAGGGTTTTTATTTTTCAGTCTCCTGTCAGTATGTGAGGATCATGGACTCAGTCCTTCTAGCACCATTGGGCCCATTATAGCACTGAGCATCCATGTCACCCTGAGTTGTTTTTAGTGTTCAAGACTTGCACAGCTAATTGGAGAGATTCCAGTGTTGAGGAAGATTAAAAAGAGCATCAAATAAATTTTTTTAAAAGTTCAATTTTACTGGTTTTCAGTTTAGAATTGTATATTCAACTGGTATTGGTGCAGAGTGTCTCTGCAGGAGACATGGACGGTGAAGAAAAACATTTGATGTCCATCACTCCATGGAGAACATTGCTCCTTACCTCCCCAAACACAACATTGCTCTCATTGGCTCCCTGGGAAGGCTCTGGGATAATTTGCCTCCACCATTTTGTCACCACCACCTTGTCACCAGCCCCTTGTAAGTGCCACCACTTCTACCCTCCATGCAGCAGCTGTTGCTCTTTCAGCTCACTCCTATCCCTACACTGCCGCTTCATACCCACTCACCCACCCCGCATGGCACCAGCATCATCAGGGTCTCTGCAGGGAGCCCCGGGCGCTGGCAGCAATTGTCCTGTCACACAATGAAGGGATGGGGGCACCGGCAGCGAGCCCGTTCCTGCCCTGCCTGCAGGACACCTTCCCTTAGGGGCAGGAGGAGCAATGCATGACAAGTGTCCCTTTCCAAAAGCCCGCAGCAGCTTCTCTTTCCTACGGCAGCTGCTTTCTGCGCTGCCATCAATAACGCCCTGCAGGCTGCACTTTGCATTTCCCCCTAAGAAATGGAATGGTCGTTCTTGGCATCACCCAGCAACAGATAGAATGTCCTTGCTTCGGAAGAAAACTCAACACAAAAAGGAGGGAAAAACATTCCTACTCTTTGCCAACCGCTTTCCTTATTACATTCTTTTTCTTTCCAATAGCACATTGATCCTTTCTTAGTTTCCATCCAGGCCCTTTAGATTGCACCCAATCCCTTCTTTCAACCACCATTATTTGTCATGTTCCTTTTTTATAGCTTTCTTCTCTCTTGCTAAAAAATCTCCAGGCTAGTAACACTTCCAGATTTCTACTATCTGCTTTTCATAGCTTTTTCAATTTTTCCCTTATGTCTCCTGTATGTTGTTCCAAAAACAAGGAGACTAATTGTTGGGTACCTATTTTCCTATGCTGAATTTGGATGGTGACTCAGAGGGACCCTGTTTTATTGCATAAAGTGTTCACCAATTAATCATTTTAAGAGTTTCCTTTTCTATCCCTGTTCTGGTTTTGGCCAGGATAAAGGTAATTTTCTGTCTTAAAACTTTGCTTTCAGCTAAGTCTCTTGTAAGTAGTTGCACTTGCTGAAATGAACAGCCAGTTTCTCAGACAGTGTCTGCTCCTAGGACTGATAACACACGAAGTTTATAGCTACTGATAGAGACTGGTGTGCAGAGCCAAGGACACTGCTGAGTTCTGAGGAACATTTTGCCCTCTGGAAGGAGAAAAGGAGTAAAGAGGTCACACCTGCAACCCTCCTTTAGGGAGGAATGGAAAAAAATAAATGACCAAAACTGACCAAACAGAGTATTCCAATCCATACACGTCATACTCAGTATAAATTGGAGGTATCATGAGGGACAAACCCCTTCCTGCTTCCCCTTCTTCACCTGTCCCTGTTTTCTTCAGCATCCTGGGAGGATTCCATCCATTCCTCTGCCTTTGGTCCTGATCCATACCAGCCTGAACCTGTGTGCTCCTGCATCCAGCTCCTGACTGCTGCTGACTCCAGGAGTCCATCCTGGACTTTCCCAGGGCTGCCCTGCAGCCTTGGTGGTAACGTGAGAGTTATTGGGGGAGAGGGGGGAGGAACGTGGTATCAATTTTCCTGTATATTTGTGTATATATTTAGTAATTTTTCCTTTTTATCATTACTGTTTCAATAAAGGTGTATAGTTTAGTTTCCAACCCATAAGTCTCTCTCCTTTATTCTCTCTCCTTCCTTTACCAGGGAGGGGAGGGGGATTAATAGAGGGCATCTGTAATTCAGTTAATTGCCGGGCCAGTGTAAAACTGTGACAGATTTATTGGCGCCCAACTTGGGACCTGAGATAATTAGCTTGAGCCCAGTTCAAATTTTGACTAATTTACCTGAATAGTTTAATTCCAGCTCCAGCGGGAGGATACCAATATGGCTTTGCTGAGTGAGAATCAGACCTCTTTCTCTGGAAATATAACAGGGTTGGAGATTAAACCAATTGTGACATACCTTTGGTATTCAGGGTATGTGATATGTGCTTTTGCAGCTGGAATGAGTGTTAATATGTGGTTCATTTTTGGTAAACACTGCATGAGTAAAGTAGCTGTGGTATGGTCTGCAATACTAGTATACAGCGCAGTACACGGTGCAGTGGTGTTTCATACAAGGATTAAGAACTTTGATGGTAATTGCATTTTCAGCCTTCTTTTCTGGAACTATGCCTCTCTTGGGCTGAGTTCACCAGATTCTAGTCAAAATGGCATTATGCTTATTATAGTTTTGAACCTCCTGATTGTTGTAGTCAATCTTTTTCAGGTGTCTGTGAGTATTGACATGTGTTATCATATGTTGGTGAGGAGTACGACAACTAAAATTAGGGGAATAAGCACACCTGGTACAGAGAGCACCCCCACTTCCGCCTCCGCAGCCACTGCTTGCCCCCCACACACAAGGGCACAACTCTGATACGGCCGGTGAGCATTGCCAGTGATTTCTGCTACAGCTGCAGCTGCTGCCTCCCCCCCACAGACACTGCTGCTGTTCAGAAAGCCAGCGCTGCTGCTGCTACTGCTGAAGGCACCACAGCCTCTCCCCCTCAGCCCACACAGTTACTTGTTGACCCTGTAACTAGGAGAAAAGGAAAACAATGGAAATCAGAAATGAGCCTTAACCCTTCAAGGTCTGAAATAGATGACCAGGTGATAGAGGAAATAGAGGATACTGCCTCCCCTCATAGAGCATCTAGAGCAGACTCTAAAGCAGAGTCAGCTGAGCAGGACTCAGACTCAGAATCTGCTCAGTCCTGTTCCATGAGGGACTTGCGTACTCTGAGAAAAGACTACAGCTGTTTTTCAGGTGAACCACTTCTCGCTTGGCTACTCCAATGCTGGAAGGAAGGGGCTGCTACCATAACATTAACTCAGAGGGAAGCCAGGCAGTTGGGATCCCTGGCCAAAGATGCAGATATTGATCGGACATTTGGGGAAAAGGCTAGAACCACCAGCCTATGGAGACAATTCCTGTCAGCTATAAGGGAGAGATATCCCTATAAAGAGGAAATAGACTGCCCACAGATCAAAGCACTCACACTTGAAAAAACTATCAGGTATCTGGAAGAATTGTCTGTACGAGATGTGATCTATACCGATGATGAGACTGTAGATCCTTATCACATGCCATGTCCTAAACCTATGTTGTAAATGTTTTAGCATTCTGCATCGCCGCCTTTTAACCATACACTATCAGTAATGTTATGGATTCCTGGAGATATGGAGGGAATTGTGGGTGGTGTGATTAAAACAGCACGAGACTGTGAAGATGCTGTCATGGCCCCTCGTTGGGCCTAGAGCTCAGCTGTAAAGTGAACAGCTGAGAAACTGCATTCACCCCTTTTTCCTCTTATAGGAGGAGGACGCCGCATTGCAACCATTAAGAGGAAATGCCCTCCTATGAGACAGAATCGAGAGAAACAGAATTCAGTAAGAGGAATCCTATGGGCACTCCTGAGTATGGAGAGGACATGAAAAAGTGGGAACAGAAACCTACTGCTGTCTGTAGTGTAATGAGGTAACCAGGTGCCACTAATTGCCAGGGAGTGAGCATGAGCTTGTGTCTGTGGGAAAACAGTCTGCGGAGGCTTAAGGATTCCATGTGCACATCAATATGATTGTATGAAATCGTTTATTAACAACTTGCACTCACTTTATATAGAGAAGCCTTGTTTACACCATCTTATCAAGCAGGTGGCTTTGTATTCCAATTACACATACCATTCTCATGGAACCTTCTTCTCACATAATTATTTTCTTCTTCTGTTGCCAATTAAGTTATCTCTTCCAGTAGCTCATTCTCAGAAAGCCTCTAACTAGGCCTCAATAACCATTAACCCAATGTGGCCTAAGTCAGGATTGCTCACAACCTGTATATTTCTGAACTGTTTCCCCAACATATTCCCCTTTTTGTTTTTTGAGCAATTCTGACTTATTTCTTATGTAAGATAACACGCTAATGATATATTGTCATATGCAGCATACTAAAAATGCAAAAGCAATAACATACCAATAATGCAAAAGAAATATTAACATATATACTGATGCAAAAGCAATAATAACATACTAGTAATATGAAAGCAATAATAACATATATAACTGATAAACCTTGCCTAATTAAATCTGTAAGCCAACAAGCTAACTGGTATATTTTATGATTTTTATCAATTCTTACCAAAGGCTTTTCCTCTTGCTATGTATGATACAAATGAAACAGCAAGAAACCCAAATTTCAAATTTTCACTTATATTCTAGGCCTAATTGTTGTATTGACCAGTTTGATCACAAATGTTATTGATAACTCATTAGTGCTCTGATGAAGTCACGCTCTTTTTTCTTCTCATGAGGGTATATGCTCTTCCCTTTTCTCTCTCTCTCTCTTTTTTTTTTTTTTTTATGATTGCAATGAAAATAGTTTTATTATCAAATCATGTGTTCTAATGGTTTCAAACTAAACTTGAAGAAATTTCTTTCTATTACACCACACCCTTGCACAGTATTTTGCAGTGCAGATTCGAGCATCTTTTATAGTCTTTTAAATAATAGATCAAATTATAATCAATGTGCCCATCAAAGTAAGTTGTTTTTAAATATCTGGAGTTTGCATAAAAGCAGAGTAGTGATGCAACCTAATTGAAGCCAAATTATTTCTATTTCATGGATAGCGAAAATCTCCTTTCAAAGAAAAGAAAATATCGCTATCCTTCATGAGTAGCAGGTAACCCTCGAGTTACTGCTTACCAAAATTCAGGCCTGGACATTTGATGCCCAGAACAATGTAAAAATATTTCCCACTTCTGCTTCATACCTTTGAGAAGGTATTAGAAAAACTTCTCTTTTTTTGTCTCTTTAACGAGGCTATGTGGTGTCCTTTCCTCCCCCTCCCAGCAGGGCTCACAGCTACAGTATCTGCGGGGGCAGAGGCAGCACCTGCAGCTGTAGCAAACTTGCTGGGAGCAATCGCCAGGCACACGAAGGGGGGTTGAAAAGCAGCCGCGGGGGAAAGAGGCGGGGGGGGGCGGAATTTCTTTCTCTCCGCAGCATTTCTCGGCCTCTGAAAAACATTCTCATTAATCTATCGTACTCCTTAGCAATAGATGAGAAAAATTTAACAACACCTACAAAAAACCCTAAAAACCAAAACACTATTACTACTAAAATCGAGTGGAATCAGCCTAAAATAAAATAAATCAGTACAATCTCCCAAACCAAATACTTGTATCAGAAATATTATCACTGTGAATCCACATTTAAAGGCATTTGTTTCCATGACCGAACCCATCTGCTCGGTACCCAATGCACTCCAGTACTTGTAAGTAAGCACATATAACCTCGACCAGTCAGTTTTACCTCTGCCGGCCCTTCCCATTGTCCAGTGATGGAATTCTTGAATTCCACCAAAATTTTGTGGGAAGGTTCCGAGGCAAAGTCTGCTAAAGCTTTTTGGTGAATCAGTATCGGAGGTTCTGTACGATCTCCTGTAAGGCGTAAATAGTTCATGACATACACAGCCTTACTTAACCGGTCCGGAGGAGGACTCCCTTCCTCCCCCCTTTTTTGTCTTTCAAGGAGTGTCTTTAGTACCGAATGGCAACGTTCCACTATTGCTTGTCCTGTAGGGTTATGAGGAATACCAGTAACATGTCGAATACCCCATTGTCCACAAAACTGTCGAAAATGAGCAGAAGTATAAGCGGGGCCATTGTCCGTCTTAATAGACTGAAGTACTCCAAGAACAGCAAAGGATACATATAGATGTCTGATAACATGTTTCGTTGCCTCACCAGTCTGAGCAGAGGCCCAAACGGCCATAGAAAAAGTATCTATAACAACATGCACATATTTTAAGCGTCCAAACTGTTGTACATGAGTGACATCCATTTGCCTCAGTTCCAAGGATTTTAAACCTTTAGGATTGACTCCCATCCCAATACCAAGATCAACCTTTTGGCAATCAGGACAAGATTTCACAATTCCCTGGGCATCCCCCAAAGGTAAATGAAATGGCTTTGCTAGCACTTTAGCAGATTGATGAAAAAATGCATGAGATTGTCGAGCCTGTGAAAAAACATCAACAGAAGAACCAGTCCACGCTGGTGCAACTAAATAGTCAGCTCGCTTATTACCGATAGCCAAACCTCGGTCACTAAGATGACTCCGGATATGAGTGATAAAATAAGGATGTTCTCTTTCTGCTAAGAGTCTTAATAACTTCTGCAATAAGAAATACAAATGCTTATTTGAAATTTCCTTCCAAATGGCATGATACATTCTTAAAACAATACCTACTACATAAAGTGAATCAGAGACTATATTTACAGCAGTATTATTCCACGTTTCAAAAACCCAAATAACCGCGGTAAGTTCAAGGGTTTGCAAAGATTCAAATGACTTCCCTTGAATTAATTGCTCTTTCCATTGCCCAGGCGTCTCCTCCCAGGTAACAACAGCTTTATGGGATTTTCTGCCAGCATCCGTAAAGACTGTTAATCCGTCCACTGGACTGTCAGACAAAAAAATACATGACTCCCACTGCATGTTAGATAAAAGCGGTAACAAGCGATATGAGGGGTAAGAATTCGTGATTTCCCCACCAAACTGTGCTAAGGCTATTTGCAGGTCTGTAGAAGTTCGCAGCAACCAAACCAAATAGTCTTGCATAAGGGGCAAAATGATCCGTCCTGGGTCCACTCCAGCGATGTCTTGACATCGCGCTCTGCCCTTCATAACAATTTGAGATAAAACTGCAACTCTTGTTGTAATTGTTTTGCGTAAACGAATTGACAAAAAGATCCACTCTAAAATTCTTAAAGCTTGTGTTTTCTTAGCATCCCATTGAGCTAATAACCCAAAAGGATGAACTCGATCTTGACCTGAATTTATTACCATTAACATTATCGGCAACTCTGCTACAAAGCGAGATGCATGACACGTTAAAATTTTCTCCTGAATAACAGTCAAGGCCTTTTGATGTATGGGCTGTAACTCTCTTTTATCAGTCACATTAGACGTGGTACCCAAAAGATCAAGCAAAGGCTGTAAATCATCATTAGTAATCCCACAAAGTGATCTTACCCATTGGATATCACCCACGAGTTTCTATACATCACTTAAAGTATTAATTTCTGTTTTAAAAGCAACCTTCTGTGGCCATACTGCACTCCCTGTGATTGTCCACCCCAGATATTTCCAAGGCTCATGCTTCTGTACCTTTTCTGGGGCAATTTTTAAACCACGTTGTTCTACAATCTGTGTTACATGAGCTAAAACATCATCGTGGTTGAGTGTTCTCCCTGCAATTAAAATGTCATCCATATAATGATAGATAATCAACTCAGGAAATTGCAATCGTAAAGGCTGTAGGGTCCAGGCAACATAATTCTGACACATTGTTGGGGAGTTCTTCATTCCCTGTGGTAATACAACCCAGTGATATCTTTGTGCCGGCTCAGCCTTATTAACAGAAGGAACTGAAAAAGCAAAACGTTCAGCATCATCTGGATGTAAAGGAATTGTAAAGAAACAATCTTTTAAATCTATTACCAATAGATCCCAATTTTCTGGTAACATTACTGAGGACGGTAGTCCAGGCTGTAACGCTCCCATATCCTCCATGACTGCATTGATAACACGCAAGTCATGCAGTAAACGTCACTTTCCAGATTTTTTAGGAATTGTAAATATAGGCGTATTCCATGGTGAGGTAGACGGTACAATATGTCCAGCCAGGAGTTGTTCTTGTACCAATTCCTTCACACGCTGCAGCCGTTCATTAGTTAGCGGCCACTGATCTATCCAGACAGGATTGTCGGTAGACCACTTGATTTTTAGGATAGACTGCTCCTCAGTGACCGCTACTAAAAAGGCTGTGTTACGAGCCTAGCATTCAGCTGACTGAGTACATCTCTCCCTATTAACATAATAGGTGCACGCATAACATACGGTCTAACTGACACTTGAGACCCGTCAGTAAATTGCAAAGCAACTGGATCTTTACTAATCCTAGTCTCCTGCGTTCCTCCCACCCCCATAATACTTGCAGGGGACGGTACTGTGGGCCATGTTGAGGGCCAATGCTGCTGAGAAATTATTGTGACATCTGCTCCTGTATCAATCATCATTGTCAATGTAATAGTCTCATTCCATTTAGATTTGAGCAATACTTCTACCTCAGGTTTCCCTTTCATTATATCCATTGCAAAATAAACCTCTGGCACTCCAGTGGAGCCAAAACCTCCACTTCCTCTATCCCTGTCACCTTTACACGGTACCTGTGACACAAACGGTACTAATTGTGCTATCTTACTGCCTTTTGGAATGGATAGCGGTGGAGTAATAGTATAAACCATAATTTTTACCAACCCAGTAGAATCAGCATCAATCACACCAGGAACTACAAAAATACCTTGCCTAGAAGTAGATGACCGTCCTAAAAGTAAAGTACACAAATTATGTCCTAAGGGTCCCTGAATATTCGAGTCCACTAAATGCACCTCAGTGTTTTACAATGTTACATCTACTGCGGTTTCCACGCCAACTCCGGCACTCCCGTGCGTGGCGGAGCTGATGGTGTCCAGGGCCCCTGAGGTCCCCGAAGTCCCTGAGGTCCCTGACCAGCGGACCAAGCTCCCCGAATTTGTGTCTTGGCGTGCGGGTAATTCGCGCTCCGCGGACGGTTTCCCGATTGTCGGCACTCAGATGTATTGTGATTGTCTCTATTGCAATTCGAGCACCATTTCCGTCTGGGTCCTGCACCTCTGCATTGCAATTTAAAATGACCTGCTTTACCACAATTAAAACATTTTTTATCATTCGGCAACCTGCCTTTCGGCGCTATTGAAACCACATCTTTTAGCGCCGCAGCCATAAAGGCGGCCTTTTCCGATTGCCGAGTGTGTTCTCCGAGCTCAATCATATCTGCAACCTCAGCTGTTCGAGGCAATGGTCCTAAAATTTGCCTTGTTTTATCATTCGCATTATCAAAAGCTAAAACCCTAAACATACGCTGTGTGGAGTCCTCATCCAAATCAGGGTGGTTTTGGATTGCCCTGAAAAGTTTATCAACAAAATCAGAAAAAGACTCATTTAAACCCTGTCTGATATGAGCGAAAGCATGCGGTCGGCCAGGTTCCTGGATCGATGTCAGCGCCTGTAAAGCAAGCTTTTGAGTTAACTGCAACACCTGTGGCGCAAACTGAATTTGCAAATTGTTATCGGCGAAAGGACCTTGACCCATTAGCATTTGCACCTGAATACCATACAATGGGTCGTTTTGTTGTCGTGGCTGAGATGCTTCAGCACTGCATAATTTATGCCATTCCCTAGAAAACAATAGTAATTGTGAGGGAGAAAGCAAAATGTCAGTTAACTGAGATATATCTTGCGGTGTCAACAAATCACTCGTAAAAATATATTTCAACATTTGTTGGACCATAGAAGACTTAATGCCATTTTGACTTATTACTGCTCTAGCCTTTTCTAGTATTTTCCAATCAAAAGGCTCCCATCTTCGTGTCCCATCCGCTTGTACCGTCATGGGGAACACCGCCAAGTTAGGTACAAATTGTCCCTCCATTATTGCATCGCGTACGACCCCTCTCCACCTTTGTCCAGATCCGGATTCTCCTGGAAGCTCAGGAACCGGATGCCGCAAATTAGGTGGAATAAGTGCTCCTGCACACGGAGGAGTCTGTGAAGAGTTAAGCGGTACCAGGGCCGAAGACTCTAAACCCAAGCGCTCTCCTGCCAGTTTAGCTGTAAGATCTCCCAGTTTTTGGATAAGGCTGTTTAGCAACTTTTCAACAGATCCTTCTCGTTCTGAGCTGATAAGAGGATTATCTGACAATGGTGGACACTCTGTGCTCTGTAAGGCTTCCGATCGGTTAGCACGCTGGGCATCAGATAAAGTACCAGACTCATTATTTAAAAAAAATTGTCTTAACTCATCCTCACTCGGAGGAGGCGGCAAATCGGGTTCGTTAGATGTACTTTCTCCTGCACCCTCACATTCCAGCTGTCCGCGCGATGTTGTGGTGCCGAAAAATCCCCGTAAGGGCAGCGGCGGGCTACTGGCAAAAGGATTCAGTGGAAGCGCCTGCGGCATTTCACTAGCAGGAGCCGCGGCGGCTGAGCAACCAGTCCTAATGCTTCCACTGGTCTCCTCAGGAATCGGTGCAGCGAAAACAGAGGCGGCTGCCGCTCTTTCACTTTCCATCTCTTCTAAAGTTACTTTAATCAATTTCCAAAGTAACGCTAAGCGTCCCGCCTCCTTATCTCCTTTGCTAATTTTTTTCCACAGGGCAGTACCTATGGCTTCCCAGGTAGGTAACTCAAAAACGGTACCCATTGAGGAGATCAAGTCTCTATCTCGTGCCCATTTCAGCAATTCTCGTAAGGATTTGCCATCATATGATAAACCTCTCTTAGAGAGAATACACTGGAGGAGCTTAACTACTGCCTCTTCATCTTTAGAGAGTGTAGACCCCATCTCCTCCCCAGCCGCTCCCCTGATCAGGGCAAGATTCTTCAATTCCGAGGTACCTCTTTTATTCCGTAGCCGGGCACCAGCTACATAGATTGCCGGGGCAGCAATCTCCTTTCGACTGACTTCTCCGCTCCTCTCTCATTCCAGCTGTCTTCATCGCTCCTGGAAGCAACAGCATGAGAGTCCCTCGTCCGGGCATCCTTAGTCCCTGGTCCAGGCCATCCTTAGTCCCTGTTTGGGCACCATTTGTGGGAAAACAGTCTGTGGAGGCTTAAGGATTCCATGTGCACATCAATATGATTGTATGAAATCGTTTATTAACAACTTGCACTCACTTTATATAGAGAAGCCTTGTTTACACCATCTTATCAAGCAGGTGGCTTTGTATTCCAATTACACATACCATTCTCATGGAACCTTCTTCTCACATAATTATTTTCTTTTTCTGTTGCCAATTAAGTTCTCTCTTTCCCAGTAGCTCATTCTCAGAAAGCCTCTAACTAGGCCTCAATAGCCATTAACCCAATGTGGCCTAAATTGAAGTAAGTCAGGATTGCTCACAACCTGTATATTTCTGAACTGTTTCCCCAACATGTGTCAAGCCCACCTGTGCCCAATTAGGGTGGGCCCCCACTGCGCATGAGCAGGACCAATAAAAGGTGAGGCCTGAGATACAGGTGGGGCTCACTCCTGAGCTAGCCAGCAGAGAGGTCAGTCACTCAGAGCAACAGCGCCGATCCAGGCTTGTCAACCCTGTGGGCTATAGGCTTGGAGCACTGTTCGTGAGACTCTGCTGGAACACCTGGTTGGACCTTGAAGCGCCGTCCCCTAAAAGAGGTTCATCTTGCTACATCTGATGGAGAATGCAGGCATAGACCTCGGTCTAGCCTGTGTTTAGACGAATCAGAAAAAAGGGATCCAGTCCGGCACAAACTAGCATTAACAGAAAACCCAAGGAGTCGAGTAAGAAGATCCACTACCGTTCCTTCGCTACCACTGATTGACGAAGAAAAAGGAAAAGATGGGATTGTCAGCAAGTACCCATGTCAATGAGAAACTGGTGACACTGGTGAAGGAGCAAGAGCTCTCCTCCTCCCCATCCTCTGCGGCTGCGTGGGAACTCTGGCAGGAGGTCAGTAACCTATTGGGAGACCTCCATACTCAAGAAATTAACAAAAACCTAACCGGATTAGACGGCACCTGGGGAGTGGTGATCAATGCCCTGAAAGAAATAAAAGCCGAGGCGGAAGCTGCCATCACCGCACTCCTTCCGAAAAGCTAGCGTTGACACTAGAGCACCACCACATAAAGCAGGATCCGGTGTTGTCCCCACAGCACCTCCGCTACCCACCCCTCCTCCTGAGGATGGAAAAACCCGGAAGGCGTTCCTAGGACTAAGGGACAACAGCCTTGCCATCAAGGGCATGAGAGGGAAGCTGTACCATTCCATAGCCGAGTTTCTATCGGATATCGGGCCGGAGGAAGAAAAAGAAGCACCTGTTCCGAGCACCGAAAGAAACGAACAAAAGAATGTGAAGATGCCAACAGCCCATGCCCCTGAGATGGGCGGCCCCAGCTGCTGCTTGAAACCATCCCTACTGCCACCTTCCAGCTCAGAAAAAGAGCATGGGAAAGAAGCAGCCACCCCACCAGCTGCACCCATCGACCTGGAGGACAAAAAAAAAGCCCTCCTGGAACAAACAAATCAGGCCGTGAAATCCTTAGAAAAGAGGATGACAGACATAGAACAACGCTCGTCTTTCCATAAATATCAAGACCCACCCACCCTCCCTGATGATGAGGAGGAGGACATTCCAACCCCGCTGTTATCAAGACAGAACAACCAAGGCATCAAAGGTGCTGACAAACCCCAACCCGGAAGATGGTCTGGCTTCGTCCGTGATGCCATTCTCGAAGGGGATTGGGAGGCCACCACTGTTGCTTGCCCTGTTCTGCACGATAGCAATGGGCCACCTCAATTTGAACAGCACAGTTGGAAAACCTTACAGCAAGCCAAGAAGACACTAAGAGAGGGAGGATTAAAATCAGAGAGTGGTCAGGCCGTCCTGGATTGGCTCTTCACTGCTGACACCAATTGCCCCCACGACTGCCGCAATCTGGCCAGGTACCTGCTTACCCCCTCCCAGCAGATTGTCTGGGCCAAAGAATGGGAACGCCTGGCCCAAGCAGAGGCAAACCACCCTCGAGCACCCAGGGATCCACTATCAGGGATAACAGCTGAGATGCTCACGGGCTCGGGACGATATGCAGATGTCCAAGTCCAGCTGCAGTTCCCGACCGTGCTCCACCACATTGCTGTGCCCCTAGCCCGTCGAGCCTTTTACGTGGTTCCAGAGCCTGCTCCAGTCCCTTCATTTACTGCCATTAAGCGAGGGATGAATGAGCCTTTTCAACATTTTTTTGATAGACTCTGGCAGTCCATCATGGCTCAATCCGAGCTGGGAGCAGTGCAGAAGGAATCCATGTTTAAGCTGCTGGCGTTTGAAAATGCGAATCCGAGAATGAAGTCGCTGTTCTCTACCAAAAACGGCTGACGTCTCGGACATGCTAGAGGTGGCTTCCAGGGCCACCCAAACACAACAAAATCAAGGCATGGCCAGTGCCTTTGCCGCCGCCCTGGAACCCACCCAAAAGCTCCGCGCAGCGGTGGCACAGAGGCTGGACGGAAGGGGTAATCAGTTCAAAAGGAGAAACCGACCAAGGAAATCCACCCCTGTCTGCTTCCGGTGTGGGACAACAGGCCACTTGACGAGAGACTGCTCGGCTACAGTGTGGTGCGACCGCTGCCAAAGAGATAATCATAACAACCGGGCTTGCAGATTCGCAAAAAACGGCAGACGCAGCGCGCAAGGCCCCCGCGCCACGACACAAGTAGCCGGGCCAGCGCTATACAACGGCTTCCCGCCCCAGCCACAAGGGGAAGCTTGGGCATCGATGTGCCCTGTGCAATAGACATTACATTGACGACTACTCAGATTTACCGGTTACCGACGGGAATACACGGACCTATACATCAGGAAAGCAGCACGATAGGAGCCTTGTTAATGGGACATTCATCTACAGGAGTCGCAGGACTTATTGTGCTCCCAAGGGTTATAGACGCAGATTCTACAGGGGAGATAATGATCACGTGTTTCACGTTGACGCCTCCCCTGATAATCAAAGCGGGAACCTGGATAGCACAATTGGTCCTCCTCCCAAAAATGACTTTGGGAAAGAACGTCCCCACGGCACGAGGCGGTCGGGGCTTTGGATCATCTGGAGGCACTCTAGTAAACTTAGTGCAACAGATGAACAGCAGGCCCATTATTGTCGTGAAGATGATCGCCGGAAAAGAGGCAAAGACACTTTCCGTGATGATGGACACGGGGGCTGATGTCACAATCATCAACCTCAACGTATGGCCTCGTCACTGGAAAAATGTCACTGCCCGTGATGCCGTCCAGGGAGTAGGTGGTGGTTCCACCCCCCTTCAGGCCCTAGAACCAGTGCAACTACGGTTTCCTGAAGGACAGAAGGTAACCGTGCGTCCCTATGTATTGTCATTGCCAGGGCAACTAGGAGGGTTGATCGGCAGAGAAGTAATGAGTCAGCTAGGAGCCGTCCTCTCCATCCCTGAGCCCACCCGATCTCTTCAAAATTTTCAGTAAGGGCCACTGCAGTAGTGCCACCAACCCCCAGACTGAAATGGAAATCAGACACCCCCGTCTGGGTAGAGCAGTGGCCTCTACCAAAAGAGTGGCTACAAATTGCTAACAGACTAGTAAAAGAACAGCTGGATGCAGGACACATCCAGCCATCACTCAGTCCTTAGAACACACCTATCTTTGTTGTTCCGAAAAAATCAGGAAAATGGCGATTAATACAGGATTTACGAAAGGTCAATAACCAGATGTGGCCAATGGGCGCCCTCCAACCTGGGTTACCATTACTTACGATGCTACCAAGAGGCTGGCACCTTCTGGTCATTGACCTCAAAGACTGTTTCTTCAATATTCCCTTACATCCAGAAGATACAGCGCACTTCGCGTTCACCATCCCTTCCATCAACAAAAGTGAACCTGCGAAGAGGTATGAATGGGTAGTGCTGCCACAGGGGATGAAAAATTCTCCGACATTATGCCAAATGTATGTGGCATGGGCGCTATCGCCGATCCGCGACGAAATGCCAAATACACTAACATACCATTACATGGACGACATACTATTCTGCCAAGAAGCCCCGCTCCCTGACGACTTCAGTCAAATCCTGACCAACCGACTGAAGACGAAGGGACTAATAGTTGCTCCGGAAAAAGTGCAGACCCAATCGCCCTGGAGCTACTTAGGTTGGAAAGTTACCGACGCCATGGTGAGACCACAGAAACTGGAGGTAATAAGTTCGGTTAAAACATGGAACGATGCCCAAAAGCTAGTGGGCGAGCTCCAATGGGTTCGACCCATTGTAGGCCTCACCAACGCAGACATCCACCCCTTTTTGTCATTGTTGCGGGGCACGCATCCGAATGCGTTAGTGAACTGGACAGATAGCCACACTAATGCGTTAAAACAGGTCGTCCGTAAACTGGCAACCGGCTATGCGGATCGGCGAGATGCCACACAACCCATTGGCATCTGGATATGTAATCACCCATCATTCCCGTTCGCGCTGTTATTACAAGACTTTAACTGGCAAAAGGACAACTGCAACAACGATAACCGAAAACGCAATCAGAGCTCCCTGAGACCAGGCTCCATAGCCATCTTGGAATGGCTATTTCCATCGCACACGCCGCAGAAAGGTATATGGCAACAGACTGAGATAATAGCATTCTTGATACGTAAGGGACGGCAGCGTTGCCTCGAGGTAGACGGTCAAGAGCAGGTTATCCACGATTGTGACATATGGGCTGCAATTAAGCATGCTAAAAGGTTGAAACCTCTGTGATATGAAGGGAGATGGTCAAAATATAGGTATGGGGAGGCCTGGCAAGTCAACTACATCACACTGCCTCAAACCCGCCAGGGTGAGAGCTATGTGCTGAAAATGGTGGAAGCAAGTACAGGATGTCTGGAAACATATCCTTTGCCTCATACCACAGCCTGGAACACCATCCTGGGCCTAGAGAAACAAGTCTTGTGGTGATATGGTACACCAGAATTGAACCAGATAATGGAAGTAATTTCAAAAACAGTCTTATAAATAACTGGGGCAAAGAACATGGTATTGAGTGGGGATACCATATCCCCTATCATGCACCAGCCTCAGGTAAAATTGAAAGATACAATGGACTGTTAAAAATTACCTTAAAAACAATGGGTGGTGGAACCTTTAAAAACTGGGACAAGCACTTGGCAAAAGCCATCTGGATAGATTACTCCAGGGGTTCCATCATCAGTCGAGCTGGTCCTGCTCAGTCAGACCTTCTACACACGTTAGATGAGGACAAAGTGCCTGTGGGACATTAAAAGATTCTGATAGGGAAGACAGTTTGTGTTTTTCCTGCCTCGGGCAAATGCAGGCACACCTGGTCCCATTCAGACACCTCCCCTGATGAGTGTGTCATTGTTATATTCACTTCCTTGTTTTGCCTTATATGGTTTAAAAGAATCTAAAGATGTGGAAGGTTGGAAACTCTAAAGCTTGGAAAAAGTGGTGACCTGGTGGATCTGGTGATGAGATCATAGCTCTGGTAAAAACTCTTCTCACACTGGGAGCAGCTTTAGGGTCATTCACCCCCATGAATGCGCTGATGTCTCAGCAAGTGGGAGCTTTGCCTGAAGCTCTTGGAGCAGTGGGGACACGAGTAGGGTTTCTCCCCTGTGTGGATGAGATGATGCCTGATGACATCAGAGCTCCTGGAAAAGCTCTTCCCACAGTCGGGACATTCGTAGGGACATTCACCCGTATGGATCCGTAGGTGTTGGGTGAGACCTGAGCTGGCTGTGAAGCCTTTCCCACACTGGGGACACGTGTAGGGTTTTTCCTCAGTGTGGACATGTTGGTGATGAATCCAGGAGGTGCTATTGCTGAAGTCTTTCCCGCAGTGTGCGCAGGGATACAACTTCTCTCCTGTATGGATGCGGTGATGGCGTGATAAATTGGAACTCCGGGAAAAATTCTTCCCACACTCCAGACACTAATAGGGTTTCTCTCCTGTAGGGATGCGGTGATGCTCAAATAAACTGGAACTCCAGGTAAACTCCTTCCCACACTCCAGACACTTATAGGGTCTCTCTCCTGTGTGGATGTGGTGATGCTGTGATAAATTGGAACTCTGGGAAAACTCCTTCCCACACTCGGAACATTTCATAGAATCATAGAATTCGCTGGGTTGGAAGGGACCTCAGAGATCATCGAGTCCAACCCTTTTACCACCGTTGCGGTTGCTAGACTATGGCACTGAGTGCCACATCCAGTCTCTTTTTAAATATCTCCAGGGATGGAGAATCCACTACTTCCTTGGGCAGCCCATTCCAATGCTTGATCACTCTCTCCGTAAAGAAATTCTTTCTAATATCTAACCTAAATTTCCCCTGGCACAACTTAAGACCATGCCCTCTTGTCTTGTTGAAAGTCGTCTGGCAAAAGAGACCAACGTCCACCCGGTTACAACCTCCTTTCAGGTAGTTGTAGACAGCGATGAGGTCTCCCCTGAGCCTCCTCTTCTCCAGGCTGAATAGCCCGAGCTCCCTCAGCCTCTCCTCATAGGGTCTGTGCTCAAGTCCCTTCACCAGCCTGGTTTAAAGGGTTTCTCACCCGTATGGATCCGTTGATGCCGGCTAAAATGCCATCTCCTGCTAAAACCTTTCCCGGAGTCAGGGCAGGTGTAGGACATGGTGCCTGTGTGATGATGTCACCGATGGACCAGATCCGAGGTGTCGCTAAACCATCTCCCACAGTCAGGACATCTCTGGTGTCTCTCCCCTGATGGATTTTCTGATGGTGGAGATGGACCAAGCAGATCCTAAACTTTTTCCCACATTCCTGGCCAATATCAAATTTTTCTCCTGGATCAATTCAATGATTTTTCACAGAAGTCAAACTTTGACTAAAAGCTGTCTGGTCTTCGCGTCACCCAGAGATTTTTTTGCCGAGATGGAGTCACCTCATGTCTGTGGAAGAAGCCATAGTGCAGTGACAAAGTAGGGGCGGGCTTTTTCTGTGGTGATGGAAAACAAAACCTACGTTAAACCTACTGTAGGTGAAAATGGAGTGTGCGGTGGAACAAGTAGGTTATCCATAGAGGTGGACGCCTACTTATAATCCTTTACTACATCTTTAGGAGCTACACTGGCAGCTAAAGCCCTTAGAGGGCATTGGGTGATGCAGGGGGTGCTGGGGTTTTTTGCCACTCCTTGCTTGAGTTGGGATCACCCCATTGCACTTACACTCCAAGAGATGATTTAGGCCTCTCCTATTTCTGTCACCAATCCCTGGCGTGATTAAGGGGTCACTGCATCCCACCCAACCACTAGACTATGAGTTTGGGTCCCTCATTATGGTAACAAATTCACACCATGACCTGGTGGTTCCCCCATCACATCCACATGCAGGATGAGCTGCCATCCACTGTGATGAGTTGGGGTCTCCTGAGATGTTTTGGGAGTCCCCAATTGTGGCTCCTGAGCACTGGTATTATTAAGTCCCCTAGAAGTATTCCGGACTTGCCATCCTTTCCCCTGGTTCCAGGGTGATTTGAGGGTCCCCAGTTACAGCCAAGAAACCCTCGGGATGACTTGGGGATCCCCTATCACAGCCCTACCCACACAAATGTTTTGGGGTCCCTCAAATTACTTGGAGGGAGATAAAATCACAGCTCCTCCACCCTCCAGACGAGTTGGAGGGTCGACAATCCCACCAGCCTAACCCCAGGGATAAGTTTAGTTCCCCCCTCTCACCCATCCCCCTCCCTCCCCATCTTGTGCTGCTCGCCCCCAGTTTGGGCAGTACTGGGATAACCACCCCCCTCCCATCACCTCCCATAACCTCCTGGTACCTGCAGGGAGGGTACAGCTCAGGCCGGTGGGGAGGGGGGGCCGATGCTCTGGCAGTCACCAGTTGGGGGGTCCTGGCTGCGGGGCGGGGGGTGTTGGTGCAGCCCTGGGGAAGCAGAGCGAAACTTCTCGGGAGCTGCAGCGCGATTGCAGGAACCGGCGGGGGGGAGGAAGAAAAGGTGGGGAGTGGCCTCAGGGGGGCGGGACCCGACCTGGGGGCGTGAGGTTGGAAGTTGAAGGGGGGGTGGGGGGTGGGGTGACCTGGGGGGGCTGGGCAAAACAGGCTTGTGTCCTGAGGGGGATGAGGACATAAGGCTTGTGGCATGGGCAGGGGGAGGGGACACATCACAGCTGGGTGGTGCTGACCCAACCTCAACACAAAGCCCGCGGGCCCTGGAGATAAGAGGCTGTTAATTCACTGATTTAAGGTGTAAACTCAGGGGGACAATGACCAACCCAGTGGTTACTGCCCTGAAGGTTCTTCCTTCATTTCCATTTCACATTCAGCTTGTTCCTCTTCATAGAAGAGAACGCATTCTAAACAATTTTTCTCTTCAGAGAACCTCAACTTTTGTGAGGCTGCAGACTTCAACACTGCAAGAGCAAGGGAGACCAGAAGTGTTGTGTTTGGTTCTCCACAGCTCTAGAATGAGGAATCCATGTGTGGTATACATGTGGAACCGAAAATATAAAATATGTCTCTTGAATCAGTTTTTTTTCCTCTTTCCTTCATCCTGCTTGTAATTACCATATGTTTACCTCAATGTATGCCTGACAGACACCTAGAAGATAAGATTATTTATCAGGTCGACCAAAACTAGCAGGACTCCAGGAAACAAAAGATAAGAATGAGTCATCCCAGGAAGCCTGGAGATTTGTATGTATCAGGGCCATCTTCAATGAAGGGAGCCCTCTTTCTTTTTGGGGTATAAAAAACCCTAGGGGGGAAAAGGAAAAGGAGGCTTCTTCGTCCAGACGCTCTCCCCTCTCAGCAACTCAGCTTCCGGCTACGAAAAGACACAGCAGCGGCTCAAACGGCGGAGAACCAGGAGCAACCCCCCATCCCGAGGCCAGGCCCCGCGCGGATGGTGATAATTTCTCTCTTTTGCTTTTCCCTCTTTTACTCTTAACGACCCTCGCGTTAAGGTGATTACTTTATGGAAAGGCCTTTTTGCCAGTAAACCGGCTTTCCCTGTTTTTAGAAATAAACCCTTGTAACTAATTTTAAATCCAATAGTCTTGTTATTTTGTAATTCAAGCGTCGTCTCTGGGTAGTGGCTGATTTATCCTCATAATCAATATATAAAAAAATAAGCGGATCACGACACCATGTGACCATGATATAAAGTCCAGCGCAGCTGCTCCGACCTGGCCAATGCCAGTGTTCCACAGTATGACCATAAACACCCTCCCTGTAGAGCAGGAAGTTGGTCTGGATGACCCTTAGAAGTCTCTTCCAAGACAAAGCAGTCTATGGTTTACGTTTGGGAAGATGGCTTGGCTTCTTCCATGGCTGCCTTCCCCAGTGGGTCTCATCCTACCAGGCAATGTTTCACACACCTGGCACCTCCTCCTCTGCATAAAGTGACCATTGTCTTCCCACTGGAGCCACTGTAGTCATTGTTAATACTAGATTATTATTCTTCTCCTTTTAAATATGCTTTCATAGCAAGCCCCAGGGCTCCACTCCTTCCCCCCTTCCCCCTTACAGGGGGGTTCTGGTGACAGAACAACTGTCCAACCCAAGACACTTCTCCAAAGTGGTGTGAGCTCTGGGAATGATCATCTGGCACCCCCTCTATCATTTCCAAGGGTTACACATTTTCATAGAATCATAAAATCGACTGGGTTGGAAGGGACCTCAGAGATCATCAAGTCCAACCCTTGATCCACTACTGTTGCAGTTACTAGACCATGGCACAGAGTGCCACATCCAGTCTCTTTTTAAATATCTCCAGGGATGGAGAATCCACTACTTCCCTGGGCAGCCCATTCCAATGCCTGATCACCCTCTCCATAAAGAAATTCTTTCTAATATCCAACCTAAACCTCCCCCGGCACAACTTAAGACCGTGCCCTCTTGTCTTGCTGAGAGTTGCCTGGGAAAAGAGACCAACCCCCACTTGGCTCCAACCTCCTTTCAGGTAGTTGTAGAGAGTGATGAGGTTTCCTCGGAGCCTCCTCTTTTCCAGGCTGAACAGCCCCAGCTCCCTCAGCCTCTCTTCATAGGATATGTGCTTAAGTCCCTTCACCAGCTTAGTTGCCCTCCTTTGGACCTGCTCCAGGACCTCGATATCCTTCCTAAACTGAGGGGCCCAGAACTGGACACAGGACTCGAGGTGTAGCCTCACCAGGGCTGAGTACAGGGGCAGAATCACTTCCTTGGACCTGCTGGCGACGCTGTTCCGGATACAGGATTCAGGGCCCTGGGACGGCTAGTTAGGGGGTCTGGAGCGCAAGTAGTGTTTGCCTCCATCCCTCCTGTAAGAATGGGTGGGGAGGTATATAGGAAGAGTTTACAGGTCAATGAGTGGCTGAGAGACTGGTGCCAAAGACAGGGTTTTGGTTTTTTTGATCACGGAATGCTATATGACACACCTGGCCTGGTGATGGCAGGTGGGATGCACCTGTCGCAGAGGGGGAAGAGGCTTTTGGGGCAGGACTTAGCAGGGCTCATTGAGAGAGCTTTAAACTAGATGTGAAGGGGGAAGGGGAGAAAACTGGGTCTGTTAGGGACAAACACAAGAAGAACAAACCAGGGCCCGAAGGCAGGTGGTCTAGGGAGGATTTAGTCCCACCATTGTGCTCTGTTTGTTTCCTGAAATGTCTGTATGCTAATGCACGCAGCATGGGGAATAAGCAAGAAGAGTTAGAGGTCAGTGTACGGGCTAAGGGTTATGATCTGGTAGCGATAACAGAGACATGGTGGGATAGGTCACATGACTGGAATGTGGCCATGGATGGTTATGTGCTTTTTCGGAAAGATAGGGCGGGGAAGCGAGGTGGTGGAGTTGCTCTTTATGTGAGAGAGCAACTCGAATGTGTTGAGTTTTGTGCAGGGGCTGATGAGGGGCAAGTTGAAAGTTTGTGGGTAAGAATTAAGGGGAAGGCTGGTGTGGGTGATACAGTTGTGGGGGTCTACTACAGACCTCCTGATCAAGGCGAGGAGGTTGATGAGGCCTTCTACAGGCAGCTGAAAGCAGCCTCACAACTTCAGTCCCTAGTCCTCATGGGAGATTTCAACTACCCCGATATCTGCTGGTTGACTCACACAGCCAGCCTTTCACAGTCTAGGAGGTTCCTCCAGTGCATTGATGATAACTTCTTAATGCAAATGGTGGACAAGCCGACTAGAAGAGGAGCGCTGCTGGATCTTGTACTAACCAACAAGGAGGGCCTTGTTGAAGCAGTGGTGGTCAATGGCAACCTTGGCTGCAGTGATCATGAGATGGTAGAGTTCAGGATCCTGTGTGGAAGGAACAGAATACCCAGTAGGACCAGAACCCTGGACTTCCACAGGGCAAACTTTGGCCTCCTCAATCAACTGTAAAGAGAAATCCCATGGGACAGGGCGTTAAGAGATAAAGGGGCTCAAGATAGCTGGTCAATATTTAAGGACCACTATTTGCAAGCACAGGATCAGAGCGTCCCTATGGTTAGGAAATCTAGTAAGGGAGCTAGGAGACCAGCATGGTTAAAAAAGGAACTGCTGGGAAAACTGAAGTGGAAAAGGAAAATCTACAGATCATGGAAGGGGGGGCTGGTCACTTGGGAGGAATATAGGACTGTTGTCAGAGGATGTAGGGAGGCAATTAGGAAAGCTAAGGCCTCCTTGGAACTTAACCTTGCAAGTCAGGTTAAGGATAATAGAAAGGGCTTTTTCAAATACATAGCTAGCAAAACTAACACTAGAGGCAATATTGGCCCACTAAGGAATGAACTGGGAGCCCTGGTGACAGAGGATATAAAGAAGGCAGAGGTGCTGAACGCCTTCTTTGCCTCTGTCTTTACTGCAGGGTTTCCGCATGAGCCCCAGATTCATTTAGCCCCAGAAGTAGTCAAGATAGATGAGGAGTTTGACATGGTAGATGAGGATTGGGTTAGGGATCAGCTGAGTAATCTGGACATCCATAAGTCGATGGGTCCAGATGGAATGCATCCAAGGGTGCTGAGGGAGCTGGCGGAGGTCATTGCTAGGCCACTCTCCATCATCTTCAGTAAGTCATGGGTAACAGGAGAGGTGCCTGAGGACTGGAGAATAGCAAATGTCACCCCAGTCTACAAGAAGGGCAAGAAGGAAGACCCGGGTAACTATAGACCGGTCAGCCTCACCTCCATCCCTGGAAAGGTGATGGAACAACTTGTTCTTGTCACTATCTCCAGGCATATCAAGGACATGGGGGTCATCAAGAGCAGTCAGCATGGTTTTATCAAGGGTAAATCATGTTTGACTAACCTCATAGCCTTCTATGAGGAAATTACTAGGTGGATAGATGATGGAAGAGCGGTAGATGTGGTTTATCTTGATTTCAGTAAAGCATTTGACACCGTCTCTCACAGCATCCTTGTAGATAAGTTGATCAAGTATGGGTTTGGTGATCAGGTAGTGAGGTGGATCAGGAACTGGTTGAAAGGAAGGAGTCAGAGAGTTGTAGTCAATGGGGCAGAATCTGGTTGGAGGTGTGTGACTAGTGGAGTCCCTCAGGGGTCGGTACTGGGACCGGTGTTGTTCAATATCTTCATCAACGACTTGGATGAGGGTATAAAGTGTACCCTCAGCAAGTTTGCTGATGACACTAAGCTGGGAGGAGTGGCTGACACACCAGAAGGCTGTGCTGCCATTCAGAGAGACTTAGACAGGCTGGAGAGTTGGGCAGAGAGAAACATGATGAAATTCAACAAGGGGAAGTGTAGAGTTTTGCATTTGGGGAAGAACAACCCGATGTCCCAGTATAGGTTGGGGGCTGACCTGCTGGAGAGCAGTGTAGGTGAAAGAGACCTGGGGGTCCTGGTAGACAAGAGGATGACCATGAGCCAGCAATGTGCCCTTGTGGCCAAGAAGGCCAATGGCATCCTGGGGTGCATTAGAAAGGGTGTGGTTAGTAGGTCAAGAGAGGTTCTCCTCCCCCTCTATTCTGCATTGGTGAGGCCGCACCTGGAGTATTGTGTCCAGTTCTGGGCCCCTCAGTTCAGGAAGGACAGGGAAGTGCTTGAAAGAGTCCAGCGCAGAGCTACTAAGATGATTAAGGGAGTGGAACATCTCCCTTATGAGGAAAGGCTGAGGGAGCTGGGTCTCTTTAGTTTGGAGAAAAGGAGACTGAGGGGTGACCTCATCAATGTTTTCAAATATGTAAGGGGTGAGTGTCAGGGAGATGGAGTTAGGCTTTTCTCAGTGGTGACCAGTGATAGGACAAGGGGTAATGGATGTAAATTGGAGCATAGGAGGTTCAAGTTGAATATTCGAAAAAAATTTTTTTACTGTAAGGGTGACAGAGCCCTGGAACAGGCTGCCCAGGGGGGTCATGGAGTCTCCTTCACTGGAGACATTCAAAACCCGCCTGGACACGTTCCTATGCGAAGTGCTCTAGGTGGCCCTGCTCTGGCAGGGGGGGTTGGACTAGATGATCTTTCGAGGTCCCTTCCAACCCCAAGGATTCTATGATTCTATGATACAGGCCAGGATGCCATTGGCCTTCTTGGCCACCTGGGAACACTGCTGGCTCATGTTCAGCTTCCTGTCAATCCAAACTCCAAGGTCCCTCTCTGTCTGGCTGCTCTCCAGCCACTCTGTCCCCAGCCTGTAGCGCTGCTTGGGGTTGTTGTGGCCAAAGTGCAGGACCCAGCACTTGGCCGTGTTGAACCTCATCCTGTTGGAATCAGCCCATCTCTCCAGTCTGTCCAAGTCCCTCTGTAGAGCCCTCCTGCCTTCCAGCTGATCCACAATCCCCCCCAGCTTAGTGTCATCTGCAAACTTGCTGATGATGGACTCAATCCCCTCATCTAAATCATCAATGAAGATATTGAACAGAACTGGGCCCAACACTGATCCCTGGGGGACACCACTGGTGACCGGCCGCCAACTGGATGCAGCCCCGTTCAGCACCACTCTCTGGGCCCGGCCCTCCAGCCAGTTCCTAACCCAGCGCAGAGTGTCCCTGTCCAAGCTGTGGGCTGACAGCTTCTTCAGGAGTATGCTGTGGGAGACAGTGTCAAAGGCCTTGCTGCAGTTCAGGTAGACCACATCCACAGCCTTCCCCTCATCCACTATACGGGTCACCCGATCATAAAAGGAGATCAGGTTGGTCAGGCAGGACCTGCCCTTCCTAAACCCGTGCTGGCTGGGTCTAATCCCTTGCCCACCCTGCAGGTGCTGTGTGATTGCACTGAGGATGATCTGTTCCAAGACCTTGCCAGGCACTGAGGTCAGGCTGACGGGCCTGTAGTTTCCTGGGTCCTCTTTCCGGCCCTTTTTGTGGATTGGCGTGACATTCGCCAACTTCCAATCATCTGGGATGTCCCCAGTGAGCTGGGACTGTCGATAGATGATAGAGAGAGGCTTGGCGAGCTCTTCTGCCAGCTCTCTCATCACCCTTGGGTGGATCCCATCTGGTCCCATAGACTTGTGGGGATCCAAGCATCTTAGTAGGTCACTGACTGTGTCCTTCAGGATTACAGGGGGGTGTTTAGATTCATGTCACTTTCTATGAGCTCTAGAAGACATCCATCTTCAGGGTAACCTGTCTTTCTGCTGAAAACTGAGGTAAAGAAGGTGTTAAATACCTCAGCCTTTTCTTCATCTTTGACAACTATATTCCCACCCGTGTCCAGTAAAGAATGGATGTTTTCCTTGCCCCTTCTTTTGCTGCTGATGTATCTGTAGAAGGACTTTTTGTTATCCTTCACAGAGGTGGCGAGATTCCGTTCACATTGTGCCTTTGTCTCTCTGATTTTCTTTCGACATGACTTAACAATATTCCTTAATTCCTCCTCAGTAGTTAGCCCTTTTTTCCACAATTGGTGGAAAGGAAGAGCTGCTTAAAATGATTACAATGATTAGCTGATTAAAATGATTACAATGACATGAAATTAATGTTCTTTTCATCATTTCCTCAGAACACCAGAATTCCCAAGAATTGAGCAAAGCAGATTGCATGGCAAGGCCTTGGGGCCTGAGAAGCACCTGAAAACCTGAAGGACTTCAAAAGTCAAGCTCAGCATCTAGGAAGATTTAGTATGGAAGGGAATTAAAGGCTCAGCTTTGGCTTGTGCTTGGGAAAAGCATGGGATAAATAAAAAAATCTCAACTTTTTAAGGATTTTGGATCTCTTGGGTTAATAATCATGATTTAGGCCAAATTAATAATCTTTGAACCCCTTTCACTCCAGTTCCAGAAAGCTGAAACAGAACAGAAGAAGGAATAACAAGAGAAAACCCAGGTGAAAGCACAAGGATGCTCCCACAAGGCTTTTGGCAGTGCAGCTGGTGGAATCTTTTTGGGGTTTCTCAGCACTGAAATCAACCACTGGATACAGGACACCTCTCTGCACCTGCTGCCTTCACCTTTCTTTTTTCTGGCCACCACAGCATGGAAAATCCCAGCTCTTTAGAGGCTGCACCTCTTCAAAAACAACAGAGCTGAGGCCTTGCAACTCCTGGCCAAGCTCATAGGCCTCTACCCAAACCGCTCAAATCTTTTTCTTTTATCATTTTAATAATCTTTGATTCCTCAGCTTATTATTTTCACCCTCTTGTTTGAATCGCCTCTTTGTATTATCTTATTATTTGATAAGATACCTGAATTGCTGCTCTAGTTTTTCAGCCACCAGCTGTTGTCTTGCTGTTTCTATCTTCTCTCTCAGGAGTTTTGCTCTCTTCCTCATTTTCTCTTGTCTGTCCAGCTCTGTTTCTTCAAGTGACTCCATCTCAGCAAAGTACTGACTTTTCTCTCCCTCCAGCAGCTCATGAAGTCTGTAATGAAACCATGAAAAGAAAACCTAAAGAAATGCTCTCTGCAGAATGATGAAGTTTTAGTTCATTTGTTGTGAGCTCAAAATGGGTGTTGGGCTCCTTTCAACACTTCTTGCAAAAGCCAAAGAAGGGAATATCCAAGGAAACAGCAAATTTTAACAGGAAGATCACTCCTGTTGTGCCCACAGAGGGGATCTTCCAGCACAACGATTCTGTCCTGGCACAATTTCAGCTGCTTACCTCACAAACCCATTTCCAAGGCTGCTTTACAACTTCAGACCCCACTAAACAAATTCAGTTCGTTTTCAGACTGCATTTTTCACCAGTTGATATCAGTTTGAGCCTGCACTATTGTTACCCTTAAGAGTGATCCTTCTTTGGTATTTATCCCCCCTTCTCTAATACTTAGAGACCTACAGTTGTATTTTCTCTCAAATTTGTTATTTTAGCACCACCCTGCAAACCACACCTCACCCTGCAGGATCTCCGATGGGAAAACTCTGTCAAACTGGCAATTTTTAAACACATCACCATTTACCTCTCTGAAACTTGGGTCTAAGGAATCCAGAAATTCATTAATTCCAACACAAATGCCACTGCAAAATCACTCTCACTTTCATACAGTGATACTGTGTGAGCAATAATTAGAGCAGCCAAACCAAAGATAAATTTTGGGGATGCAGCTCCACTCTCTTCACTGTCTCCTTGCAAAGATGAATCTTAAGCAGCTAAATCAGAACAAAACTCATGAAGTTCAACAAAATATCCTGCACCTGGGGAGGAAAAACTCCCTGGATTAGGACAGGGTGGGAAGTGGCTGTGCAGAGAAGCTGAAGGTGATCCAGCAATGCACCCTGGTGGTAAAGGTGAGCAAGGAGGAAAAGCTCTGCCAGCAGGGCCAGGGGGTGATGGATCCTTCTTCCCACAACTGAGGAGACCTCACCTGGGGTGCTGGGTCTGGTACAGCACAAGGGAGATAAAAAATTAGTGGAACAAGCCCAGTGAAAGGCTGCTGAGGTGATTAAGGGTGTGGAGTATCCATGCTGAAAGGAGAATCTCTCCTGAGGATCTTTTAGAGAGAGCTGGGACTGCTCAGCCTGGAGAAGAGAAGGGTCAGGAAGATATCATTGATGTCTACAGACACCTAATGGGATGGAATGAAGAAAAAGGAGAGAGCTGCTTCTCAGCAGTGCCTAGAGACAGGGCAAAAGGCAAAGGGCACAGATTAAAATGTGTTATATTCCACCTGGACACAAGAAAACACTTGCTTTGTTTTCCTTTACTGGACTAGGTTGCCCATAGAGACTGAGGTTGCACATTGGGAATAAATTCTTTAATTTGAGCCTTAACAGGGAAATAAAATAAATAAATAAATAAGCCCTGTACACTGTATTTACAGTGTGAAAGAACAATAAAGGCAACTGCTTCAACAACCTAAGTGGAGGAAGCTTGATAGCTATTGATCCCTTTGTAAGAGCTAGAGGGTCTGAGCCTGCCTTGTCCTCCTCAGGGAAAAAACATGGCAAAAATAAAATAAAATGAAAGGTCCAGCAATTTAAACTCGCAGCGAGTTGTGAAGGAGGCAATGAAGGTGTAGAAACCATTTTTTGGGGGGTTCATTCGCAAAATGAACGTTCCCATCCTAATTCCCAGCTATTTGAATTGGTGCTTGTGCCCAGGAACACAAAGGAAAGGGGGGGGGGGAAATCTGCTATTAAAAACTCCCAAGGAAACTTGATTTCCTGTGCCCCACATCACAGGGAGCTTCCACATGGCTTCCCCTGTGCCTTTCCCAGACAAAAGTGGAGGTCAGTCCCCTGGTTGACCCAGGTGACAAAGATACAGCCAGGGAGACCAAAGACAGGGGTGTTGGGGAAAAAATGTTCTCAAAGATGAAGTTGCAACTTTCCACTATCTGAGGGGGCTACAAGAAAGCTGGGGGAGGGCTTTGGACACAGGGGGGTAGGGAGAGGACAAGGGGAAATGGGTTAAAACTTGAAGAGGGTAGATTAAGGTTGGACATAAAATCATAAAATCGACTGGGTTGGAAGGGACCTCAGAGATCATCAAGTCCAACCCTTGATCTACTACTGTTGCAGTTACCAGACCATGGCACAGAGTGCCACATCCAGTCTCTTTTTAAAGATCTCCAGGAATGGAGAATCCACTACTTCCCGGGGCAACCCATTCCAGTGTCTGATCACCCTCTCAGTAAAGAAATTCTTTCTAATGTCCAACCTAAACCTCCCCCGGCACAACTTAAGACCGTGCCCTCTTGTCTTGCTGAGAGTTGCCTGGGAAAAGAGACCAACCCCCACTTGGCTCCAACCTCCTTTCAGGTAGTTGTAGAGAATGAAGAGGTCTCCTCGGAGCCTCCTCTTTTCCAGGCTGAACAGGCCCAGCTCCCTCAGCCTCTCTTCATAGGATATGTGCTCGAGTCCCTTCACCAGCTTAGTTGCCCTCCTTTGGACCTGCTCCAGGACCTCGATATCCTTCCTAAACTGAGGGGCCCAGAACTGGACACAGTACTCGAGGTGTGGCCTCACCAGGGCTGAGTACAGGGGCAGAATCACTTCCTTGGACCTGCTGGCCACGCTGTTCGCTGTTTCTGGGGAAGAAATTCTCTGGTGTGAGGGTGCTGAGCCCCTGTGCCAGGTTTCCCAGAGAAGCTGTGGCTGCCCCATCCCTGGCAGTGTCTCAGGACAGGTTGGATGGGGCTTGGAGCAACCTGGGCTGGTGAGAGGTGTCCCTGCCCATGGAAAGGGGTTGGGAATGCATCATCTTGAAGATCCCTTTCAAACCATTCTGGCACTCCTGAAGCTGTCCCATGCTTTCTGTTCTAACAAACACCACCCCCTGACACACACAGCTGAACTCTCCTGCCTGTTTTTCCCAGGGAAGGTGAAAACCAAGCAGATGCTGCTATTAATTAGCAACCTGTTCCCTACCTCTCTCTTCTCTCCTCAATTCCTGCCTGATGCTCCCGCATGGCTGCATCCACCCTTCTGTGCACAGCACTGTGAAGCCATCTCTTGGAGTTCCTTTGCTGCCAGGTGTGAATCCTGCAGTCCTGGTTGTAAATCTTGACAAAATTTTTATATTCCTGCAGTTCCTTTTCCCTGTCTCTGTGGAGCAAGATAAAATTATCAGAGGCTTGCTCCTTGGGAGGCTTGACTCTCTGTAAGAGAAAGCAGAAGCAAGTGGTGAAAAGTTAATGTTATTCTGGGGTTTTACTTAGTTGGATAGATGAGGAAATAAGAACAGAGCACCAAATTTTGACAGTTCAGGGTTATCAGGATTAATTACCAACAAACTTTGCCTTGAAGGGAACATTGCCAGTACAGGAACATGGAATCATTTCATGGTTTGGGTGGGAAGGGACCTTTCAAGTCCATCCAGTCCGACCGCTGGGATATCTCCAAATGGATCAGGTTGCTCAGGGCCCCATCCAACCTGACCTGGAATGGTTCCAGGGATGGGGCATTTCCCACCTCTCTAGAAACCTGGGCCAGGGTCTCACCACCCTCAGAATAAAACATTTCTTCCTTTTATCCAGTCTGAATCTTCCCTCGTGCAGTTTAACCCCATTCCACCTTGTCCTATTGCTAAAGGCTCTGCTAAAAAGTGTGTCCCTGTCTTGTAGGTTCTCCTTTAAGTTCTGAAAGGCCACAGTAAGCTCTCCCTGCAGCCTTCTCTTCCCCAGGCTGAACAATCCCAACTCTCCCAGCCTGGCTCCAGAGCAGAGCTGCACCCCACTCAGTACCCACGTAGCCCCAAAAGAGCATGGGGTACCACTACACCGCTTCCCTCAGAGGCCCCCACGGCCGGTACCGGGTCCAGCCGATGTCCTCAGCTCGCCCAGTACCAGTTACCTCGGGTGAACCCCAGCGGCTCCTCTCAGAGGGCCCTTCCCCAACCTGCCCCGTGCCTGCTCCACTGGCCCCGCAGCACCGGGCATCTCCTCACCAACCCCATGGAGTGCGGGATGGACCCCATCACCTCCCGGGGCAACCGGTGCGACCGCCGCCATCGCCGTCCCCATCCCCCTGGGGACTCCATGGCTGCAGCGAGGACACCAGGACTCGTCGAGCATTGCTATAGCAACGGAGAGTTAGACGGAAGTGATGTCAGGAGGCGGGGCTGGGCCTGCGGACTGGTGCTCCCTTCCCTGAGGGGACGGGATGGTGGCAGAAAGGGAGAGAGGGGACAGGGACAGGGACACAGCCCCGGGACAGCGCTGGGAGGGGGCGGAGCTGTGGGGCGGCAGCTGACAGAATCCCAGAGTGGTTTGGGTGGGAAGGAACCTAAAAGCTCATCCATTCCCACCCCCTTTCCATGGGCAGGGACACCTCCCACCAGCCCAGGTTGCTCCAAGCCCCATCCAACCTGACCTGAGACACTGCCAGGGATGGGGCAGCCACAGCTTCTCTGGGAAACCTGGCACAGGGGCTCAGCACCCTCACATTAAAGAATTTATTCCCAGTATCTCACCTCTGTCTCCCCTCTTTAATTTTAAAGCCATTCCCCCTCATCCCATCCCTCCCTACCCTTGTCCCAAGTCTCTCCCCAGCTTTCCTGGAGCCCCTTCAGGCACTGGAAGGTGCTCTAAGGTCTCCCTGCAGCCTTCTCTTCTCCAGGCTGAACACCCCCAACTCTCTCAGCCTGGCTCCAGAGCTGCTCCAGCCCTCCCAGCATCTCCAGGGCCTCCTCTGGACTTACTCCAACAGCTCCATCTCCTTCTGGTGTTGGGGATCCCAGAACTGGACCCAGCACCCCAGAGGGGCAGAGGGGGACAATCCCCTCCCTGACCCTGCTGGGGATGCAGCCCAGGACGTGGTTGGTTTCTGGGGTGACAGAGCAGTCACATCCCTGTCCTTGCTGTGCATCCATCAGGTCCCACACAGCCCTGGTCCCTCTGTTGGTCAGTGTGACAATGTCGTGTCACCTCCCCTCGACGTGCTGGTGACATCTACTGAGAGGAGAAGCTGGCACAGATGTGTACAAAAATGGAAAAATATAAAGAAGTGAAGCAGAGGGAGTTTAATCCCAGGAATGGGTTCCCTGCAGCCACAAGTTGTGGTGGTGACCTCCTGTGGTCCATGTCCTGGTGGGGGACAGGCTCCAGAGCTGCCCAGAGTGGAGTAAAATGGGAAATAAAACTCTGGATCAGTGGTTGCATCACGTCCCTTGCCCCCAAAGGGAAAAGTTGCTGAAAAAGCTTGGAAGGAACACAAATATTGCCAGGAACTTTGCTGTCTTGCAGGTTACCAGGACTTGGCTGATAACGTGTTGGAAAAAATGATCCAAATGAAGAAAGGTTGAGGTTTAAAGTTGACTGTCAAGGTTGTTCTCCTCCAACTGGTCAGGCATCAGCTGTGGGATCCTTGCAGAAGCAATCCCAAGTCTGTGCTACACAGCAGTTACACCCTGGAGGATGTTATACCACTGGGGTAGTGCTCCACCTGGGATCTCCCTGGAGTTTATTTCAGGATCTCATCCAATCTTGATTTTCTTTTTTTGTTCAAAAAGAGGGAAACAACTTCACAGCAGGGAACTGTGCCCCCCCCCTGAAAAATCTCATGTTTAAGTCTTAGGAGGCCTGGATTTCTTGGTGTGGTATAATTTTGCCTGAGATTTTATGGGGTGTTTAGTGGAAAAGAGGGTGTGGATCCACCAATCCCCCTGTTAATGCCTTTTTCTGTGCATGTGGAGTCCCTCCACCAGCTTTGAGAAGACTTCCTGCTGAAAAAAAAGCAAATTTTAGTGGATTTCTTGTGACTTTGAGCTTATTTTACATTCACGTTGAATGAAAAAATGCATCCCAGTCACTCTGATGCTCTCCAGGGTTTCCTGCAGGGAACATATATAGGATACAAACACAGCATAAGGTCTGTCCTGGGTTTGCAGGTTTCCTGAAACCTTTCTCTCCAGAACAGCCCGGAAACTTGTCAGGAAAAAGCCCCCTTTGACAGTCAGGTGTCAACAACAGCCCCAAAGTCAGAATTTCGGGTGTGGGCTGAGGTTTGAAATATTAAGAGTCACAAAGTGGGATGGAGTCACCTTTCCTTTCTCTCTCTCTCCAACAGGTCAGCAGAAAGATGCAGCTTGTGGAGCCAAACCCTAATGAGGGGGTGAGGTGGCTCCTCATGCTCCAACAGCTTTGGCTCAGCTGCAAGAACACCAAGGTTGGCTTGAGGGAAGGGCTGGGAATGGGTGGAGAGACGTCCCACGAGATGTTTTGGAGCAACTCAGCAAAACCAGTGCTTAATCTAGGGTGGGAAAATCCAGCAAGAACAGTAGGGCCTTTCTGCTGGTGGAGGAAGTGTAAAGTGGATTGAAGTCAAGTGCTGAACAATTCCCCCTTTGTACAGGAGAAACCTTTTACTTCTTCCTCTAGAAGACAAATTAACCAGTTGTGAGGTCAGCCCCAGCCCTCATAAGAAGACAAAATGTTTCCTACAGTGGCCGCCTGCTCCTTTTTTGTGGGATTGTGGTGGCTCCATGAGCCAGCACTTGGGAACACCAAGCCCCTTCCTGCTACAGGATCAAAAGTTCCTTTTTTTAAAATTATTTTCTATCAGATGCCCTGGGCTTGCTAGGCTGGGGCTCTGAGAAGTTGTCAGTTCTTCTCTGGTTCTGAATTCCCCCCGGGGTTTCCTCACCAGTCACACTCCAGACCATTTCAGGTTCCTCTGGTCTCTCCTCCTTCCTGCCAGAACCTTCAGGCAATCTTCAAAATTTAGGCAAATCATGTCTCATGGGTTTTCTGTCTTTTGGTTCTTTTTATTCTCATGGTGAGGTTTCATCTCTCACCTTCAGGACTGATTTGGATCAGTCTTTGGCTGGGAGAAAGATCTGCAGCCTGAGTCCTGCAGATGTTTCATCACATGGACTCTCAGCTCATGTGGAGCTTCCTGTGGAATTGCTGCAAGCTTCTGGTGTTGGTGTCTCATTTGGAAATGAGGCATTCCTGATGTTTCCAGCTTCATGTGAGGGCTGGGAAATGCTGGAGTTGGAGCCCAGAAGTATCTGAGCTGAATTTTAGGAGCTTAAAAAGAGAGTTGTGGGGTTTTTGAGCAGAGAAAAGAGTTGGCTGAGGTGGTGAGGTCTGTGTTTGGTTGATGGTATCAGCTGCAAGCAGGGGGTGTGGTTGGTCTTTGTGCTTTAAATGTAGAAATGGAAAGATCAGAGCCCTTCCCTGACCACATCTGAGCCAAGAACCATCTGACAAATTCTCCTTTTCACCCCCAACCCCCACCCGGTGGGAAAGAGTGGGAGAGAAGATCAGCTGCTCTGCTTTCTCTATTCCCATGGGCAAGGAAAGATGAGGTGGTTCTCCTTCCTCTCCCTCAATCTTGAAAAAAGGTACCCACAAAGAGGGAGCATGTTGTGAATAATCCCAGCATGAGATCATCATGAACAAGGAGAGAGTATTTTAGGGTTCCCCCCCCAGTGGATTTACACCCTTTGATAGCTCCAACCAAATCTGCCTGTGGTCCTTCCCTACCTCCCTGCCCCAAGAGTGGACCTACCAGTGCGCTCCTCCCAAACTTCTCCTCCTTCATCTCCAAGATGACCTCCAAGAGCATCCTGCTGCTGCTGAGCCTCGCCTTCTGGGTGAGGGTGCTGGGACCCAGGAGGTGGGGGGGATGCAGACCCCAATGGGTTTCCAGAGGTCTGGATGGAGTTTGGAGCAAGTTGGGTTGGTGGGAAGTATCCCTGTTCATGGCAGGGGGGGTTGGAACTGGGGGATCCCTTCCAACCCAAATTTTATGATGCTCTATATTTTTCTTTTAGAGAAGGAGATAATCTGGGTTATATTAAATTTCTGAGAGAAAAACAAATGGTGTTGGCGTTGAAAGTTGTTTTTTTTTTTCTCAGAGTGTTTTTAATCCAGCAACTGTTTTATTAAAAAAATCTACAGACTAATTCTGGGCTTGGAAAGAAATGGAGCAGCAGGGTGAGGGTGGGCACCAAGGCTGCCCTCCCTTTTTGGGGTGAGGAGCATTCTTTGTTCCAGCTGCATTTTGCATTATGCCTCTCTCCAAATCACTTCCTCCAGAAATACTTATAAGCAATTAAAAAGAAAAAAAGCAGGGGGTTTGTGTAATTTTTCTCTCAAGTTTTTATGGTTTGGGAGCTCAGCATCAGAGGGGGCTGCTCTGAAGAGTTGGTTATTTGGGAACCAGTCCTGAGTTGTTTTTCTGTGTGAGGAAGATTGTGTGGCCCCCTCTTATCAGCCAGGGACCTGCTCTGGGAAAAGGGGCCCAGTTAACCCTCAGGCTTATGGGGTGTTCACAGAATTATGAGGACGGGACCTCTAGAGATCATCTAGTTCCCATCTGCTTTGTAGAGCTTGAGTATTTTCCAACCTGGTGTTGGGTGCTTGATCCTAGAAGTGTCTCTGGTACTTTTCCTGCTGGAAGGGAACACTCTGATAGTGGTTTAAGCTTCAGGTCATCTGGAGCCATGGACCATCAGTAGTTATTCTTCTGCACGTCTGCAGCCTCTGAATTTAGGGTGACCCAAACCAGCCCTTTGTTGTTTGTTTGGTTTTTTTTTATTATTTTTCTATTGAAGAGCAATACAGCCTCCAAGCCTCTGGCATTTATTTAGAAGCTGCTTGCAGCATCAGATGTGGTAATCACATTCCTGCAGCAGAACTGTAGAACCTGGAATTCAGGTTTTAGGAGGGTGAGGAAGGAGGAGCTGAGTCTTTTTCTTCTCTTTCAGAGCCTTTTTAAGAGTTTAACAGTCCAAAGTCCCATGTAGTTATCAAAACACAACACCTATCAAGAGCATTAAACTTCTTTTCCAAGGACTAATTCATGCTCAGGCCTTGCATGCTGCAAAGTTTGCCCTGCTTGGAAATTATTAAAGAAAATAATTCACCACCTGCATATTCAACAGCTGGTGTAGCTATGGTGTTTTGCCAAAGGTTTTGGCTTAGGAACATCCTAAAAAGGCAACAAATCTTTTTTTGGATCTCTGATGGTTATTGTTGTGCAGGGGTGAAGAGAGATTTTCCAGAATGCCAAGGAGTAGCTTGCTAAATGAGGTGAAAAAGCAACTTTTTTTCTCTTCTCTCCAGGTAGGATGCTGATCTTGGTGGCTTATTCTGAAGTGAGGGTAAGATTGGGGGAGTTGGAAGTGGGCATAACCTCCCCAAACAAGGCATTGATTGGGAGCTGCTTTAACTAAGGGTGTTAAAATCTGCAAACCTCCAATTTTGCTTTTTAGCACCTAATAATTAGGTCCAAGTGTGTGGGTATTTTGGTAAGTGAGTGTTTACCTGTTTGAGGTGAGGATTTTGGATGTTGGTTTGACTCTGGTCACCTAGGTGAGGGAGAGGAAGAGTCTGAGGAGGTTCTGATGGTTTTGCCCGTCTTGTGAGGGGATTTGGCTGGGTGAGATTTGATGATGCTTCTGGAAGGGGAGAGGTGAAATGCTGGGGTTCACTTGCTGGTTCAAGGGAAGAAATTGGGAATCTCTGGAAGCTGGAAGTTTCCTGCTCTGATATTTTTGTCTATTTCTGAACACCTTCCCAGATTGCTTTTCTTCTTCTTTTTTTTTTTTTTTTTTTTTTTTTTAAATCCCCTGTCTCCTTTCTCCACCTTCTGTCAGTGGTTTTGGCAAATTTCTTTGACCCAGGAGTTTCCAAAAAGCAGGGATCAAATGTGTTTTGGGTTCTTAGTGTCAGCTCTGCTTTTAGGAGATACTTGTGCTGGTCTGGCATTTGTCTGGTCTGTGCTTAACCTATCTCCTTTGCTCCTGGTGCATCCGAGACCCAAAGCTACTTGTTTTCACCTGATCATCTGTTTTCACCTCATCATCTGTTTTTATCTCATCATCTGTTTTCTGGATAATTAAAAAATAGAAATGAAAAAAACAAACCCTCAGTGAGGAGGAGAACTGCTAATCCCTTGATGGGATTAAAAGTGCAGTGAACAGCAAGGATTATGATGGAGATTATTGGTATTAGAAACATTTCTTTTGAAGGCTGAAGGTATTTTCCAAAGTGTCGCTTAGGGGGTTGGGTCTCAGCAGCTTTGTGGCCTGTTCCTCACCTTCCCTCCAGCTGTTCCTAATCCTGCCTGTAGCTGCTGCTGTGTGTGACAGGGACAGGCAGCTCTGCCAGGTTTTCCTGCTTGATGGTGTGATATATGATTGTAATATATGTTAATGAATTTGTATTCCTAACCAGTAAATTCAGAATTAAACTAAGAAGAAAGTGAATATGGGGCTAGACAAAGCAATTGAGACCTATAATTTTCCACAAAAACAGTGTAAGTAAAACAAGGCCATAACGAGACTAACTTCTGTCTCGGCGATAATTGAAGCGTGGGCCTTGTTCTTAAAACAAGGCACTGCCAAGGCTAACGAGGCACCAAAAGAATGAGAACATCTGCACAGAGACAACATAAAAATGCCACAATCAGCAGATAAGGGAAAAATTATGGCTAGGGTCTAATTTTGCTCTGTAACAAGATCATGAAGTCGGCGAAAACAAGAAAGGTAAAGGGTTCAAGTTTGAGGAAGACTTCTTCCTTCATCCAAAGACCCCCTGACGACCCCCCGATATCTCCCCAAGAGAGGACTCCACCCAGACTCCACCCAGACTCCGCCTATCATGAATATTGTAATAACATGATGTAATCCCTATGAATATATATGTAAACCTACCCCTTTTTAATATTCATAGAATTGTAATCAATATAAGGTAATTCTAGAGTTTTAGAGGTGTGTGTGTGTGAAGCAGAGACTCCCCATGCACCCAGCACTGTTTTGCTTACTGCAATTTCAATTTATTAATTAAATTAAACCATTAACCGAATATTGAGTCTCGGTCATTTTTAACAATGGGAAGATGGAAGAGCTGTGGAAGTTCTCTTCCATGCTCCAGGTCAGGAAAAGGATGCTGATGGGCCAGGGGATCCCACAGCAACACCCATGGTGGAACAAGCTGCTTAACCAGGAAGTTTGTGGTTGGTTGGTGGTTTTTTTAGCACCAGTGAGTAAAAATGTGGTTGTTCATCCACTTCTGAAAGGCCTCAGTGCACATTTCCCTCCAGGTTCCTTGTTTCTACCCAGCTGATGGGGCTGTGGTACTGGCTGGAGTCTCCTGGGAGAGAGCCAGGGAGGGCTGGGAGACACCTTGACCCAGGATGAGGAGTGTTGGGTGGGAAGCAAAACGTGGTGGGCTTGGTTGCAGCTCTGCTGTGAGGTGGTTGCTGAACTGGGACTGGAAATCATGGGACCACTGTTTAGGAAGAAAGTGTCCTCAAGCTCTGAGCTTCTTGCAGAAAGGTGACAATGTGGGACCTCTCAACTAGAAGTTACTATCACAGGCACTTCTAAAACCTCTAATGTGAGAGTTGTGCACACCATGAGACTCCCAAAGAGCCCCAGCTGCATTTGGGGTAGGATCCTGCCTTCTCATGGCCTCAGGGACCCTTGGGGACTGTGGTTGGTCCCTGGAAGTACAGAGGAAAGGGTTAAGTTTCTCACACTGCATGTGTCCCACCATCTGAACACTTCCCTTTTCCTGACCAGGCAAGCACTGATATCTTAGTTTTCATTTTGCCTGGCAAGCCCCTACACATCCAGCAAAGTGGATTTTCCTGAAAGTCAGTTAACTTCTGCTTCCTGATTTGGGGCAGAGTAGTTGAAGATAAGGAGGAGCTTTGGAGAGAATCCAGAGGAGGCCATGAAGATGCTGGGAGGGATGGAGCAGCTCTGGAGCCAGGCTGAGAGTTGGGGGTGTTCAGCCTGGAGAAGAGAAGGCTGCAGGGAGACCTTAGAGCACCTTCCAGTTCCTGAAGGGGCTCCAGGAAAGCTGGGGAGGGACTTTGGACAAGGGCAGGGAGTGAGAGAACAAGAGGTGATGGTCTTAAACTGGAAGAGGGGAGATTGAGGTTGGATATTGGGAATAAATTCTTTAATGTGAGGGTGCTGAGCCCCTGTGCCAGGTTTCCCAGAGAAGCTGTGGCTGCCCCATCCCTGGCAGTGTCTCAGGTCAGGTTGGATTGGGCTTGGAGCAACCTGGGCTGGTGGGAGGTGTCCCTGCAGGGAGTTGGAACTAGGAGATCTTTAAGGTTCCTTGCAATCCAAACCAGTCTGGGATTCTATATAGTGACTATATGTATTTATATCAGTCTATACCTGGCTCAGCTGGCTGCACTAAATATGGAAGAAGTGGGAGAAATCACCTAAATGAGTAATTCTGCCTAAACATCAGCTGAGGAAAACCCCCTTGTTAGGGCTTTGCTTGTTTTTGGTTTTTTTTTAGCTTAACCTCAACAAGGGCTTTATTGCTTGCCCTGAATTTCAGATCTCTGCTTTATATCAGAGGCATGGCAGGTGAATGTAGCAAGACAAACCTCCCTTAGGGCACAGCACTTCAAGGCCCAACCAGCTGTTCCAGCAGAGACTCACAAATAGTGCTCTAAGCCTATAGCCCTCAGGGTTAACTAGCCTGGATCAGTGCTATTGCTCCAAGAGTGACTAACCTCTCTGCTGGCTAGCTCAGGACTGAGCTGAGCCTGTGTCTCAGGCCCCACCTTTTATTGGCCCCCTAATCCTGCTCATGCGCAGTTAGGGCCTGCCTTAATCAGGCACAGGTGGGCTTAACACAAGCTCATGCCCACTCCCTGGCAATTAGTGGCACCTGGTTGCCTCATTTCACTACAGATGAAAAAGTGAGTAGTTCTGGAATTGGGTCCTTGGAACACCACAAGCTGTGGGGGGTGAGACAGCAGAGGAGGTCACAGCTGTGTTGTTGGGCTGGGAAAAAGGGTTTTCTTCCAGAATTTTCACTTGCCTCACCTCTTCAGCTTGGCTTGGGGAAATCATCAGTGTTGTTGGGGAGGAAGGGACAAGATTAGGAGGGTCTGCTCACCATTGCTGGTGACCTGGTTGTCCCATGTCAACCTTGTGTCACTCCTTGGCTGGCTGTGCTGGGGTTGGTGCCAGTGGCATGGAGCCAAACTGTGCATCTCCTAATCCTATTTTGGGCTGAGGTCTTCTGAAAGTCATCTTCCAGGCAGGAACCCTAAAAATAATTTATAATATTTAATTTCTGAATAATTCTGGCAGCCCTGTATTTGATTAGAGGTGTGTTTGACTAATCAACAAGAAGGAATTGTTTGATCTTCCCCCAAATAATTGCTTAAACTGGCCTTTGTATTTGTGAGGTTTTGTTGGGTTTTTTGGTTAGTGGTTTTTTTGGTTTTTTGGGGTTTCTTTTGAGATCCAACAGTTTATTCAGGAGCACTTTACACATTTGTTTTAAGCTCTGCCTTCAGCAGTTTAAAGGGCATTGCTCATCATACTTTTCTTGAAGAGAAATTTCGGTACTTTCAGGAATGGGCTGAAGGTTTTGCAGTGTTGGAGGAAAATCCCTCCACTGGATTTTGGACTTGCCTTAAGTTCTGAGAAAGCTTAAGAGAGAGAGCTCAGAGATTTATGTGCTGAAATATTTTTCTCCTCCCTGTTCAAAGTTTAGCCCTGGGACTCATCTCCAAAAACACAACAGGGAACAGACTGTTACCTGAAATGCCTTCCCCTGCTGAGTGACTCTGCTTTTCAGGCTTCAAAGTTTTCACTTTGAATTAAAAACCATGAGCAAAGTCATGGCTGGAGCTCAGTTTGTAAGGGGGGCAAACTTCCTTTAAGCCAAATCTTTACCCAAAGTCTTTTATTTTTACCTCATTATGTTTCCTTTTTCTGTTTGGAAGCAGAAGTACAAAAATTGTAGTAGAACACTTGCTGGCTGTGTTTTGTCTCTGACCAGAACCCAGACAATCCTGAATGTCACAAGAAAACCTACTCTGAAAATGCTGGTCTGTATTGACACAGATTTGGGCAAGAATCTCCTTGAACTCAACATGAACCCTCTGATCTTTCTCTTCTGCCTTCATGGGACTTCTGTGAATTGGCTGCACTATTGTTTGGGTGTTTGGTTTTTTTTTTTAATTTGTGGTAGCCCTTAACTCACAACAAGGTTTGTCTCACAGTTGCTCTGTCTTCAGAGCTGAAAATGGGTAGGAAGCCAGGCATAAGGTATAGAGAAGAGATGAATGTGTCAGTTGCCTTGCAGAAATAAAAACCTGGGGGGTTATTTTGTGTGAAACATCCTGCAAGAAATTTAAATTATTCTGCAGCTTGTCTAGAAGTCCAGAGCAACTTGCAAAGGCTGGAGTTAGGCAGGAGAGCAGAGCTTGATGTCCCCTGGTGATGACCAATGGTTGACTTTGCACCCTCAACTTTTACACATTAACTAAGTGCCCTCTGAGGTTGTGGGCACTCAGCTGTGGTAGAATGTCCCAACCTGGGTGCTGAGCTCCATCAAAGGACTCAGGAAAAAAACTCCTCACGAGTGGCTGTGCCTAGCTGCAAGCATCTGGTTTAAAAATACACATGCAGGAGGCTCCGTGCTGCCAGTGGTCAGCTCCACCTTTGGTTTGGAGTGACTACCTGGGAGGAAATTCCCTAGCCTGGAGGTTTAAAGCCACCTTTAGGTTTGTGGTGATGGCAGCAGAGGAGAGACCAAGGACAAAGTGGTTTGGAAAGATGGGATGGATGTTTTGAGTCCTACACCTTGCTCACTCTTTCATAAAATCATTGAATCCCAGACTGGTTTGAGTTGGAAAGGACCTTAAAGCTCATCCATTTCCAACCCCTTTCCATGGGCAAGGACACCTCCCACCAGCCCAGGTTGCTCCAAGCCCCATCCAACCTGACCTGAGACACTGCCAGGGATGGGGCAGCCACAGCTTCTCTGGGAAACCTGGCACAGGGGCTCAGCACCCTCACATTAAAGAATTTCTTCCCCATGTCCAACCTTAATCTCCCCTCCTCCAGTTTAAGACCATCACCTCTTGTTTTCTCACTCCCTGCCCTTGTCCAAAGTCCCTCCCCAGCTTTCCTGGAGCCCCTTCAGGAACTGGAAGGTGCTCTAAGGTCTCCCTGCAGCCTTCTCTTCTCCAGGCTGAACACCCCCAACTCTCTCAGCCTGGCTCCAGAGCTGCTCCAGCCTTCCCAGCATCTCCATGGCCTCCTCTGGACTCACTCCAACAGCTCCATCTCCTTCTGGTGTTTGGGTTTCCAGAACCTGACACAGTACTTTGTGCCCCTGAAGGCCAGGCAGGATGCAGGTGCAGTGTCTCCAGCCTCACCTTTAGTGCTGTCACCAGGCCCAGGACTTTTCCTTTCCCACTTTCAATACAAGAGGATCTTGGAGGAGGAAAGGGTGAGGTTGCTGGTGGTGGTGAAGTAAGAAGGCAGGATTTTTCCAGGAAAGGAATATTTTCCCAGAATCTTGCTTTGTAGGGGACCTGCCCTGTTTGAGTCCCAGCAGAACAGAATGAGTGACACATGGGCAGCTGTCAGTGGTGTGCTCTGTGGTGGCCTCCATCAGCAAAGCAACGTTTTGGATAAGAGTTAATTCCTGACATTGATTCTCTGATCTAAGAGTCAGGAATCTGTTGTCTCCAGGCAAAGGAGGGACTGTGTTTTGCTGAGATGGAGAACATTGGTCCCTGTCTTGGTGGTTAATGTTGTTGTGAGCCTGGAATTCTGCCTTCTCTGCACTGAAGTTGGAACAAGAAGAGGTTGAGGAGTTAAGATGCAGCACATTTTATTTTCCTGTCTCTGCATAATGGGGTCATTCCTTCCCATGTTGAAATGTTAATTTCCCTCATAGAAAAAGGCCCATATTTACTTCCCTGGGCAGATGCTTTAATAAATAACTGCTAATAACTTTCTTGATTGCATTTGCAGGCAGCCAAATGAACGAGACTGGCAAACCAATGCAAAGAGTGACCACTGAAAACTTTGGCTTGCCCTAACACTCACATGGAAATTTACCTACATCACAACTAACAATCGGGATATGGGTTTGCGTTTTTCCAAAAACCTCGAATATACCATCCCTCGGAGTCCACTCTCCAGTGTTGCCTAATAGGCCTCCCAAAACCCCCAACAAACGGGACTGGCAAACAAATGCAAAGAGTGACCACTGAAAACTTTTGCTGGTCCTAACACTCACATGGAACCTTACCCACAGCATCACCAACAGTCAAGCTATCGGTTTTCCTTTTCCAAAAAACCTCAAATATACTAACCCTCAGCGGTGACTCTCCACTGTTGATCAATAGGGCTACCAGAACGAAGGAACGGGACTGGCAAACCAATGCAAAGACTGACCACTAAAAACTTTCTCTGGCCCTTACTCTCACATGGAACTTTATCCACAGCACCAGTAATAATTGGGTGATGGGTTTGCTTTGATGGCAGTGATCACCCCACCATCACCACTACAACTGATCTGGGATTCAATCAGGCCTGCTGACCCCAGGAATCCATCCTGGACTTTACCAGGGCTTCCCTGAAAACTTGGTTTTGACGTGAGAGATATTGGGGTTTAGGGGGGAAGAACATGGTACTATTTTTCTATGTATTTTTATATATTTAGTATTTTTTCCTTTTTATCATCAGTGTTTCAATAAAGCTGTGTAGTTTAGTTTCCAACCCTTAAGTCTCTCTCCCTTATTCTCTCTCCTTTTTTAACTGGGAGGGGAAGGGGATAAATATAGATCATCTGTCATTCAGTTTAATTGCTGGGCCAGTTTTAAACCGTGACCGATTTATTGGCGCCCAACGTGGGGCTTAAGAAAATTATCTAGAGCCCAGTTTTAATTTCAACTCATTTACATGAATAGTTTGAATTTTGGCTTCAGTAGGAGGATACACAGATGTGTGGGAATCCAGGGTGTGATGTGTGAGTTTTTATCTGGGATTAGTGTTTCTCTGTTGTTCATTCTTTATAAGAGCTGCTTACGAACCGTAGTTAGGATATGGTCTTCAAAAGTGTAGTACATGGTACAGTGTTTTTTCACACACCTAGGAGATACACATAGGGTACACATTTCAGACACATAATAAATATCCCTATAAAGAGGAAATAGACTGCCCACAGGTCAAAGCACCCACACTTAGATCTGAAAGAATTGGCTGTACGAGATGTGATCTATACCAATGATGAGACTGTAAATCCTTATCACATGCCATGCCCTAAGACTATGAGGCAAAGCTTTGTGAATGCTGCACCCTCCCCATTTAACCATACACTATCAGTAATATTATGGGTTCCTGGAGAAATGGAACCAACTGTGGGTGATGTGATTAAACCAGCACGAGAATATGAAGATTCTGTCATGGGTCCTCATCAGGCCTGGGTCTCAGCTGTAAAGGGAACAGCTGAGAAACTTCACCTACCCCATCACAAAGCCCTGGTGGTGCTGTTGAGAGCCTAGGCCTGGAACTGTCTGGGACCATGTCACAGAATCATAGAATCCTGGAATGGGTTGGGTTGGAAGGGTTAAAGATCATCTTGTTCCAACCCCCTGCACGCATGGGTAGGGACAGCTCCCACCCAACTGAAGCCAACCCTGTCCCTGCCCCCATGGAACTCACTAGATATCTAGACACAGAGAGACAAAAGCCATCTCATGTTCCTGCCCCTTTCCCCAGCCATGCTCACGTTGCTCAAATGTGACTTTCCCTAAAATTTTACGTTTCACCTTGGTGCAGCGTGCTTCAGAGCAGCAGATCCACAACTGCCCCTCCGTGCTCCTCCATGGGCTGCAGGGGACAGCTGCCCTCTCCTCACAGCCTGCAGGGGAACTTCTGTTCTGGCCCTTCCTTCATTCACTGACCTTGGTGTCTTGTGGAGGGCTGGGAGCAGGCTTCCACCTCCTTCTCCGTGGACATCTTGGGCATTTTCTGCTACAGACATTCCATGGTCACCCAGGGCAGCTGCTGACTCCTGAGGGAGGTGCTCTCCGCGATATGGGCACCCCACATCTCCACAGCCCTTATATACCCCAGGGTCACCTTGGAGACCCCCATGACAATGGTGTCCAGGCACCAGACCCTGCATCACAAAGCCCTGGTGGTGGCTGTGGAGACGCCCAGGCCTGGAACTGGCTGGGACTGTTTCACAGAACTATGGAATGGGTTAGGTGGGAAGGGTTAAAGATCATCTTGTTCCAAACCCCCTTCATGAGTGGGTAGGGACACCTCCCACTCAACTGAAGCCAACCCTGTCCCTGTCCCCATGGAACTCACTTCTTCATCCCATCCACAGCATCAGCCTCAGTCAGCAGTAGTGTCTCTTGGAGCTGCTCAAGGATGAGCTTCCTGTGCTCCTCCTGCTGCATGATCCTACAGATCATTCCCATGACCCTCTAGATCATTCTGAATCACAGAATACCTCAGGCTGGAAGAGACTGCTGAGCATCTCCTTGTCTGAGTGCCCTGCTCAAGGCAGGCTGAACCAGGTGAGGTTTCTCAAGGGCTTCCCCAGCATGGCTTCCTCGACACAGGGAATAAAAGTGCCTTTTGTCCCACCCCACAGGGGGATTATAAAGACAGAAAAAAGTGTTGGCACAGGTTCTGGACACTGAGGCACCATCACTGCTTGCCAGGAGGACTTTGGATCACTGATGGCACTGCGACCCTCATCATCTCGTGAACTTCCCACCCACCACATCGCCCACCTCTTCAATCCAGACATCACCAGTCTGGCTACAACAGGACAATGGTAGAGCATGTCAAAGGGCTTGCTAAAGGCCAGGTGCACCCCATACCTTTCTGTCCCCTGCCCACTCTGCTTCAGCAATCTCTTTGTCCTTCACCTGCCTGGAGCAGGCTGGAACCCATTACTGTCACAGGGACTGAGGTCATAGAATCATAGAATCACAGAATGTTAGGGGTTGAAATGGACCTCTAGAGATCATATTGTCCAACCCCTCTGCCAAAGCAGGATCACCCAGGGCAGGCCACACAGGAACACACCCAGGTATGTGTTGAAAGTTTCCAGAAAAGGAGACTCCACAGCCTCTCTGGGAAGCCTATTTCAGTGCTCCCACAGCCTCACAGTAAAGACGTTTCTCCTCATGTTGAAGTGAAACTTCCTATGTTCTAGCTTAAACCCATATTTCCACTGAAAAGAGATTGGCCCCTTGCTTTTGACACCCACCCCTCTGATATAGACATACATAAGATTCCCTCCTCAGCCTTGTTTTCACAAAGCTAAACACCTCTAACTCTCTCAGTTATTCTTCATATGAGAGATGTCCAAGTCTCTTAATAATCCTAGCTCTCCTTGGGACTCTCTCCAGTAGGTCCCTGCCTCTCTTGAACAACTGGATCCAGTATTCCAGGTGTGGTCTCACCAGGTCAGAGTAGAGGGGTAGGAAAACCTCCCTAGATTTGCTGGACATACTTTTCCTTATACACCTGACTGTTCATGGGCTGTGCTGGTCAAGCTGGAAAGCAGACCCAGCTGATGGTGCTCACTGCCACTGACCACCTCCCACACAAGCTCTTGGGTGCCCATGCAGGGTGCTCAGAGGGGCCCTGCCTGATTCCAGTGCCATGGGATGTCTTTATTGCACAACATTCACCATCCCTGAGGGCTCTGGACAAGAAAGAAGTGACAAAGGAACCAGCCTTAAGTCCCCAACACCCCCCCCCCCGGGACCATGATGGCATCACAGGGAGCCCCCAGAGAAAGCAGCACAGCAAGAATCTCTGCAGAGTTGACTCCTTGGGCAGCTTCTTGAGAGCAAGTGTGGAAGAAGAGCTGAGCTGAGGAGATCCCCTGTGATGATAGAAGGGCTGTTCTGGAGGCCAGGTCTGTCACAGCAGTACCCGTGCCCTGTCCCTACCTGCGGGCACAGGACTGTCACACCGCAGGGCTGTGACCAAGCTGCCAGAGCACTCAGGCCTTACCCAAGGGTACAGAAGGAGATTGGAGGTGGAAAGTGGACAGCTTGGAAAAGATCAAGCACTGGTGCTCCCAGGCAGTGCCCTTGTGCCAGGACTCTTTCCCACCTCCACCTCTGCACACAGGCACTGCCCTGCAGCTCCAGAGAGGGTCTCAAAGAAAGGTCTTCAAAAAAAACAAGACACTGGAAAGTTCTTAATTCTATTTTAAATACACCGAAAGAGCACAGCTCTTAATGAAAGTCTCTGGGTCAAAGAAAATCTGGATAGAAAAAATAATGAGAATGGACAAAAAAAAGTAACATTCCTATATGGGCATAAATTGGAAAAAGAAATGGCTGATAGCTGGCTGGGTGTGTACTGAGTTACATTATGAACAAGTTGCAAGAAAAAGGAACTCAGTTAAATTTTTTTAAAAAAAGATCTAGAGATCAGTTTTGAAAATTGCACCCTTGAGCTCCCGGTTCCTCATGCTGTAGATGAGGGGGTTCACTGCTGGAGGACCCACCGAGTACAGAAATGACACCACCAGGTCCAGGGATGGGGAGGAGATTGAGGGGGGCTTCAGGTAGGCAAAGATGCCAGTGATGATGAACAGGGGAACCACGGCCAAGTGAGGGAGGCACGCTGAAAAGACTTTGATCCTTCCCTGCTCAGAGGGGATCCTCAGAACGGCCCTAAAGATCTCCACATATGACACCACTTATGAGAACCAAAACCACACAAAACCTAAACAAGCACTGATGACAAGGAGCCCAAGTTCCCTGAGGTATGAGTGTGAGCAGGAGAGCTTGAGGATTGGGGATTTCATAGAAGAACTGGTCCAGAGGCATTGCCTGGCAGAGGGGCAGGGAAAATGTATTGGCTGTGTGCAGAAGAGCAGTGAGAAACCCAGTGCCCCAGGCAGCTGCTTCTATGTGGACACAAGCATTGCTGCCCAGGAGGGTCCCGTAGTGCAGGGGTTTGCAGATGGCCACATAGCGGTTGTAGGACATGATGGTCAAGAGAAAAAGCTCTGCTGTTACGAAGAAGACAAAGAAGAAGAGTTGTGCAGCACATCCCTTGTAGGAGATGAACATGAGCCAGCAGTGTGCCCCGGTGGCCAAGAAGGCCATAGAATCATAGAATCATAGAATTGGCTGGGTTGGAAGGGACCTCAGAGATCATCGAGTCCAACCCTTGATCCACCGTTGCGGTTGCTAGACTATGGCACTGAGTGCCACATCCAGTCTCTTTTTAAATATCTTCAGGGATGGAGAATCCACTACTTCCCTGGGCAGCCCATTCCAATGCCTTGATCACTCTCTCCGTAAAGGAAATTCTTTCTAATATCTAACCTAAATTTCCCCTGGCACAACTTAAGACCATGCCCTCTTGTCTTGTTGAAAGTCGTCTGGCAAAAGAGACCAACGTCCACCCGGTTACAACCTCCTTTCAGGTAGTTGTAGACAGCGATGAGGTCTCCCCTGAGCCTCCTCTTCTCCAGGCTGAACAGCCCCAGCTCTCTCAGCCTCTCCTCATAGGGTCTGTGCTCGAGTCCCTTCACCAGCCTGGTTGCCCTCCTTTGGACCTGGCCAATGGCATCCTGGCCTGTATCAGGAACAGCGTGGCCAGCAGGTCCAAGGAAGTGATTCTGCCCCTGTACTCAGCCCTGGTGAGGCCACACCTCGAGTACTGTGTCCAGTTCTGGGCCTCTTGGTTGAGGAAGGATATTGAGGTCCTGGAGCAGGTCCAAAGGAGGGCAACCAGGCTGGTGAAGGGACTTGAGCACAGACCCTATGAGGAGAGGCTTAGGGAGCTGGGGCTGTTCAGCCTAAAGAAGAGGCGGCTCAGGGGAGACCTCATCACTCTCTACAAAGACCTGAAAGGAGGTTGTAGCCAGGTGGGGGTTGGTCTCTTTTGCCAAACGACTTTCAACAAGACAAGAGGGCATGGTCTTAAGTTGTGCCAGGGGAAGTTTAGGTTTGATATTAGAAAGAATTTCTTCATGGAGAGAGTGATCAAGCATTGGAATGGGCTGCCCAGGGAAGTAGTGGATTCTCCGTCCCTGGAGATATTTAAAAAGAGACTGGATGTGGCACTCAGTGCCATAGTCTAGCAACCGCAACGGTGGTTCAAGGGTTGGACTCGATGATCTCTGAGGTCCCTTCCAACCCAGCCAATTCTATGATTCTATGATTCTATGAGATGTCCCTGTTGTCCCAGAGGGAATTGGCCATGGCTTTGGGCAGAGTGGTGGAGATGGATCCCAGGTCGAGGAGGGAGAGGGGGAGAGGTTGAGGAGGAAGAAGTACATGGAAGTGTGGAGGTGGTGGTCACAGGCGATTGTGGTGATGATGAGGCCATTGCCCAGGAGGGCAGCCAGGTAGATGCCCAGGAAGAGCCAGAAGTGCAAGAGCTGCAGCTCCCTCCTGTCTTCAAATGCCAGGAGGAGGAACAGGCTGATGGAGCTGCTGTTGGACATCTGCTGCCTTTAAAAGTCATGGAGAGCTGTTTGAAGAGGATACACAAAAAATTGAGGAGACAATTCTATGAAAAATTCCCCATCTCAATCCTACAAAGATGCACTTTTCTTCAGCCATGGTTGTTGCTGTCTCTTTCAAGAGGAGCAGAGACTGTTAACAGGCTTCCAAGAAGCAACAGGGGCTTCATGAGAATTGTGGGGACAGGGAGCAATCCTAGAACGGACATTTTTCATATGAGATTGTTAGTGATTCCAAAGGCATTGCAGATTCTCTCCTCCCTGCATAAAAGATCCCTGACAAGAGAATGCAGTTTTAGAAGTTTGCGGTTTTTTGTTATAGCTTACCCCATCTCCTCTGGGGAGTGTTCTTGGGTATCAGAAACCCTCAGCATTGCTGCAGCACTCAGGCAGAACAGAGTGAGCAAAGAGCATTGCCTGCAGCTGCATGCAGAGAAGGGGGAGCTGGGCTGTGTCTCTGTCTCTCCCTGCTGAGAGCAGAGGGACCCAGCTCAGAGTACTCAGTGTCTGACCCTTTCTCAAGGTCTCAGCAAACCATTTCCAGCCCAGGACACATGAGGCTCATTGTGCCCCCTGGAAGGCAGCTCACAGCTTGGACAGACACCCCAAGGATGGAATGAGGGCATCTGATGAAGAGAGGTCAGCTCCCTGCCCAGCCTCACTCAGACTGCACTGCCCAGAGCTTCCCAGGGCAGAGCACAGCTGGACACCTCCTTTCCTGAAACCATCTTCATGGGAGGAGCCACAAGAGCTGTGCCTGCAGCTGAAACTTCCGCTCTCAGCCTGACATCAACAGCAAGAGCAGCTGAAGGGGGCATGAAGAGAGGCAGAGGGGCACTCAGGAAAGCCTTTCCCTCCCCCAGCAGTGCACAACCCCTCCCAGATGTTGATAATGCCTGGCAGGCACCTCCAGCCCCTGGGCAGGGGGAGGTGGGCACATGGCAGCATAGATGCACTTCACCTCTTGTGTGAGCAGATGGAGGAGGAGGTGCCCAAAACCCCAGACCCCACGGGCTGGCTGAGGGCTATGCTGTCACACAGACCCTGATGAACCTAGGAAGGTGATGCTGGGTGTATCTGTAGGGTAAAGGAGGCTGAAAGCACTGGCTGAGGTTCCTAGCACACAGGAGGGTGATGGTGTAGGGACTCTCAGCCCCTGATCTCACCTCCCCAGGTGAGGTTTCCTCCCACCTTAACAAGAAAGAGAAAAGTGGAAGTGCAGCCTGAGGAAAGCCAAGTTTCCCAGCAGGAACCTGTGCCCTGACTGTGCATATGAAAAATCCCTCAGAAATAATCTGGGTATGATTTTGGATCCGAGAGCAGTGCTGTCTCACAGAACCCTCTCAAAACAAGAAGGACCCTGCCCTGTCCTCCCTGTCTCCTGGCAGCCACAGCTTCTGCCAGCAGCACGGAGCTCCCTGGGAAGGCTGACAGTTGCCCCTGGCAGGCAGGCAGGCAGCAGAGTCTCTGCCCCAGCACACAGCCCCTGGGCTGCAGGACCCTGCTCTGAAGGACAGCCCTGGGCACCTCTGTCTGCACACACCCCCTCAGCCCCTGCAGCCACCCCAGCAGAAGGCAGCCCCATGCCCTCTCCCTCTGATGCTGCTCCAGGACAGCCCTGCTCTGCCAAACCTTTTCCTCCTGCCCACCAAAATCCTCCGGAAGGATCCCATCAGCTGTGGCACAGGCTGCCAGCTGGAGAAGACCCCCTGCAGGAAGCCCAGCTTCACTGCCCTGCAGCCAGAGACTCACCATGGCAGAGGCTGGGAAGATTTCTCCCCCAGGCAGCTCTCAGCTCTCCTCCCAGCCCAGGCTGCCTTTCTCCTCTCTCTCCCTCCTCTCTCTCCCCTGCCCTGCTGCCTGCAGGCAGTGCCCTCAGCCCTGCTGCGCTCTGCAGAGGAGCTGCTCCTGCCCAGAGCTCTCTCTCTGCAGCACTCTCTGCTTGCCAGCAACTCTCTCAGTCTCAGGAGCCCGGCCCAGCAGCACAGGACCAGCGCCAGACTTTGCCACTTGCTCAACTCTCTCGGGGCTCCCTCCAGCTCTCCCTGGGGCTCCCCAGGAACCCAATGTGACACACACTGAAGTCATCGCTCATGTCCCCTCCCTCCCTCCTTTCCAGCACAGCCAGTTCCCCACTAGAGACACAACCTCTGCTTCTCCCACTCTCCCACTGGACACCCAGGCACTGCCAAGGGGAATCTCCTTTCCCTCCTCTTCCCCTGCAAGCCACAGGTGACACTGGAGGTTCCATTGGTGCTCCAACCTCAGTCAGGGCAGCTGCTCAATTGAGTGGCCAAGCACAGCCCTGTGGTGCTACAGGAAATGTCAGGGCACTCCAGCACAACCACCTGCTGCTGGCACAACAGCACAGCACTGTCACATCCCATGGCCTGACCCAGACAACAGCCAAAGGAGATTCCATCTCCCAGGCCAGAGTTTCCCTTTGCAGGGTAAACAAAGAATGACAGCCTCCTGAGACCATCCAAGTACCCCTTGATCAGATTAAGATGAAATGATACTCCAGGTCTTTTACTCTACAGTCATAATATCAGTTCTGTTGCTCTAGCAAGTAAAATTATTATGAGGAATTTTTAGGGAACACAAATCACTCAAAGATATGTATGGATATATATATTATAAAAGCACAAAATAGATACTTCATTGTTCAGGCTGTGCAATCACAAAGGCTGATTGCTTGGATCACAAAAACCACATAGTCAAATGACATCTCAACAATCCAGTCCCCTCACTCCATGAGTCCAAATATCACAAGGCATGATGATATCATAAGGCAATATCATAAGGCAGTGATATGATGGCTACAAGCTTAGCATCTTGACTCCAGCTTCTTCAATTCAGGCAGTGGTGATCTGTATGATGTGCAGAGTCCTTGTTCTTCAACTTTTGGTGTCATCACATGCAGTAACATTGTAACACTATGTACATAGTAACACTATGTACAATGATCACAAACTTCACAACAGTAGAGCATTACAAAACCAAATAAGAATGGAAAATTTACACAAATGCAGCACAATTACAAATACAAAAAGAACTCATAATTAATTTTGACTCAGTTTTGGTCCTTCAGCAGACTTTGGTAACCTTCATATATCCCATAATCTGCTCTCATGGATAAGTTTTCCTTAGGAACTACATTATCACATATACCCTTGCCATACATGTATCTACCTATGTTACTTGGCTAGTAAATTTCCATGAGACTCCCTTAAACTATTGCTACTTCTATAGTTCTACTTCTGTAAAACCATTGAATATATGTTCCTTTAAACTACTACTTTTATTTCTCTAAAACTACTGCTTCACAAGAAATCAGTCAATCGATCAAGCAAGCAAGGAAGATGTTCTGGGGCTTTTCAGCCAGATTCTTTTCTACTGAGCTCTCTCATTCAATCCTCATGAAAAACTATTGGAGTTTTAATTCTCTTATTTCAGGAGACAACTGACAGAAGCCTTACTGCAGGCTGATCAAGATGACCCATTACATCACCCATGGTGTCACAGAGGCCTCTTCTCCCAAGGGAACAATGAGAGGAAAAGAGGACATGGCCTGAAGTTGCACCAGGGGAAGTTTAGGCTAGATCTGAGGAAGAATTTCTTTACAGAGAGAGTAGTTAGGTGTTGGAATGGTCTGCTTAGGAAGGTGGTGGAACAACCATCCCTGGAAGGATTTAAAAACCGTATAGTAGAGATGATCCTGCTCTGTTGCTGTCAGCATTGTCCTGCAGTCTGCTGCCTCCCTCTTGTACTGCTCCCTCAGCTGCACGCCCAGCCTGCTGTGCAGGAAAAGTGTCCAGGATCCCATCCTGCCACATCCCTTTAGGAGGGTGTCTTAATCATAAATACTTTTCTGGTTTTTCCTTATTTGGTAAAAAGCCTTCATGACGCTGAAACAAATATTAAATCAGAAATTTTGAGTGGGATATGAAGCGGTTCCCGATCTGACTACATTTTGTTCTCCACAAGAAGTTGAAATAAGCATCATTGGTGTGATGGAGCTTGGAAAATGAGGTCAAAATGACCCTTCATACTTTGCTGTGATGGGTTAAGTAATGACAGATGAAATCTAATTTCCATTAAAATCTCATCTGTCATTGAGTGTAGCTTTAATGTTTTTCACTGGTATGGAGGCATTGATGGTTCTTCAAATGGGAGCTTTGCCTGAAGCTCTTCCCGCACTTGGGACACTTGTATGGACGCTCACCTGCATGGATCCGTAGGTAATAAGAGAGACCCAAGCTGGCTGTGAAGCTCTTTTCACACTGGGGACACGTGTAGGGTTTTTCCCCAGCGTGGACATATTGGTGATGAATTCAAGTGGTGCTATGTGGGAAAACAGTCTGTGGAGGCTTAAGGATTCCATGTGCACATCAATATGATTGTATGAAATCGTTTATTAACAATTTGCACTCACTTATATAGAGAAGTCTTGTTTACACCATCATATCATGCAGGTGGCTTTGTATTCCAATTACACATTCCATTCTCACGGAAACACTAATCTCACATAATTATTTTCCTCTTCTGTTGCCAATTAAGTTATCTCTTTCCCATTAGCTCATTTTAAGAAAACCTCTAACTAGGTCTCAATAACCATTAACCCAAAGTGGCTTAAATTGAAGTAAGTCAGGATTGCTCACAACCTGGATATTTCTGAACTGTTTCCCCAACAGTGCTATTGTTGAAGGCCTTCCTGCAGTGAGTGCAGGGATACAACTTCTCTCCTGTATGGATGAGGTGATACTCTGATAAACTGGAACTCCAGGTAAACTCCTTCCCACAATCCAGACACTTATAGGGTCTCTCTCCCTTGTGGATGCGGCGATGCTGTGATAAATGGGAATTCTGGGTAAACTCCTTCCCACAGTCGGAACATTTAAAGGGTTGTTCACCCATATGGATCCCTTGATTCTTGATAAAATTCCATCTCCTTCTAAAACCTTTACCACAGTCAGGGCAGGTGTAGGACATGGTGCCTGTGTGATGGTGTCACAATTGGACCAGGTCCAAGCTGTCACTAAAATGTCTCCCACAGTCAGGACATCTCTGAGGTCTCTCACCCCGATGAATTTTCCGGTGCTGGAGATGGGCCAAGCGGATCCTAAACCGATCCTTGCCAATGTCTAATTTTTCTCCAGGATGGATTCAGTGATATTTTGTTGGGGAAACAGTTCAGAAATATACAGGTTGTGAGCAATCCTGACTTACTTCAATTTAGGCCACATTGGGTTAATGGTTATTGAGGCCTAGTTAGAGGCTTTCTGAGAATGAGCTACTGGGAAAGAGATAACTTAATTGGCAACAGAAGAGGAAAATAATTATGTGAGAAGAATCTTTCTGTGAGAATGGTATGTGTAATTGGAGTACAAGGCCACCTGCATGATAAGATGGTGTAAACAAGACTTCTCTATATAAAGTGAGTGCAAGTTGCTAATAAACGATTTCATACAATCATATTGATGTGCACATGGAATCCTTAAGCCTCCGCAGACTGTTTTCCCACAATATTTCACCAATGTCGTGCTTTGACCAAAAGCTGTCTTATCTTTGGGTCACCCAGAGACTTTTTTGTCCAGATAGAGTAACCGCGTGCCTATGAAAGAAGCCATAGTGCAGTGAAAAAGTAGTAGTGGGGTTTTTGTGCGGTGATGGAAGCCAAAACCTACATCAAACTTACTGTGGGTGAAAATGGAGTGTGAGGTGGAATGAGGAGGTTACCCATAGAGTTGGACAACCACTGATCATCCTTTACTTCATCTTTAGGAGCTAAACTGGCACCTAAATCTCAAAGGAAAACTGGGTGGGAGACAGGTTTCTAGCGTTTTGAGCCACTCCTGACGTGAATTGGGATCACCCCATTGCTCTTGAGTTGGGGTCTCCTGAGATGTTTTGGCAATCCCTGTTTATGGTTCCTGAGCCCTGGTGTTATTAAGTCCCCTGGAAGGATTCTGGGGTTGCCAACATTACCCCTGGATCCAGGGTAATTTGAGGGTCCCCAGTGGCAGCCACTCCAAAAAAAACTTTGGGGATGACTTGGGGATCCCCTATCAAAGACGCCCAACCCAGGATTAGTTGGGAATCCCCCAATGAAGTGGGGGGAGACCAAATCACAGCTCCTCAACCCACTTGAAGAGGTTGGGGGGTCACTAAACTTACCACCCTCACCCCAGGGATAAGTTTAGTTCCCCCCTCTCACCCATCCTCCCCCCCCCTCCCCCATCTTGTGCTGCTCACCCCCAGTTAAGGCAGTACTGGGATAACCACCTCCCTCCCATCACCTCCCATCACTTCCTGGTACCTGCAGGGGGGGGCACAGCCCAGGCCGGTGGGGAGGTGGGGGCGATGCTCTGGCAGTCACCAGTGTGGGGGTCCTGGCTGCGGGGCGTTTGGGTGCAGCCCCAGGGTGGCGGAGCGAAACCTCCCGGGAGCTGCAGCGTGATTGCGGGAAGTAGTGGGGGGAGGAAGAAAAGGTGGGGCCTTGGGGGGGAGGGACCCAACCCAGGGGGTGAAGTTGGAAGTTGGCAGGGGGGGGATGACCTGGGGGGGCTGGGCACATCAGGCTTGTGTCCTGAGGGGGTTGGGGACCTCAGGCTTCTGGCATGGATGTGCCCCACACTCCCCAGGCTCCCTGGAAGCAGGACTGAGTGGCCACTAGAAACTCTGCCTGGACAGAACCAGGGGGGTTTGGGGAGAAAAGCCTCAGAATCAGCCCCTCAGACACCCAGAGCTTTTGCCAGCTGTGCTACTTGAACATTTCAAGCACACACAATCCAAAGACAGCTCTCACAGCAGCCACAATGCCTCTGCCATCAACATCTTCAAGCAGGGGAAAGGAAGCGCTCTAAGTGCTGCAGGGCAGAGGAGAGGGGCAGCTGAGAGCAGTCCCGAGGGGAGAGCAGTGCTGGAGCAGAGACACCGTCCCCTCTGGGGAAAGGAGAGAGGAGAAGGGAGAAGGGAGAGAGACTAAGGGGCTGGAAATTCAACTGCACAGCTGGCATGGAACAGCACTGCTGGAAAGGAAAAGAATGAAATCTAGACAGAAAGAAACAAAAGCCATCTCACCTTCCTGCCCCTTTCCCCAGCCATGCTCACATTGCTAAAATGAGACTTGTATTGTAACGAGGCAACCAGGTGCCCCTAATTGCCAGGGAGTGGGCATGATCTTGTGTTAAGCCCACTTGTGGCTAATTAGGGCGGGCCCCCACTGCGCATGAGCAGGACCAGTGGGCCGATAAAAGGTGAGGCCTGAGACACAGGCTCAGCTCAGTCCTGAGCTAGTCAGCAGAGAGATCAGTTGCTCTCAGAACAACTGAACAGATCCAGGCTAGTCAACCCTGTGGGCTCTAGGCTCGGAGCACTGTTTGTGAGTCTCTGCTGGAACAGCTGGTTGGACCTTGAAGCGCCATACCCTAAAAGAGGTTCGTCTTGCTACAGAGACTTTTAAAAAAAATTTTGTATATTTCAGTTCAAAACTTACATCACCCTGGCATGGGTGCTCTAGGGCTGTAGATCCACATCTGCATCTCTGTTTTCCTCCATGGGCTGCAGATCCACATCTGCTGATCCATGCTCCTCCATAGGCTGCAGGGAACAGCTGCCCTCTCCCCACAGCCTGCAGGGGAACTTCTGTTCTGGACCTTCTTTCATTCACTGGCCTTGGTGTCTTGTGGAGGGCTTGGAGCAGGCTGCTCTCTGTACCATAGAATCATCGAATTGGCTGGGTTGGAAGGGACCTCCGAGACCATCGAGTCCAACCCTTGAACCCCCGTTGCGGTTGCTAGACTATGGCACTAAGTGCCACATCCAGTCTCTTTTTAAATATCTCCAGGGACGGAGAATCTACTACTTCCCTGGGCAGCCCATTTCAATGCTTGATCACTCTTTCCGTAAAGAAATTCTTTCTAATATCTAACCTAAACTTCCCCTGGCACAACTTAAGACCATGCCCTCTTGTCTTGTTGAAAGTCGTCTGGCAAAAGAGACCAACGTCCACCCGGTTACAACCTCCTTTCAGGTAGTTGTAGAGTTGTACTAGGGGCAGCTCTCCATCTCCCAAGAGGAGTGCTCCTTCTCAGCAGTTGTGGTTTCTGTCTTACTACTCAACACCATCTGAGCAATATTAATAGCAACCACTAGGAGGTTCACAAACATAAAGCCATTTTGGCCACGCTCTAGTGGACTCAGCCTGGAATGAAACAGAGTGGTATCATGTAATGTAACAAGGCATCCAGGTGCCCCTAATTGCCAGGGAGTGGGCATGATCTTGTGTTAAGCCCACCTGTGGCTAATTAGGGTGGGCCCCCACTGCGCATGAGCAGGACCAGGGGGCCAATAAAAGGTGAGGCCTGAGACACAAGCTCAGCTCAGTCCTGAGCTAGCTAGCTGAGAGGCCAGTTGCTCTTGGAGTAACAGCACCGATCTGGGCTAGTCAACTCTGAGAGCTGTAGGCTTAGAGCATTGCTCGTGAGTCTCTGCTGGAACACCTGGTTGGACCTTGAAGCGCCGTTCCCTAAGAGAGGTTTGTCTTGCTACAGTATCATTTCCCAAATAAAACCGAAAGTGTAATTACCAACTAAATTCTTTATCTCTTCAGATAGTGAGAAAAGAATGAGAAAATCCTCTGATAAAGTTAAAGTCAGAAGCAAAACCCAAAATACCTTCACACACTGATGGGCCTCACTGAGCCTGCCAGAGCCTCCTCATGGCCTCGTTAGAGCAGATCCCTGGAGGCCATGATTGCAGGAGGCAAAGGCCCCGTGCTGGTGGCTGTAATGCTGAGAAAACCCTTTGGTTTGTTGGATGCAGCAGAAAGGCCAAGCCCTGACCCTAGGCCCTGGGAAGACAGGTCCTGTCTCTCACAGAGGGCTCAGGGCTCTTCCTGGGGCAGTGGGGTGTAAGGGTGACCGAGGATAAATGTAGGAAAATTCTCTGACACCTCCTGGCCTCCCATACGAGGGGCTTTCATAATAATAAGTTTCACTTTGGCGAAGGGGGGGGGCTACTGCATGGAAAAGATTTAAATCAGATCTTGAACACAGCCAAACTCCCTCCTCGGTTTTACATTTCAGTCATGTATTCTGAGGTCTGTCAGAATTATCCACTGAGGACCAATATTGCTTAAAAATAGCTGGACATCCCGAGCGGTCCTGCCAAGCCAAACCATAATACATTTTTTTATGGCGTGGACTGTTACTGTTGCCAAAAACCTCAGTCTCATCCTTAGCCAAAGGGCGTTTCGAGCAGTCTATGGTGGTGCAATTTCTATCCTCACAATGCCATCCCAGAATCAGGGTGTATTTGCATCTGGAGAAACCTAGAGTTTTTCCAGTACCTGTTTTAATATCCTGATCTGTCAGCTTACGGCTGAGGCAAAATTCCCCTTCTGGGACATGGTGAAGATCCCAGGCAGGCGAATCATTGTCCCAAAAAACAGGAGTTTTACTCATACGTGCTTTAGAATAGGGATGCGACATCCATTTAGGGTGGACAGGATGTGCCATCCATGGCCATTGTGTGAATCCCTGATGTGAGCCACAGACCCAACAATATTGCAAATCCAGGACTGTACTTATCTTTTGTCCCAAATTGAGGAAAGAATTTTTATCCCAGGGTTCGTGAATCAATGTGTTCCTTGGCATATCAATCAAATCAGGTTCTGCGAAACCAACCAAACATGTTACAAGCAACAGCATTTCCGGAACAATTAGAAATAAAATCATGTTCTTATAAAGCACTGCGTGTAAGCCAAAAAGGTGGCTAATCTTCTGGCTGTCACGTAGTAACTTCTTCGGCACTCAGTATCAGAGTAGCCAATTCTGAGACTGAGCCGGGGTGGGGGGGGGTTTCCTGTTCCAAGAAACGCTGAAGCTAGTAAGCAGTCTTCCTCTCGCAATACACAAAACCTAATCACACAAAAGGACCAAAGAGACACATTGGTATCCAGGATACAGAGTAACCATTTACTGCACACAGACTATCCAATTTGTACTAATCTTGTGTTGCTTGTCATTCATATCAGTTGCCACCCATGTGTTTGAATTCAGTGGATGCTGCAAAATTAATCTAATTTTACCTATGTTAGGTAAATTCACATAAGCAGTTTGCCCAGGTTGTAGGCGCTGCCTGAAATTCCTGGGAGGCTGCTTCTCAGCATTGTTATCTTGATTAGGCGACAAGGGAAAGAATGCAGTCAGGCAGGGACAGCCGTTCACACCCCACTGATTATAGATTGTGGCAACTGCATAATTAAGTTTGTCATGCCAATTACTTTCTCGAGGCCAAATGAGCTTTTTTATTAATCCATTAGTCCTTTCTACAATTCCATTAGCCTGTGGATAGTAAGGAATATGAAAAGTCCAGTTAATATTTTCACTTTTTGCCCATTGCTGGACCAGGTGGGAAGTGAAATGAGTACCATTATCAGACTGAATACTGGTAGGCTTAGGCAAAATTCCAAAGAGCTTTTTCAGGAAAGAAACAGTATTTTCCCTATTTGCTTTTGCATAAGCTTCAGCACATGTTAACCCAGATATCACTTCCACCATTACAATAACATATTGTTTGTTTCCTGACTTCCGGAAGGGTCCTATATAATCTATTTGCCAAGTAGACCACAATGTTTTACCATCTCTGAGATGTAAGTGATCAGCTGTCAGAGGATGTTCTCCCAATCGAATTTTACATAAATCAAAAGCAGAAATTATTGTTTTACATTGCTCACGTGACACAGACCATCCACGTGATTGTGCTTCTTTATATAAATCAAAGATACCAGAATGACCCCTTTTGCAATGAAGCCATTCCAACAATTTTCCCCATTCTTGGACTTCACCTTGATTAAGAGCATCTCTGATTTCAATGACATTAATTCTTGCCAATTCATCAACTAGGTTATTATATTTGCTTGCTTCATTTTTCAAATCGGATTGGTGAGAAGGTACCCATCCTACATGAAAATTGGGATTTCGTTTAGCAATTTCTAGGATTTCCTTCCATTTTTCTGTATGCCATACTGGTACACGATTAATTTCCCAATTATTAATCTCCCAGAAAGTTACCCATTCAACACAGCCTTTAAATACAGCAAAAGAGTCTGTATAGATATATACAGGTTCTGTAGTGGCTTTTTCTTTTACAAGTACATTCAAAACAGCATCCAGTTCGCCTACTTGTGCACTTCCTTCATCTTGATTTATTATTTGTTCCCCTGTGGAAGGTTTAATTGCAGCTGATTTAAAAAACCATGTTTTCCCCTGTCTTCTGGAAGAAGCATCAGTGAACCAGGCATTATGCATACTGCTTTCAAATTCTGGGGCTTCCTTAATGGGGCTAGGAGTTTTCATAATTAAATCTTTTTCATTCGTGGAGTCAAGGGGTTCCTGAATTTTCAATTGCTTGTCTGGGCCTTCAACAATTTGAAACAGCTCAGCAAAATATTCAATTTGGGAAAACCATTTCCTGATAGTCCCTTTTTGAGAAATCCCATCAGGGGGTGGTTTCTAATTATCTTGTTATTATATTGTTGTTTTCTAATTATCTTGCTTATCTCTTTCAGTGCCTTGCTGACTGTAAGCAAAGCCTTTTCTAGAATTGAATAGCGCTTTTCAGAGGCTTTTAATGACTGTGAATAAAATGATATAGGTCTGGGGGGTCCTGCTGGGCCTCGTTGCCAAAAGTGATAAGAGAAGGCGCTAGGGGAAAAACCCTATTCAATTATTATTGGGTCTGCAGGGTGGAGAGGTCCCAGGGTCTGAAAGGTTTGTGCCTCTAGGAGTAGAAGTTTTAAAGCTTCCTCATGGTTGTGATTCCACTCCCATAGGTGATGCTTTTTCAGCAGGTCATATAAAGGCCTGGCATGTAAAGGCATATAAAGGCTCTGGTATGTGCTTTCGCCAATATTGCAAAGTCCCCATAATTTCCTGCAATTCCTTGTTATTTGTGGGTGCTTTTATTTCTCCTAAGTGAGAAAGTGTATCAGTAGGAATGGTCCATGTTCCAACTTTCCAGTTGATCCCTAGAAATTTAGTTTCTTGGGACGGAGGTTGTCTTTTTTCCTCAGGTATTTCAATTTGTAATCTTGTTAAGTGCCCAATTATGGCATCATAAACTGTTCTCACAGCTTGCTCAGTTTTACCACCTATCAGTACATCATCAATGTATTGGTAAATCTTCACATCTGGGTTATTTTTTATTTCTGTGATATTTTCCAGCTCCTGTGCAAGAGCATGGTGAGCCAGCGCAGGAGAATGTTTATAGCCCTGAGGTAACATGGTGAAAGTATATTGTATTCCATTCCAAGTAAAAGCAAAATATTTTTTATCTTCAGGGTCAATTGGAATTTGGAAAAACATATCTTTCACATCCAGAGATGCAAGCACTGGGTGTGCTGCTTCCTGGATTTCTAGCACCAGATCTGCAATGTTTGGGATGGCTGCAGTTAATTTTTCAGTATTGGCATTCAATTTCCTATAATCTACAGTCATTTTCCATTTTTCATTTGGTTTTATTATGGGCCAAATTGAGGAATTATGAGGTGAATGACAAGGCACAATTATACCTTTCCGTTTCAAGTCAGAAATTACATCCCTGATACCTTCTCTAGCTGCTAAGGGAATAGGATACTGCTTAATATTCGTGATTTTGCTTTGGGGGAGGCGAGGGGCGGCTGTTAGCAGTCTAACTTTAAGACTGGGGGTGCCAAAATTCCAAAGACGACCGTTTTCATCTCTCCACGATCTGCCAATCAATACATCCATTCCTAACAAATTGTAAGAGATATTATCTACAATAATCTGGGTTCGGATTAACTCTTCGTCTCCCGGTAGTTTAAGGGAAACTTTAGCTGTCTTTTGCAACACAGAGGTTCCCAAAGCACCACTAACAAATATTGGTTTGAGTGAAGAATTAATACCACATTTTTTGGCTACATCAGATTTTAACGTGGAGATCTGTGCCCCTGTGTCCACTACAAATGTGACAGGGTAGCATTTTGGCCCAACAGCGCAGGTAAGTTCCAAATCTCCATTTTTATTCAAGACCAATCTTAGCACATTTTGCCAGTCTTTTGGAGGACTTGATATTTTAGGATTTGATTGTTCATTATTTTTGGACCAATCATTTTGATTTGTAGGGTTTGTTTCCCAAGGTTTATTCAGGGGGTCAGTAGAATTTACTGAACTGGGGTCAGGGTCTGTCTCCTCTCTCTGCTGCCTTTTTGCTTTCTTTTTAGTAGCAGAGAGAGGGCCTTTTAGTTTCCCAAATTATGGTAATTTCCAGATCTTTCCCCTGAATGTGACCTGGCAGGCCATTCTTCTACCAAGGCTTTTAGATGGCCATAGGTAAAATTGTGAGTCAACAGTGAAGGGGGAATGCCTTTTTGCTTAGCTTCCTCTTTAAGCTTTGCAAAAGGTCCCAATTCACCTGGTGGTGAATTTTTTCTGTCTCGAGTGGGCCTATTTGGATGTGGAGTATTAGTATTAATATTATAATTATTATTATTATTTCTGTAATTGTTATTTCTTTGTCTGTCTCCTCTATTTGCAACTGTTCAGTCACCCCGTGATTCCTCCTGCTGGTGGGGAGGAATTTGGGGAGGTCTGGCAGCCGCAGCGGCATACGTCAATTTTTTATTATCATTATATTTTGCTGGGGTTTGAAGAATTCTTACAGATGTAGAATCAGCTTCGGGTGCCACATATTTGCATCCAAATTCTGTCAATTCAGTAAGCAGATCGGACCAAGTATAGTCCGTGCCTTAATAGCGAATTTCTATTTGACTTTTCGATTCTAGCCTTGATCTGTAGGGCTAGATTTTGCAGTTGCGTAGGTAACCTTCTGATGAGAATATCCATCCTCTCAGGTTTTACCTTTAGCATAAGTGGGTCCTCCTGGTTTATCACCAGAGCATGGTCATAAATCATTTGGATCACACTGGCTTTATGAACATTGTCCAGTAGCTGGGTGAGACCCCCTCACAATACATGGGGTTCTCCCCTAGCTATGGGGTCAGTGGAGCCCACATTATAAGCAGCTTGTTGGGCCAGGGACCATGGAGCTCTGGAATTACCAGTGGTCAACATAACTCCAGGACCCTAGTGGCCTGACACTTCTTTTTCTGATAATAATATGTGGTCTCCACTGGAAGATGAAACCCTTACCACATAGTCTATATCAGTTTCCATAGGCAATCTGCCAAATTGTCTTTTTAATTGGCTCAGTTCCAGAGGAGAATATGGAAACTCCTTATGAGTCACCAGTTCTCGCCCTGAATCTAATTCGCCTGTATGCTCTGTTCTACTTACAGGACGAAGATGTTTATGTGTTACAGGCATATTTTCCTCTTCTGAAGAATCAGAAGTCTCATGACAGGAGGAAGATTGAGTAGAGGATTTCTCGCTCATTAAAGCGAGCTGCTGAACTTTTTCCTCCAATTTATCAAATTTTTTAGCTCCAGTTCTTATAAAAGTGCTGACCCATTTGCATAATTCAGCCATTTCTCCCTCAGGCAGGTTAACAGCCTGAGGGGGAGTGCCTGCTTGTGTGGTAGCAGCTTTCAGCTGCGGCTTTGATTTTAAAATGGAGGGTCTGCCCCTCTTTTTAGGTGCAAAATGCACAGTTTTTCTGCGGGGTTTTTCAGGAGATACATGTTCCCCATCATCCGATGTATATTCAGACGCAGATGTAGTGCCTTCCAGCATTGGGCCAGGGTCAGTACTGATTTCAGAATTTGGCTCAGCTTCCTCAATATTTCTTAGGAGGTCCCCGAATTCTACAAACATGCCACCTTCCAGATTTTCCAATCTTTGGCGCATTTCTTCCTTCTCCTGCCAAATTATAGCAGCCAGGATAAAGAAGGCACGAGCGTTGAAAAAGTCTACCCCGTGTTTTTTCACTCGTTTTTTGCTTTGTCCAGAGTGGAAGTGTTGCCCGTAATCAGGACACAAACCAACAGAGTCAGTTTATGCGGTCTTTTATTCGGGGCCCGGGAAACCTGAGGACTAGCGTCCCAAGTCAGGATTCCGAAGACCCTCGTTTTTGGTTCAGCTTTTATACTATTTTACAACGAGGCTTACGTGCGGAACTTCAGTTACAAAACAGTTAAATACATCATGTAGATTACAATAGACAGACATCCCCAATCCACAAATCTTATACTTGTTTAACTTAAGCTATTGTTTTAACTGACTCCCACCACCAACCCTTATCTTCAGTACAAAGTGTCAGTTTACTCTTCCTACATGTTCTATATGCTAATTCCTCTGATTATCGATCCCCTCTTCTCAGCACATTCCTTGCTAGTTTCCCAAGACCCGTTCTCAGGGCCTGTTTTTCCGGCCTGCTTGACCAGTCCAAACCTTAGCATAACTACTTCTAAATTTTTATTTCTTCCGCTACTTGCAACAAGTCCCCCCTTTTGAGCATCCTTCAATCTTCCTTCGCAAGGATGCTCAACTCCTCAAGCTGCTGGTTTTCTTGTTAGGCGGGTGAGGGCGAGTTGTCTTGTGGGAGGATCACTTCTCTTCGGGTCATGGCCTTCATCACCCTCCGAGTGTGTTGGCCTTCTTTTGCAATCATTGTTAAAAGACACTTGTATACTACTAAAGCAACCATAACGATTATGATTATCATGATTCTATATTGTACAATTGATGATATCCAACCAGAGACCTGGATCCCTAGGGAGCTGAGTACTGCTCCAACCCAATTGTGTTCTGCCTCTTTTTGAACATCGTGGACCTTGTCCTCAATTTGTTCCAACTGACTAATATCTTTTTCTACCTCCTGGGTGACATTTGAGATGTGTATGCAACAATGCCCATCCTTATCGTGCAGATACCCACAGACACCATGCTCTTTTAGTAATATCATGTCCAAGGCCATTCTATTTTGTATGGTCATCCTAGTAGTGGCCTGCAACTGTAAATTCAGGTCCCTAAATCCTTTCTTTGTTACTGCTGCCAACCTTTCGGTCTGTCCCAATAATTTGAACAACATTTCCTCGTGTTTTGAATCCAGCCATAATAATTAGGCTTCAACTTACAATCAGCCTCGGTCATTACTTGAGTGGTCATACATAAATCCTCCCATGCCTCTACTGTCTTAGGGACAAACCAGCATGTCCAGGAAACATTCCTCAACGACTCCGGCATTTCAGTCACAGGTATTATTCCCCATGGTATGGGTTCACCTGCTGCCTGGGGTAATGGTAAACAAGCTGTGATTTCCGTTACATTTTGCATAAGGCCGAAGTCTCTAATCAGTCCTATTACCAAATTTTCTTGGCCTCTACCCTTGATCAATCTTCCGTCGTCAGTAACCTGTCGCGTCACCCTCCTGTTCTTTTCCACATAGGATGTAGTTATTGTAAGAAACTGCACATCCTCATAATCAACACTGTCCCGTACCTGCACTAAGCAAGTATACTTTCCTTCGTTTTTCCGGGTCACATCGGGTAGCTGCAGGATAGTTGTTCCTTCCTGGCGCGACTCATCCCAAACTGTCTTTACCCCTTCCATAATTAATTCATCCTCCATATCCCATCTCCATTTTACGATAATTTCGGTGGATCCAGCTCCCTGGTCATCCGTAAACAAACAAGTCAGATTAACATCAGATCCCTCAGGCATCAACAGGTAAGGTTCAGGTACATTAACCTTTACAAAGGTTTCTGTTAACACAATCAAGCTTAGGAAAATCAGTATCCCTAAGGTCTGCTTCTGAACACCATCCTTGTTGGAGACAAAGGCTCTACCGACCATTGCGTGGGGACCTTCTTGACCCTGGTGTAGTGAATCCAATTGTCGATTCCGTCGACCTTGACAGCCGTGTAGGTGGTCATGATCACATGGTGAGGACCGTCCCATGTCTCCTTCAGTGGCTCCACTGACCAGTTCCTTATGTAGACTTGGTCTCCTGGAAGGATGTCGTGGGACGGATTTTCCAGGGGTAGGGGTCGGTTCCACTGCAACGCTCCTCTGAGTGCTGTAAGAGTCTTATTCAGAGACAACACATAATTTAATATCACCTGATCTCCCACCGAATGAGAGTCCCCCTGGTAAGTAGCAGCATGGTAGGGTTTGCCGTACAAAATTTCGTATGGACTTACCCCTATCCTTTCCCTTGGTTTAATCCTAACTCTTAACAGAGCTAAAGGCAACGCCTGAGGCCACTGGATTTTTGCTTCTTGGCAAATTTTCTTAATTTGGTTTTTCAATGTTTGATTCATCCGCTCTACCTTACCACTTGATTGGGGTCTCCAGGGCGTGTGCAGATTCCACGTCATTCCTAACGTTACAGAAATCTCCTGCACAATCCCTGCAATGAAATGAGGACCCCTATCGGATGATAGCCCTAACGGCACCCCAAATCTAGGGATGATTTCTTTCAAAAGTGTTTTTACCACTTCTTTTGCCTGATTGGTCCTGCAAGGGAAAGCTTCTGGCCATCCCGAGAATGTACATACATACACCAACAGATATTTGTATGCTTGGGCTTTTGGTAACTCAGAGAAGTCTATTTGCCAATAATCTCCTGGTTGGGGACCTACCTGCAACTTACCCATTTGTACCTGCCTTCTTACCACTGGGTTGTTTTTGATACATACCGGACACATTGCGTTTACTCTTTTTGCCAATGTTAACATCTGGTTTGAGAATATTTCGTTTTTCAAAAATTTTACCATTGCCTCCGCACCCCAATGACACTTATTGTGTTCTGTTTCCAGTACTATCTTCATGATCCTTACCGGCAGGATCACCTGTCCTGTTGGGGTCACATACCAACCCTTGATGTTCTTTCGTGCCTGCAACATCCGAGCCAGCTTCTCGTCCTCTGGCGAGTAATGTGGTTTGTCTTCCATGTGTGCAGCGGCAGGGTTGCCCCGAGCCGGTAGCAAAGCTAATTGAGTCCATACTCCTCTGGCAACCTGCTTTGCCACTTGATCTGCTTGTCGATTTCCCTGGAACTCTTTTCCTGGATCGTTCCGATGTCCTTTGACGTGCATCACTGCAACTGCCAATGGTTTGTAAATTGCTTCCAGTAACATGATTATCTCTTCCCTGTGTTTGATTGACGACCCCTGCGAATTAAGAAGTCCCCGCTCCTTCCACAGAGCCCCATGCACATGTACTACTCCAAATGCATATTTGGAATCAGTCCATATGTTGACTTTCTTCCCTTGGCTCAGCACCAGGGCTCTTACCAGAGCCCAAATTTCTGCCTTCTGCGCTGACGTGCCCGGGGGCAATGCTTTTGCTTCCACTATCTGCTGCAAGGTGACCACTGCATACCCGGCATACCTGGTACCTTTTTCCACAAAGCTGGACCCATCCGTAAACAGTTCCCAATCAGGGTCCGGCAGCGGCTCATCCTTCAGGTCCTTCCGGCTGGCGTACACTTGTTCGATTACCTCCACGCAGTCATGTTCCAGCTCTCCTTCTTCCTGGGTGGACCTGAGGAATTCTGCTGGATTAAGGTGATTTGTTATTTTCAGCTCCACATCATCCTGTTCCCTCAATTGGGCCTGGTATTGGAGCATCCTGCTTGATGAGAGCCAATGGCCCCCCTTTTGTTCCAATACTGTTATGACCATGTGAGGTACATAAACTGTCATGTGCCTGCCTAATGTTAGCTTGCGTGCTTCTTGGATCAGGATTACTGTGGCTGCCACTGCTCTTAGACATCCCGGCCACCCTCCACTTACTGAGTCCAATTGTTTAGAAAAGTACCCAACCGGCCTTTTCCAAGACCCCAGTTTTTGAGTGAGCACCCCCAAGGCCAACTTTTGCCTTTCATATACATACAGTTGAAAGTCTTTGGTTAGATCCGGCAGGCCCAGGGCAGGTGCTTCCTTGAGGGCCTGTTTTAATTCCCGAAACGCTTTATCTTCCGTGGGTCCCCACTTAAATCTCGGTTCCTTCACAACCTCATACAATGGTTTGGCTGTCAGCCCAAAGTCGGGGATCCACAGTCGACACCAGCCAATCATTCCTAGAAAAGATCTTAGTTCCTGATTATTGCGGGGTACTGGAATTGCACATATGGCTTGTATGCGATTTACTCCCAAACGACGAACCCCCTGCGAAATTTCACATCCTAAATAGATGACCTTTTGTTTGACCAGCTGTGCCTTTCCTCTGGATACCCGGTATCCAGCCTGTCCCAGCATATTTAGTAATGCAATGGTTAATTTGAGGCAGAGACCCTGTTCTGTGGTACCCAGGAAAATATCATCCACATACTGCAACACCACATAAGAGAAAGGCGAATCTTTTACCTGGGTAGTCTTCCATTCCTCAAGTTCCTTGGCCAGCTGGTTACCAAATATGGTGGGCGAGGATTTAAATCCTTGAGGAAGCCTGGTCCATGTGAGTTGGTGCTTCCGTCCTGTGTCGGGGTTCTCCCACTCGAATGCAAAGATGTTCCTGCTTTCAGGCGCCAGGGGTATGCAGAAGAAGGCATCCTTTAAATCGATTACTGTAAACCACTGAAATTTCTCAGAAACAGATGTTAACAATGTGTACGGATTTGCCACCACGGGATGTATATCTTTGGTGATAGAGTTGATTGCCCTGAGGTCCTGTACTAACCTGTAGTTGCCGTTAGGCTTTTTGACCGGGAAGATAGGAGTGTTGAATTCAGATTCACACTCCTGCAAAATTCCTAAACCTAAGAATTGAGTTATCATGGGGGCTATTCCCTTCCTAGCTTCTAGACTGATGGGATACTGCCGTACCCTCACCGGTTGAGCCCCTTCTTTTAATTCCACTACCACTGGTACTGCCGCTTTTGATTTACCTGGGGTCCCTGTTTCCCACACGCATGGCGTGACTGCTTGTTCAATTTCCTGTGGTATCTCTCCCTTCCCTACTTCTTTGATTATAAACAATTTTGCCAGGTTTTCCTCTGGTATTTCTAGTTTTACCCTACCCTTTTCAAAAATTATTCTTGCCTGCAATACTGAGAGCAAGTCTCTCCCGAGCAGAGACTCCGGGCTGTTTGGCAAATACAGAAATTGATGATCAAATTCCTTTCCCCCAAATTTTATATCGAGTGGCCGCAGGAATGTTCTTTCTTCAACCTCCCCAGATACCCTAACAACCAATACTGTAGAGTCGCTTAGAGGTCCCTTTAATTTGTTCATTGCCGAGTAACTAGCCTTCCCGCGAACGGATTCATTCCGTTTGCTCCATTGCCCGGGAAGCCTCCGCCCATCGGGGTTCCCTAATTAAGTGGGCATTCATTTTTCCAATGTCCCTGTACCTTACAAAAGGCACACTGGTTAGGTCCTAACCTTCCGCGTCCCCCTGTACCCTGGTTCCCAAAGCCCCCGAAGCCTTTCCCCAATCCAGCGCCACGTCTCCTTCAGGGACCTCCCTGGCCGCCGCGCCGGGCCCCACCGACCCCGACGTCAACCCTGGCAACCCGAGCGGGACGAGCTCCGCGCGAGTGGGTGCTCCGGGAGCGGGGAGCTCGCAGACAGCCACCCGCCCGTGCGGGGTGGCCGGGGAAGAGGCCCGCGCCTCCCCCCCCCACGACGCCGCCGGCGCCCTTTCTCCTTTTCTGTAGAATCCATAATAGTGTCCAGCAACATCTGCAAATCATTCCAATCAGGATTCTGAGTTTTTATTACCATTTTCACAACCCGAGCCACTTTCTCAGGATTTTGCCTGTACGCCCCCGCCGATTGTTTCCATATTATTAAATCATTCGGTGAAAAAGGAACCTTTATCATCACCTTCCCTCCATCCGCTCCCACTGCCCCTCGCAGCGGAGCCATCAACTGAGGCTGCGAAAAACCGCCTCCTTTCCCCAGCCTCCCTCTCCGAGTCCGCTCCGCAAGCGGCGTTCTCGGCTGATCAACCCAATCCTCCTGCTCTATCCCCTCCTCGGATGAGGAAGGAAGAGGGACCCTAGCCGTATTTACTGGGGGAGCCTCAGGAGGTGGGAGCGGCAGCGCGCTCGGGGAGACCAACAAAGACACATCCTCCTCCTCCTCCGAGAACCGTATTTTACGCTCTTTACAACCAGGGCATTGATCACATTCTACTTTCATGGTTTTTAACACCAAGAATCCACAAGCCTTTTGCCACTCAGGTTTTCCTTTCAGATAATAGAACAAATCCAAGTACTGTATCTCATCCCATTTCTCAGTTTCCCGCAAGAAACTCATCATAGGACTTAATATTTCAGGGGTTATTGTACCATTCCATGGCCACTGCATTCCCCCCGTTTCATATTCAGGCCACACATGATTACAATAATCAATCAAGGTTTTCCTCCGCAATTCCTGCCCAAAATTACCTTCTTTCCAATGTGGGGTTTTTTTTTTTGTGGTTTTTTTGTTTTTTTGTTTTTTTTTTTTTAACAGACAGCCGAGAGGCGAATCCTCAGGAACATCATTGTCATTACAAGACAGAGCTCTGAAAGTTTTAAACGGCAGCATGCTGACACTTACACTTGCGCGCACTCACACACACACAAAACCAATATACGGCCGATTACCAAATTCCTATACCAAATACCAAACTTGCCTATACTCGTCGCCACGAGTGGCAAGTGCTGGATCTGCACAGCTTTCTACTTGCTGTGTCTTACGACCAGCGCCTAGGCTTCCAAACAACCAACCAACCCTTAATACCAACTGTCCTATAAGGAATAAAGCACCTTCGGGCTTACCTTATGGTCGTCCGTCAGGCGCGGGGTCGGGCACGGGTTGATGTCTCCTCCAGGAATCACCTGGTGCCGGCTTGGAGTGGATCAGCACGTGAACCGCCCCAGCCGCCTCCAGAGTCCCATCTGGGTCGCCAGAACACTGTTGCCCGTAATCAGGACACAAACCAACAGAGTCAGTTTATGCGGTGCTTTATTCGGGGCCCGGGAAACCTGAGGACTAGTGTCCCAAGTCAGGATTCCGAAGACTCTCGTTTTTGGTTCAGCTTTTATACTATTTTACAACGAGGCTTACGTGCGGAACTTCAGTTACAAAACAGTTAAATACATCATGTAGATTACAATAGACAGACATCCCCAATCCACAAATCTTATACTTGTTTAACTTAAGCTATTGTTTTAACTGACTCCCACCACCAACCCTTATCTTCAGTACAAAGTGTCAGTTTACTCTTCCTACATGTTCTATATGCTAATTCCTCTGATTATCGATCCCCTCTTCTCAGCACATTCCTTGCTAGTTTCCCAAGACCCGTTCTCAGGGCCTGTTTTTCCGGCCTGCTTGACCAGTCCAAACCTTAGCATAACTACTTCTAAATTTTTATTTCTTCCGCTACTTGCAACAGAAGGAGTGTCTAAGATTTTTACTGATTTGGCAAGGGCGGTAAAGTCACCTTTCTTTTAATTTGTGTAAATTAAATCATAAAGAGTATCCTTCGGGATATAATTATGAGTTGTTAGGTGGTCCCAGAAAGAATGAACAAGAGCATATTCACGGAATTCTTCCTCCTGATAGAGAGAAACAGTCTGGCTTTTACCTCCACTAGGCTTAGCAGAACAAGCGATGGCCTCCATTTTTTTTTACTTTGACTTTAAGTTATTTTAAATTTCTTTAAGAGTTAGTTTTGCAATTCAGGCGTCAGTCTAAGAGCAGGCTCTGATATTATTCCTCGATTTGATCCTGTCCGTGACGCCAATAAAAATGTCGCGATCCGCTTATTATTTTATATGTATTAATTATGAGGATAAATCAGCCACTGCCCAGAGATGATGCTTGAATCACTTAATAACCAGATTGTTGGATTTAAAATTAGTTACAAGGGTTTATTTCTAAAAAACAGGGAAAGCCGGTTTACTAGAAACAAGGCCTTTTGTATAAAGTAATTACCTAAACTAAAGAGTCGTTAAGAGTAGCAAAGGGAGAACAAAATAGAGAAATTGTCACCATGCGAGGTGCCGGCCTCGAGCTGGGGGCTGCTCCTGGCTCTCCGGGCTGGGGGCTGCTCCTGGTTCTCTGCCGTTCGAGTCGTTGCTCTGTCTTGTCGTAGCTGGAAGTCGAGGTGCCGAGCTGGGGGAGCGTCTGGACGAAGAAGCCCACTTTTCCTTCTTTTCCTAGGGTTTTTTATACCCCAAAAAGAAAGAGGGGTTCCCTTCATTCAAAATGGCCCTGACATACAAATCTCCAGGCTTCCTGGGATGAATCATTTCTTATCTTTGTTTCCTGGAATCCTGCTAGGTTTGGGGGACCTGATAAATAGCCTTTATCTTCTAGGTGTCTGTCAGGCATACACTGAGGTAAACATATGGTAATTACAAGCCGGATGAAAGGAAAAACTGATTCAAGAGACATATTTTATATTTTCGGTTCCACATGTATACCACAGTGTGACACTGGTGAAAATCATTGAATCCATCCAGAAGAAATACTTGATATTGGCAAGGAATGTAGGAAAAGGTTTAGGCCCATCTTCACCATCAGAAAATCCATCGGGGTGAGAGACCCCAGAGATGTCTTGACTGCGGGAGATGGTTTAGCGACAGCTCGGATCTGGTCCAACGCTGACACCATCACACAGGCACCATGTCCTACACCTACCCTAACTGCAGGAAAGGTTTTAGCAGGAGATCAGCTTTTATCCAGCATCAACGGATCCATATGGGTGAGAAACACTTTAAATGTTCCGAGTGTGGGAATGACTTTAGCCGGAGTTCCAGTTTATCACAGCATCACCATATCCACACGGGAGAGAGACCCTATGAGTGTCTGGAGTGTGGGAACGAGTTTACCCAGAGTTCTGCATTATCACGCCATAACCTCATCCATACAGGAGGGAAGTTTTATCCCTGCACACACTGAGGGAAAGCCTTCAACAACAGCACCTCTTGGATTCATCTCCAACATGTCCACACTGGGGAAAAACCCTACATGTGTCCCCAGTGTGGGAAGGGCTTCACAACCAGCTTGAGTCTCTCCCAACACCTACGGATCCATAAGGGTGGATGTCCCTACAAGTGTCCCGACTGTGGGAAGAGCTTTGCCAGGAGCTCTGATCTCATCAGGCATCATCTCATCCACACAGGAGAGAAATCCTACTCATGTCCCCACTGCTCCAAGAGCTTCAGGCGAAGCTCCCATTTGCTGAGACATCAGCATCTTCATAGGGGTGATCGACCCTAACGGTGGTCCCAGTGTGAGAAGAGTTTTTACCAGAGTTACAGTCTAATCTCTTGTCACCAGACCCACCTCAGCCATCACCAGAAATGAAGGGGCCTGGCCAAGGTCACCACATTTTCCAGGCTTTAGAGTTTCCAAGCTTCCACATCTTTAGATTCTTTGAAAACAAACAAGGTAAAAGAAAGAAGTGATTATCTCAATGACACACTCATTAGAGGAGGTGTCTGAATGGGACAAGGTCTATTTCTTATTTTAGTTCAGGAACACCCATATGAAGCATTTTAGAGTGAACTTGCAGTAGGACTCTGAAAGAAAACAGGACTGAAAATTTGGGATTGTGTCATTTTGAAGTGAAAAGAAACCTTTTCCATTAACATGCCCTTTTAAGGAAATTTAGACGCAGAAATTAGATATTACACTTCAGTGTCCAGATGATTGTGGCTGCAAAACTGGGTGGACGTACACTAGCCTGAAGTTTGATACCATTTGGGGTTTTTTTTTTATTAATAAGATACTCAATGAAATTTTACAAATGTGCAATGGAGCAATCTCTTATGGCTGTTGGGGTGCAAAGGGTTGGAGAATGCTTTGTGTGCTTTGTGGTTGGGACCCTGTCCTCAAAACCCCCTCTCTTTGTCCCACCCTGAGGTGTGCATAAACCAGTTTCCAGCACAGTGACTGGAGAGGTAGGAGATAGAGCTGATGGAGTGTAGAAAAAAAATCCGCGGAGGCTTAAGGACAACACGTAGTCACCAATATGGTTAAAGTGAAGTTGTCTATTAACAATTCATGCTCGCTTTATATAGAACCCTTGTTTATATAACGATATCTTGCAGGTGGCTATATCTTGGCCACAGATTCTATTCTCACAGAACTTCTGCTGGCTAATCATTACTCTGCTATTCTTCTTTTCCTGCTGCCAGCTCCTTTATCTTTTTCCCATAGCTCATCTTTCAGTAACCTTGGAACTAGGTCTCACGGCCCTTATCTTACTCTCGCTAAAGCTAAATAGTCAGGATTGCTCACGTCTGTTTTCTTCCAGACAGTTTCCCAACAGTGGAGAAGAGAGAGACTGAGCTGTCCGAATGGCCATGACTCCATCTGTTCAGCTGAAACCCTTGGCTCGGCAGACCATTCTCTATCAGTAACTGTAAACATTGAGTGTTATCAGTCCTAGAAACAGACACTGAGAAACTTGCTATTCATTCCAGCAAGTGCAGATACTTGCAAGAGACTGAACTGAAAGCAAAATTACAAGACAGAAAATTAGCTTTATCTTGGCCCAAATCAGGACATTGCACCCCTTATTCCATACCTTTTTTTCATGCTCCAGTCATTACCATCACTTATCCCTAAATACACCTCTACACAAATTATTACTCTCTATATATACTAAAGCCCACTAAGTTAATTTAGTTTATGATTGCCAATGTTCATCTATTGTAGCAGACTCTTAAAGCAAGAAATGATTGTCACAGTTCATGTCCATGGTCTACAAGTTGCAGATGTTAACTTCGAGGAAGTTACTGGATGCCAGTGAATGAACCCAGTTCTGGTTTCATCACCACAACATTATCCTGAAAAGCACTTGCAGAACACTGTTAATTTGTGCAATAATTCACATAACAGCAATTAATGTGGGGCATGAATTCATACTCTCCAAAGTTCCATGCTTTACTGATTTAGCTAGCCAAGCAAAAATTAGGTATTCTCACCCAGTGTTAGATTCCCCTGTATTACACATTGTACTTCTCCATCGTCCATCATCACCCACCAAGTGTGTCCAGGTCCTTGAGCAAAAGCAACCCCACGAATGGGTTTGCCTTTCCCAGAGGCAGGAAAAACAAAGTTTTCCCTAGCAGATTCTTTTCATGCACCACAGGCACTTTGTCCCCATCTACTTTGTGTAGAAGATCTGACTGAGCAGGACCACCTAGATTGATGGAACCCCTGGTGTTAACTAACCAGGTGGCTTTTGCCAAGTGCTTGTCCCAGTTTTTGAAAGTTCCACCACCCATTGCCTTTAAGGTAGTTTTTAACAGTCCATTGTACCTTTCAATTTTACCTGAGGCTGGTGCATGATAAGGGATATGGTATCCCCACTCAATACCATGTTCTTTGCCCCAGTTATTTATGAGACTGTTTTTGAAATTACTTCCATTATCTGGTTCAATTCTGGTGTACCATATCACCACAAGACTTGTTTCTCTAGGCCCAGGATGGTGTTCTGGGCTCTAGCATGAGGCAAAGGATATGTTTCCAGACATCCTGTACTTGCTTCCACCATTTTCAGCACATAGCTCTCACCCTGGTGGGTTTGAGGCAGTGTGATGTAGTTGACTTGCCAGGCCTCCCCATACCTATATTTTGACCATCTCCCTTCATATCACAGAGGTTTCAACCTTTTAGCATGCTTAATTGCAGCCCATATGTCACAATCGTGGATAACCTGCTCTTGACCGTCTACCTCGAGGCAACGCTGCCGTCCCTTACGTATCAAGAATGCTATTATCTCAGTCTGTTGCCATATACCTTTCTGCGGCGTGTGCGATGGAAATAGCCATTCCAAGATGGCTATGGAGCCTGGTCTCAGGGAGCTCTGATTGCGTTTTCGGTTATCGTTGTTGCAGTTGTCCTTTTGCCAGTTAAAGTCTTGTAATAACAGCGCGAATGGGAATGATGGGTGATTACATATCCAGATGCCGATGGGTTGTGTGGCATCTCGCCGATCCACATAGCCGGTTGCCAGTTTACGGGCGACCTGTTTTAACGCATTAGTGTGGCTATCTGTCCAGTTCACTAACGCATTCGGATGCGTGCCCCGCAACAATGACAAAAAGGGGTGGATGTCTGCGTTGGTGAGGCCTACAATGGGTCGAACCCATTGGAGCTCGCCCACTAGCTTTTGGGCATCGTTCCATGTTTTAACCGAACTTATTACCTCCAGTTTCTGTGGTCTCACCATGGCATCGGTAACTTTCCACCCTAAGTAGCTCCAGGGCGATTGGGTCTGCACATTTTCCGGAGCAACTATTAGTCCCTTCGTCTTCAGTCGGTTGGTCAGGATTTGACTGAAGTCGTCAGGGAACGGGGCTTCTTGGCAGAATAGTATGTCGTCCATGTAATGGTATGTTAGTGTATTTGGCATTTCGTCGCGGATCGGCGATAGCGCCCATGCCACATACATTTGGCATAATTTCGGAGAGTTTTTCATCCCCTGTGGCAGCACTACCCATTCATACCTCTTCGCAGGTTCACTTTTGTTGATGGAAGGGATGGTGAACGCGAAGTGCGCTGTATCTTCTGGATGTAAGGGAATATTGAAGAAACAGTCTTTGAGGTCAATGACCAGAAGGTGCCAGCCTCTTGGTAGCATTGTAAGTAATGGTAACCCAGGTTGGAGGGTGCCCATTGGCCACATCTGGTTATTGACCTTTCGTAAATCCTGTATTAATCGCCATTTTCCTGATTTTTTTGGAACAACAAAGATAGGTGTGTTCCAAGGACTGAGTGATGGCTGGATGTGTCCTGCATCCAGCTATTCTTTTACTAGTCTGTTAGCAATTTGTAGCCACTCTTTTGGTAGAGGCCACTGCTCTACCCAGACGGGGGTGTCTGATTTCCATTTCAGTCTGGGGGTTGGTGGCACTACTGCAGTGGCCCTTACTGAAAATTTTGAAGAGATCGGGTGGGCTCAGGGATGGAGAGGACGGCTCCTAGCTGACTCATTACTTCTCTTCCGATCAACCCTCCTAGATGCCCTGGCAATGACAATACATAGGGACACACGGTTACCTTCTGTCCTTCAGGAAACTGTAGTTTCACTGGTTCTAGGGCCTGAAGGGGGGTGGAACCACCACCTACTCCCTGGACGGCATCACGGGCAGTGACAAGTTTCCAGTGACGAGGCCATACGTTGAGGTTGATGATTGTGACATCAGCCCCCGTGTCCATCATCACGGAAAGTGTCTTTGCCTCTTTTCCGGCGATCATCTTCACGACAATAATGGGCCTGGTCTTCATCTGTTGCACTAAGTTTACTAGAGTGCCTCCAGATGATCCAAAGCCCCGACCGCCTCGTGCCGTGGGGACGTTCTTTCCCAAATTCATTTTTGGGAGGAGGACCAATTGTGCTATCCGGGTTCCCGCTTTGATTATCAGGGGAGGCGTCAACGTGAAACACGTGATCATTATCTCCCCTGTAGAATCTGCGTCTATAACCCCTGGGAGCACAATAAGTCCTGCGACTCCTGTAGATGAATGTCCCATTAACAAGGCTCCTATCGTGCTGCTTTCCTGATGTATAGGTCCGTGTATTCCCGTCGGTAACCGGTAAATCTGAGTAGTCGTCAATGTAATGTCTATTGCACAGGGCACATAGATGCCCAAGCTTCCCCTTGTGGCTGGGGCGGGAAGCCGTTGTATAGCGCTGGCCCGGCTACTTGTGTCGTGGCGCGGGGGCCTTGCGCGCTGCGTCTGCCGTTTTTTGCGAATCTGCAAGCCCGGTTGTTATGATTATCTCTTTGGCAGCGGTCGCACCACACTGTAGCCAAGCAGTCTCTCGTCAAGTGGCCTGTTGTCCCACACCGGAAGCAGACGGGGGTGGATTTCCTTGGTCGGTTTCTCCTTTTGAACCGATTACTCCTTCCGTCCAGCCTCTGTGCCACCGCTGCGCGGAGCTTTTGGGTGGGTTCCAGGGCGGCGGCAAAGGCACTGGCCATGCCTTGGTTTTGTTGTGTTTGGGTGGCCCTGGAAGCCACCTCTAGCATGTCCGAGACGTCAGCCGTTTTTGGTAAAGTAGAGAACAGCGACTTCATTCTCGGATTCGCATTTTCAAACGCCAGCAGCTTAAACATGGATTCCTTCTGCACTGCTCCCAGCTCGGATTGAGCCATGATGGACTGCCAGAGTCTATCAAAAAAATGTTGAAAAGGCTCATTCATCCCTCGCTTAATGGCAGTAAATGAAGGGACTGGAGCAGGCTCTGGAACCACGTAAAAGGCTCGACGGGCTAGGGGCGCAGCAATGTGGTGGAGCACGGTCGGGAACTGCAGCTGGACTTGGACATCTGCATATCGTCCCGAGCCCGTGAGCATCTCAGCTGTTATCCCTGATAGTGGATCCCTGGGTGCTCGAGGGCGGTTTGCCTCTGCTTGGGCCAGGCGTTCCCATTCTTTGGCCCAGACAATCTGCTGGGAGGGGGTAAGCAGGTACCTGGCCAGATTGCGGCAGTCGTGGGGGCAATTGGTGTCAGCAGTGAAGAGCCAATCCAGGACGGCCTGACCACTCTCTGATTTTAATCCTCCCTCTCTTAGTGTCTTCTTGGCTTGCTGTAAGGTTTTCCAACTGTGCTGTTCAAATTGAGGTGGCCCATTGCTATCGTGCAGAACAGGGCAAGCAACAGTGGTGGCCTCCCAATCCCCTTCGAGAATGGCATCACGGACGAAGCCAGACCATCTTCCGGGTTGGGGTTTGTCAGCACCTTTGATGCCTTGGTTGTTCTGTCTTGATAACAGCGGGGTTGGAATGTCCTCCTCCTCATCATCAGGGAGGGTGGGTGGGTCTTGATATTTATGGAAAGATGAGCGTTGTTCTATGTCTTTCACCCTTTTTTCTAAAGATTTCACGGCCTGATTTGTTTGTTCCAGGAGGGCTTTTATTTTGTCCTCCAGGCCAATGGGTGCAGCTGGTGGGGTGGCTGCTTCTTTCCCATGCTCTTTTTCTGAGCTGGGAGGTGGCAGTAGGGATGGTTTCAAGCAGCAGCTGGGGCCGCCCATCTCAGGGGCATGGGCTGTTGGCATCTTCACATTCTTTTGTTCGTTTCTTTCGGTGCTCGGAACAGGTGCTTCTTTTTCTTCCTCCGGCCCGATATCCGATAGAAACTCGGCTATGGAATGGTGCAGCTTCCCTCTCATGCCCTTGATGGCAAGGCTGTTGTCCCTTAGTCCTAGGAACGCCTTCCGGATTTTTCCATCCTCAGGAGGAGGGGTGGGTAGCGGAGGTGCTGTGGGGACAACACCGGATCCTGCTTTATGTGGTGGTGCTCTAGTGTCAACGCTAGCTTTCGGAAGGAGTGCTGCAATGGCGGTGATGGCAGCTTCCGCCTCGGCTTTTATTTCTTTCAGGGCATTGATCACCATTCCGCAGGTGACGTCTAATCCGTTTATGTTTTTGTTAATTTCTTGAGTATGGAGGTCTCCCAATAGGTTACTGACCTCCTGCCAGAGTTCCCACGCAGCCGCAGAGGATGGGGAGGAGGAGAGCTCTTGCTCCTTCACCAGTGTCACCAGTTTCTCATTGACATGGGTACTTGCTGACAATCCCATCTTTTCCTTTTTCTTCGTCAATCAGTGGTAGCGAAGGAACGGTAGTGGATCTTCTTACTCGACTCCTTGGGTTTTCTGTTAATGCTAGTTTGCGCCGGACTGGATCCCTTTTTTCTGATTCGTCTAAACACAGGCTAGACCAAGGTTCTGGGCTCTAGCATGAGGCAAAGGATATGTTTCCAGACATCCTGTACTTGCTTCCACCATTTTCAGCACATAGCTCTCACCCTGGCGGGTCTGAGGCAGTGTGATGTAGTTGACTTGCCAGGCCTCCCCATACCTATATTTTGACCATCTCCCTTCATATCACAGAGGTTTCAACCTTTTAGCATGCTTAATTGCAGCCCATATGTCACAATCGTGGATAACCTGCACAATAGCGTCCAAAGATAAATCCACCCCTCGGTCACAAGCCCATCGATATGTTCCATCCCTGCCTTGATGACTTGAAGCATTGTGGGCCCATCTAGCTAAAAGCAGTTCACCTTTATGGTTCCACTTCAGATCTATTTGGAACACTTGAGCAGCCTCATCTATTCGTTGTTTGTTTTGATGTTCCTCAGTAGCTCAGTATGAAGGTACGTGGGCATCTACGTGACGTACTTTTACATCAGGTTTCTCTAACCAAGCAGCAATGCCTTTCCACAGTTCAGCAGCCCAGACAGGTTTATCTCTATGTTGCCAGTTGTTTTGCTTCCACTGCTTTAAGCAACCCCATAAGGCATTTGCGACCATCCATGAGTCAGTATAGAGATAAAGTCTCGGCCACTTTTCTTGGTCAGCAATGTCCAAAGCCAATTGGATGGCTTTTACCTCTGCAAATTGATTTGATTCACCCTCTCCTTCAGCTGTTTTTGCAACTAGTTGTGTAGGATTCCATACAGCAGCTTTCCACCTTCGATGGCCTCCTACCAGACGACAGGATCCATCAGTGAAAAGAGCATATTTTTTCTCATTCTCTGGAAGTTGATCGTATGGTGGGGCTTCTTCAGCTCGTTTTACCAATTTTTCTGGTGGCATTCCAAAGTGTTTGCCTTCTGGCCAGTCTGTTATTGCTTCTACAATTCCTGGACGATCGAGTCTTCCTATCCTAGCTCTCTGTGAGAGTAAAGCAATCCGTTTACTCCAGGTAGAATCGGTAGCATGATGAAGGGAAGATGCTCTACCTGTGTACATAAAACCCAGTACAGGTAATCGTGGCACCAGGAGGAGCTGTGCCTCAGTGCCAATCACTTCTGAAGCAGTACTAACTCCTTCGTATGCAGCCAGGATCTCTTTTTCAGTGGCTGTGTAGTTGGCTTCGGAGCCTTTGTAGTTTCGACCCCCAAATCCTAGAGGTCGGCCTTGAGTCTCTCCTGGAGCTTTCTGCCAGAGGCTCCGTGTAGGACCATCACCTTCGTCTCTGGTGTAGAGCACATTTTTAATATCTGGTCCTGTTCGAATTGGTCCAAGGGCCAATTCTCAGAAACCCCACTACAAAGGATTTATCTGAAAGGCCAGTCAAAGCATGCAGCCATCCTACATTCTCAGTCTTTATAGCTGCAGTACCAAAGGACCACTGGTACCCTTTTGGGTCCTCGAAATCACCTCCCTTGAGGTAGTCTATGCCAATGATGCATGGAGCATCTGGACCAGTCATTATCGGGTGTTTATGCCACTTTATTCCAGTGAGGCTGACATCAGCCTTCACAATACTCAGTTCTTTAGATCCCCCCGTCACTCCAGAAATAGTGACAGATTTTGTCCCGTTCTGATTCGATGGCATTAGGGTGCACTGTGCACCAGTGTCCACCAAGGTTTTTCTGCTTTTGTGGCTCTAATGTGCCAGGCCATCAAATCCACACAATCCAATAGATTTGGTTGTCCCTCTCCTCCACCTGGCTGGAGGTAGGGCACCTCTGAGCTTGAGCACATACAACATTGTAAGTACGTGCATTACTGAAGTTTGCATCCTCATTACTCACACCTGATGTACAGGGATCTTGAGTCACCAGCATATTTGAATTGGGTAACTCTACACTGGAGACTTGAGCAGCCATCTTTTTAGAAGGACCTCCTTTTGCTTTCGTCTTACTCAGCAACTTAAATACCTGGTCCTCTAGGACAGCAGTAGGTTTCTGATCCCAATTTTCATGTCCTCTCCATACTCACTCAGGAGTGCCCATAGGATTCCTCTTACTGAATTCTGTTTCTCTCGATTCTGTCTTACAGGAGGGCGTCTCCTCTTAATGGCTTCAATGCGGCGTCCTTCTCCTATCTGAGGAAAAAAGGGTGAATGCAATTTCTCATCTTTTCTTACATCTGAGCCCTAGGCCCGATGAGGGGCCATGACAGCATCTTCACATTCTCGTGCTGTTTTAATTATATCACCCACAATTACATCCATATCTCCAGGAATCCATAGCATTACTGATAGTGTATGGTTTAAAGGCTGTGGTGCAGCATGCACAAACCTTTGAAACATAGGTCTAGGGCATGGCATGTGATAAGGATCTTCAATGTTTTCATCACTATAGATCAGATCTCATACAGCCAATTCTTCCAGATACTTGGTAGCTTTTTCAAGCGTGGGTCCTTTGATCTGTGGGCAGTCTATTTCCTCTTTTTAGGGATATCTCTCCCTTACAGCTGACAAGAGTCATTTCCATAGGCTGGTGGTTCTAGCCTTTTCCCCAAATGCCCGATAAACACCTGCATCTTTGGCCAGGGATCCCAACTGCCTGGCTTCCCTCTGAGTTAATGTACGGTAGCAGCCCCACCATTCCAGAATCGGAGTAGCCAAGTGAGAAGTGGTTCACCTGAAAAACAGCTGTAGTCTTTTCTCAGAGTACGCAAGTCCCTCATGGAACAGGACTGAGCAGATTCTGAGTCTGAGTCCTGCTCAGCTGACTCTGTTTTAGAGTCTGCTCTAGCTGCTCTATGAGGTGAGGCAACATCCTCTATTTTCTCTATCACCTGGTCATCTATTTCAGACCTTGAAGGGTTAAGGCTCATTTCTGATTTCCATTGTTTTCCTTTTCTCCTAGTTACAGGGTCAACAAATAACTGTGTGGGCTGAGGGGGAGAGGCTGTGGTGTCTGCAGCAATAGCAGCAGCAGCGCTGGCTTTCTGAACAGCAGCAGTGTCTGTGGGGGGGAGGCAGCAGCTGCAGCTGTAGCAGAAATCACTGGCAATGCTCACCGGCCGTATCAGAGTTGTGCCCTTGTGTGTGGGGGGCAAGCAGTGGCTACAGAGGCGGAAGTGGGGGTGCTCTCTGTACCAGGTGTGCTTATTCCCCTAATTTTAGTTGTCGTACTCCTCACCAACATATGATAACACATGTCAATACTCACAGACACCTGAAAAAGATTGACTACAACAATCAGGAGGTTCAAAACTATAATAAGCATAATGCCATTTTGACTAGAATCTGGTGAACTCAGCCCAAGAGAGGCATAGTTCCAGAAAAGAAGGCTGAAAATGCAATTACCATCAAAGTTCTTAATCCTTGTATGAAACACCACTGCACCGTGTACTGCACTGTATACTAGTATTGCAGACCATACCACAGCTACTTTACTCATGCAGTGTTTACCAAAAATGAACCACATATTAACACTCATTCCAGCTGCAAAAGCACATATCACATACCCTGAATACCAAAGGTATGTCACAATTGGTTTAATCTCCAACCCTGTTATATTTCCAGAGAAAGAGGTCTGATTCTCACTCAGCAAAGCCATATTGGTATCCTCCCGCTGGAGCTGGAATTAAACTATTCAGGTAAATTAGTCAAAATTTGAACTGGGCTCAAGCTAATTATCTCAGGTCCCAAGTTGGGCGCCAATAAATCTGTCACAGTTTTACACTGGCCCGGCAATTAACTGAATTACAGATGCCCTCTATTAATCCCCCTCCCCTCCCTGGTAAAGGAAGGAGAGAGAATAAGGGAGAGAGACTTATGGGTTGGAAACTAAACTATACACCTTTATTGAAACAGTAATGATAAAAAGGAAAAATTACTAAATATATACACAAATATACAGGAAAATTGATACCACGTTCCTCCCCCCTCTCCCCCAATAACTCTCACGTTACCACCAAGGCTGCAGGGCAGCCCTGGGAAAGTCCAGGATGGACTCCTGGAGTCAGCAGCAGTCAGGAGCTGGATGCAGGAGCACACAGGTTCAGGCTGGTATGGATCAGGACCAAAGGCAGAGGAATGGATGGAATCCTCCCAGGATGCTGAAGAAAACAGGGACAGGTGAAGAAGGGGAAGCAGGAAGGGGTTTGTCCCTCATGATACCTCCAATTTATACTGAGTATGACGTGTATGGATTGGAATACTCTGTTTGGTCAGTTTTGGTCATTTATTTTTTCCATTCCTCCCTAAAGGAGGGTTGCAGGTGTGACCTCTTTACTCCTTTTCTCCTTCCGGAGGGCAAAATGTTCCTCAGAACTCAGCAGTGTCCTTGGCTCTGCACACCAGTCTCTATCAGTAGCTATAAACTTCGTGTGTTATCAGTCCTAGGAGCAGACACTGTCTGAGAAACTGGCTGTTCATTTCAGCAAGTGCAACTACTTACAAGAGACTTAGCTGAAAGCAAAGTTTTAAGACAGAAAATTACCTTTATGCTGGCCAAAACCAGAACAGGGATAGAAAAGGAAACTCTTAAAATGATTAACTGGTGAACACTTTATGCAATAAAACAGGGTCCCTCTGAGTCACCATCCAAATTCAGCATAGGAAAATAGGTACCCAACAATTAGTCTCCTTGTTTTTGGAACAACATACAGGAGACATAAGGGAAAAATTGAAAAAGCTATGAAAAGCAGATAGTGGAAATCTGGAAGTGTTACTAGCCTGGAGATTTTTTAGCAAGAGAGAAGAAAGCTATAAAAAAGGAACATGACAAATAATGGTGGTTGAAAGAAGGGATTGGGTGCAATCTAAAGGGCCTGGATGGAAACTAAGAAAGGATCAATGTGCTATTGGAAAGAAAAAGAATGTAATAAGGAAAGCGGTTGGCAAAGAGTAGGAATGTTTTTCCCTCCTTTTTGTGTTGAGTTTTCTTCCGAAGCAAGGACATTCTATCTGTTGCTGGGTGATGCCAAGAACGACCATTCCATTTCTTAGGGGGAAATGCAAAGTGCAGCCTGCAGGGCGTTATTGATGGCAGCGCAGAAAGCAGCTGCCGTAGGAAAGAGAAGCTGCTGCAGGCTTTTGGAAAGGGATACTTGTCATGCATTGCTCCTCCTGCCTTTAAGGGAAGGTGTCCTGCAGGCAGGGCAGGAATGGGCTCGCTGCCGGTGCCCCCATCCCTTCATTGTGTGACAGGACAATTGCTGCCAGCGCTCGGGGCTCCCTGCAGAGACCCTGATGATGCTGGTGCCATGCGGGGTGGGTGAGTGGGTATGAAGCGGCAGTGTAGGGATAGGAGTGAGCTGAAAGAGCAACAGCTGCTGCATGGAGGGTAGAAGTGGTGGCACTGACAAGGTGGTGGTGATGAGGTGATGGTGACAAATTGGTGGAGGCAAATTTTCCAAGACCATTCCCAGGGAGCTAATGAGACCAATGTTGTGTTTGGGGTGGTGAGGAGTGATGAACCTCAAAGGCTTTTCCTCACTGTCCAAGCCTCTTGCAGAGACACTCTGCACCAATACCAGTTGAATATAAATTTCTAAACTGAAAACCAGTAAAATTGAACTTTTTAGAAAAATTATTTGATGCTCTTTGTAATCTTCCTCTACACTGGAACCTCTCTGATTAGCTGTTCAAGTCTTGAACACTAAAAACACCACAGGGGGACATGGATGCTCAGTGCTGTAATGGGCCCAATGGTGCCAGAGGGACTGAGCCCATGATCCTCAGGTACTGACAGGAGACTGAAAAATAAAAACCCTCTTAAGAAGTTAAAGCCAAAAAAACCCTAACCAATTTATCTTTAAGTACTGATAGGCCCCATTGGGTCCTATTACTGACAAAGCCTCCCCAGAGACTTGTTAGAGAAGGTCACTGGAGGCCATGATTTCAGGGAGGCAAAGACTCTGTAAAGGTGGCTCTGAAGAAACAGATATTTATTTATTTGTGTGTTTATGTATTTATGCATTTATTTATTTTATGGATCTGTCAGGCCAAACTCGAAACCCCAGGCAATGGGAAGGCAGAGCCCCTCCCCACTTGTGGGTCAGGACTTTTCCTGGGGGCAGTGGGGTGTGAAGATGAGCAATAAAAACTGTGGGAAAAATGAACAACACCTCCCTACTACCCCAAGAAGGGGCAAAGAGCAAACTAAGTGCAGAGCCTCAACAGGAACTTCTGCCTGGTAGTGGTGATACAGGGACCATTTCTAAAGTCACCTTTCCAGACACAGACTGCCCAGACAAAGGCCATTCCCATTCCTCTCCAGTTGTCCCCTTCTCCTACTCTTTGTTTATTCAGATGCCTCTCCCCTGGGTGCTGCTTTGAGCAGCAGGTTGTTCAAAGCTCGCCTTTCAGCAGCCTGATTCTCTCTTTAGCCACCTCTGTCATGATGATCACAGCTCTCTTTTCCCATCTGTCTCTCTAAGCCATTTCTCCTCAGATTCTTCTTCACTTTCTCTGTTTGACTTTTCTTGGCTTGCACAAAGGAAAACTGCTGCTGTGCCCGTGTGCAGTCAGTTCTCTAAGGAGAGCAGGTGGTGCAGTGGAGCTGTAACCTCCAGCTGCAGGGAGGAGTGGAGAAGTCTAATGCAAGGACCAGAGATGGAAGTCCCAGGTGGGACATGACAGAAATGGTAGGGCTGTGGAGATCAGCAATAAAGGTGTCCACACAGTGTCAGACCTCAGGGAACCTCTGTCACCGCTTGTCTTAAATGAAAATTATGAGATGATCTGTTAAAATCTATTTTAAAAAAGTAACATAAATCAAAAACCCAAAAAGTACTAGAAACAGTTTTCATTAAGCACAGTATCAAATTTTCCTCCTTTTCTACAGTGTGAAAACCTCTCCAATTAGCTGTAAAAGTCTTGAAGATATGAAGAATATCCCATGGAGAGCCATGGCTCTTTATCTAATTCTGTATTTCAATGAGCCCCAGGGTGTGTTTGGTGCTGAGTCCATGATCCTCAGGTGTTGAGAGATGAATGAACAAAGTGCTCCAGAAGTCAGAATGGAACCTGAAAGTACCTTGAAGCATTGAGTGGCCTCACTGAGGGCCATTGCTTCCAGAGGCTCTCCATGGCCTTGTTAATGCAGATCACTAGAGGCCATATTTGCAGGGAGGCAAAGGCTCTGTAAAGGTGGCTCTGAAGCCAAGGGGTTTTCATTTTTTGCTTATTAATAAATCATTGATGTTGCCAGATGAACCTCTTTAAGGGCACGGTGCTCCAAGGTCCAACCAGCTATTCCACCAGAAACTCACAAATAGTGCTCCAAGTCTATTGCCCTCAGGGTTGACTAGCCTGGCTCAGTGCTATTGCTCCTAAAGCAGCTAACCTCTCTGCTGCCTTGATCAGGAGTGAGCTGAGCCTCTGTTTTGAAACTCACCTTTTATTTGCCCTCTAATCCTGCTCATGCGCAGTTAGGGCCTACCTTAATCAGGCACAGGTGGGCTTAGCACAAGCTCATGCCCACTACCTGGCAATTAGTGGCACCTGGTTGCCTCATTTCACTACATTCCCCTCCCCCTTTTTTTTTTTTTTTTGAAAAGGAACACAAAGAATATATGAAGTTCAAAAGTATACGATGTCCAAATGCGCAAATTCAGCAAGGTTATTCAGTTTGAGCTGCTGGATGATGCATCATTGTCCATTAATGATCTGGTCGTGGCAGGGTGTGTCCTTTTCACGGCCTGATTTGTTTGTTCAAGGAGGGCTTTTATTTTGTCCTCCAGGCCGATGGGTGCAGCTGGTGGGGTGGCCGCTTCTTTCCCATGCTCTTTTTCTGAGCTGGGAGGTGGCAGTAGGGGTGGTTTCAAGCAGCAACTGGGGCTGCCCATCTCGAAGGCATGTGCTGTCGGCATCTTTGCATTCTTTTGTACGTTTCTTTCGGTGCTCGGAGCAGGTGCTTCTTCTTCCTCCGGCCCGATGTCTGATAGAAACTCGGCTATAGAATGGTGCGACTTTCCTGTCATGCCCTTAATGGCAAGGCCGTTGTCCCTTAGTCCTAAAATAGCCTTCCGGGGTTTTCCACCCTCAGGAAGAGGGATGAGTAGCGGAGGCGCTTTGAGGACAACATCGGATCCTGCTTCTGATGGTGGTGCTGTAGTATCAACGCTAGCGCTTGGCGGAAGCGCTGCAATGGCGGTGACAGCAGCTTCCGCCTCGGCTTTTACTTCTTTTAGGGCATTTATCACCATTCCCCATGTACCGCCTAATCCGATTATGTTTTTATACATTTCTTGAGTATGGAGGTTTCCCAACAGGTCGCTGACCTCATGCCAAAGTTCTTATGCGGCCACAGAGGACGGGGAGGAGGAGAGTTCTTGCTCCTTCGCCAGTGTCACCAGCTTCTAATTAACAGGGGTGCTTGCTGACAATCCCATCTTTTCCTTTTTCTTGGTCAATCAGTGGTAGAGAAAGAAAGATAGTGGATCTTCTTACCCGACTCCTTGGCTTTTCTGCTAATGTTAGTTTGCACCGAACTGGCTCCCTTTTTTCTGATTCATCTGAGCGGGGGCTAGATCGAGGTCTATGCCCACATTCTCCACCAGATATTGCAAGAAAACCTCTTCTAGGGCACGGCGCTCCAAGGTCCCAGCAGGTGTTCCAGCAGAAACTCACGCATAGTGCGCTGAGTCTATTGCCCTCAGGGTTGACTAACCTGGATAGAAAGTATTACTCCGAAAGCAGCCAATCACTCTGCTGACTTGCTCAGGAGTGAGCTGAGACTATGAGTTTGACCCTCACCTTTTATTGTCCCCCTAATCCTAGTCATGCGCAGTGGGGGCCCGCCCTAATCAGGCACAGGTGGGCTTAACACAAGCTCATGCCCACTCCCTGGCAATTAGTGGCACATGGTTGATTCATTTCACTACAGGAAAGGGCCAGTCAAAGTTTCAGTTGTCACTCTTTGCATTTGTTATCCAGTCCCATTTGTTGGGAGTTTTGGGAGGCCTATTGAGCAACAGTGGAGAGTGGCCACCAAGGCTGGTATATTCGAGGTTTTTTGTAAAAAGCAAAGCCGTAGCCTGATTGTTGGTGGTGCTGTGGGTAGGGTTCCATGTGACGGTTAGGGCCAGCCAAAGTTTTCAGTGTTCACTGTTTGCATTTGTTTGCCAGTTCCATTTGTTGGGAGTTTTTGGAGGTCTATTGAGAAACAGTCGAAAGTGGCCGTCTACGGCTGGTATATTCAAGGTCTGTGATAAAACGCAAAGCCATAGCCCAGTTGTTGGTGGTGCTTTGGGTAGGGTTCCATGTGAGGGTTAGGGCCAGCCAAAGTTTTCAGTGGTCACTCTTTCTATTTTTTTTCTGGTTCCCTTCGTTGGGAGTTTTGGGAAGCCTATCGAGCAACAGTGGACAGTGGCTGCACAGGGCTGGTATATTCGAAGTTTGTGCTAAAACGCAAAGCTGTAGCCCGATTGTTGGTGGTGCTGTGGGTAGGGTTCCATGTAAGGGTTAGGGCCAACCAAAGTTTTCAGTGGTCACTCTTTGCATTTGTTTTCGAGTCCCGTTCTTTGCGAGTTGTGGGAGGCCTATTGAGCAATAGTGGAGAATGGACTGCCAAGGGCTGGTATATTCGAGGTTTGTGGTAAAACGCAAAGTCGTAGCTTGATTGTTGGTGGTGTTGTGGGTAGGGTTCCAAGTGAGGGTTAGGGCCTGCGAAAGTTTTCAGTGGTCACTCTTTGCATTTGTTTGCCAGTCCTGTTCGTTTGGAGTTTAGGGAGGCCTATTGAACAACAGTGGAGAGTGGCTGCCTAAAGTTTGCATATTCAAGGTTTGTTGTAAAATGCAAAGCCGTAGCCTGATTGTGGGTAGTGCTGTGGGAAGGGTTCGATTTGAGGGTCAGGGCCAGCCAAAATTTTCAGTGGTCACTTGATATAAACACCTTGAATTAAAATATGTCTCTTGAATCACCTTGTTTTTTCTTCTCTGGTTGCAACATTATGTCAATTAACATATGTTTATCTCACCGTATGCCTGACAGACACCTAAAAGGTAAGATTGCTTGTCAAGTTGCCTCCTTGTGCATGGTAGAGACAAAAACAATGAAAGTAGCAGGACACCAAAAGACAAAAAGATAAGGATGACTCATCTCTGGGAAGTCTGGAAATCTGTATGTTTCAGGGATATATGCAAAAAAGGGACCCGTCTTTCTTTTTGCTGTATAAAAAACCCTAGGAAAAAAGGAAAAGGTGGCAGCTTTCTTCTAGACGCCCCCTTCTCTCGGCACTTTGCTTTCCAGCCATGAGGCAGACACAGCGGAGGATCGAACAGCGGAGAACCCAGAAGTAACTCCAGCCTAAGGCCAGGTCCAACGCGGACGGTGAAAAACCTCTTTGTTCTTTTCTTTTACCTTAATGACTCTCTCTCCAAGGTGACTAATTTGTGCAAAGACTTTCTGCGGGCAAACCGGTTTTCCCTGTTTTGAAGGTGGTGTTATCGTTTCCTGCCCTAAATAAATCCTTGTAACTTGTTTAAATCCTAAAGCCTTTTTATTTTTGTAAATTCACGCGTCGTCTATAAGTAGTGGCTGAATTTTTCTCACAATCAAAATATAAATATTAACTCGGATCGTAATATTTTTATTGGTGTCACAGGCAGGATAAAATCGAGGAACAATATCAGAGCCTGCTTTTAGTTTGATGCCTGAATTGCAAAACTAACTCTTAAACAAATTTAAAATAATTTAAAGCCAAAGTAAATGCAAATGGAGTCCATAGCTTGTTCTGCCAGCTCCAGTGGAGGTAAAAACCAGACTGTTTCCTTCTATAAGGAGGAAGAATTCCGTGAATATGCTCTTGTTCATCCTTTCTGGGACCACCTAACAACTCATAATTATATCCCGAAGGATACTCTTTACGATTTAATTTACACAAATTATAAGAATGGTGACTTTACCGCCCTTGCTAAATCTGTAAAAATTTTAGACAATCCTTCTTCTCTGGACAAAGATTCCGAAAAACGTGTGAAAAAACACAGGGTAGACTTTTTCAACGCTCGTGCCTTTTTTATCCTGTCCACTATAATTTGGCAGGAGAAAGAAGAAATGCGCCAAATATTAGAAAATCTTGAAAGTGGCATGTTTGTAGAATTTGGGGACCTCCTAAAAACCATTGACGAAGCTGAGGACTCCGGGGAGCCAAATTCTGAAATCAGTGCTGCACTTGGTCCGATTCTGGAAGGCACTACATCTGCGTCTGAATATACAACAGATGATGGAGAGTATGTCTCTCCTGAAAGACCCCGTAACAAAACGGTGCATTTTGCACCCAAAAAGGGAAAAAGAAGACCCTCCATTTTAAAATCAAAGCCACAGCCGAAAGCTGCCAACACGCAAACAGGCATTCCCCTCAGGCTGTTAACCCGTCCGAGGGAGAAATGGCTGAATTACGAAAATGGGTCAGCACATTTATAAAAACTGGGGCTAAAAAATTTGATAAATTGGAGAAAAAGGTCCAGCAGCTCGCTGTAATGAGCGAGAAGTCCTCTACTCAATCTTCCTCCTGTCATGAGACTTCTGATAGTTCAGAAGATGAAAGCATGCCTGTAACACATAAGCGTCTGCGTCCTGTAATTAGAGCAGAACATACAGGTGAGCTAGATACCGGATGGGAGCAAGTTACTCATAAAGAATTTCCATACTCTCCTCTGGAACTGACCCAATTAAAGAGGCAATTTGGCAGATTACCTTTGGAAACTGATATAGACTATGTGGTAAGGGCTTCATCTTCCAGTGGAGACCACATATTATTATCAGAAAAAGAAGTGTCAGGCCACTAGGGTCCTGGAGTTATGTTGATCACTGGTAATTCCAGAGCTCCATGGTCCCTGGCCCAACAAGCTGCTTATAATGTGGGCTTCACTGACCCCATAGCTAGGGGAGAACCCCATGTATTGTGAGGGGGTCTCACCCAGCTACTGGACAATGTTCATAAAGCCAGTGTGATCCAAATGATTTATGACCATGCTCTGGTGATAAACCAGGAGGACCCACTTATGCTAAAGGTAAAACCTGAGAGGATGGATATTCTCATCAGAAGGTTACCTACGCAACTGCAAAATCTAGCCCTACAGATCAAGGCTAGAATCGAAAAGTCAAATAGAAATTCGCTATTAGGCACGGACTATACTTGGTCCGATCTGCTTACTGAATTGACAGAATTTGGACGCAAATATGTGGCACCCGAAGCTGATTCTACATCTGTAAGAATTCTTCAAACCCCAGCAAATTATAATGATAATAAAAAATTGACTCATGCCGCTGCGGCTGCCAGGCCTCCCCAAATTCCTCCTCAGCAGCAGGAGGAATCACAGGGTGACTGGACAGTTGTAAATAGGGGAAGCAGACAGAGAAACAACAATAATCATTAAAATAGACCCTCCTGAGAAAGAAATAATTCACCACATGGTCAACTGGGACCTTTTGCAAAGCTTAAAGAGGAAGCTATGCGAAAAGGCATCCCTCCTTCAATCTTAAGTCACAATTTTACTTATGGCCATCTAAAAGCCTTAGTAGAGGGATGGCCTGCCAGGTCACATTCAGGGGAAAGATCTGGAAATTACCATAATTTGGGAAACTAAAAGGCCCTCTCTCTGCTACTAAAAAGAAAGCAAAAAGGCAGCAGAGAGAGGAGACAGACCCTGACCCCAGTTCAGTAAATTCTACTGACCCCCTGAATAAACCTTGGGAAACAAACCCTACAAATCAAAATGATTGGTCCAAAAATAATGAACAATCAAATCCTAAAATATCAAGTCCTCCAAAAGACTGGCAAAATGTGCTAAGATTGGTCTTGAATAAAAATGGAGATTTGGAACTTACCTGCGCTGTTGGGCCAAAATGCTACCCTGTCACATTTGTAGTGGACACAGGGGCAGAGATCTCCACGTTAAAATCTGATGTAGCCAAAAAGTGTGGTATTAATTCTTCACTCAAACCAATATTTGTTAGTGGTGCTTTGGGAACCTCTGTGTTGCAAAAGAAAGCTAAAGTTTCCCTTAAACTACCGGGAGACGAAGAGTTAATCCGAACCCAGATTATTGTAGATTATATCCCTTACAATTTGTTAGGAATGGATGTATTGATTGGCAGATCATGGAGAGATGAAAACGGTCGTCTTTGGAATTTTGTCACCCCCAGTCTTAAAGTTAGACTGCTAACAGCCTCCCCTCGCCTCCCCCAAAGCAAAATCACGAATATTAAGCAGTATCCTATTCCCTTAGCAGCTAGAGAAGGTATCAGGGATGTAATTTCTGACTTGAAACGGAAAGGTATAATTGTGCCTTGTCATTCACCTCATAATTCCTCAATTTGGCCCATAAGAAAACCATATGGAAAATGGAAAATGACTGTAGATTATAGGAAATTGAATGCCAATACTGAAAAATTAACTGCAGCCATCCCAAACATTGCAGATCTGGTGCTAGAAATCCAGGAAGCAGCACACCCAGTGCTTGCATCTCTGGATGTGAAAGATATGTTTTTCCAAATTCCCATTGATTCTGAGGATCAAAAATATTTTGCTTTTACTTGGGATGGAGTACAATATACTTTCACCATGTTACCTCAGGGCTACAAACATTCTCCCACGCTTGCCCACCATGCTATTACACAGGAGCTGGAAAATATTCCAGAAATAAAAAACAACCCAAATGGAAAAATCTATCAATACATTGATGATGTACTGATAGGTGGTCAAAATGAGCAAGCCGTGAGAGCATCTTATGATGCCATAATTTGGCACTTAACGAGCTTACAAATAGAAATTCCTGAGGATAAAAGACAACCTCCCTCCCAAGAAACAAAATTTCTAGGAATCAAATGGAAAGGTGGGACATAGTATATCCCTACTGATACTCTCTCTCACCTGGGAGAAATAAAAACACCCACAAATAAAAAGGAACTACAGGAAATTATGGGAACTTTGCAATATTGGTGAAAGCACATACCAGACCTGTCAATAATAGCTAGGCCATTGTATGACTTGTTAAAGAAAAACTGCCACTGGGAGTGGACTCAAACTCATGATGAGGCACTAAAACTCCTCCTCCTAGAAGCACAGACCTTTCAAATCCTGGGACCTCTTCACCCAGAGGACCCGATAACAATCGAATGGGGTTTCTCTTCCAGTGCGTTATCTTATCACTTTTGGCAACGGTGTCCGGCTGGAGCCACCAGACCCATATCGTTTTATTCTCAGTCATTAAAGGACTCAGAGAAACGGTATTCGGTCCCAGAAAAAGCTTTGCTTACAGTCAGCACAGCGCTGAAGGAGATAAGCAAGATAATTAAAAAACAAAAGGTAATCCTGCAAGGACCTTTTAAGATAATTAACCAGGTATTGTCTGGAAAGCCACCTCCTGAAGGAATTTCTCAGAAAGGCACAATTAGGAAATGGTATACCCAGACTGAATATTTTGCTGAACTTTTCCAAATTCAAGAAGGTCCTGATAAACACCTCAAAATTCAGGAACCAATTGAATCCACAAATGAAAAAGATTTAATAATGAAAACTCCTAGCCCTATTAAAGAAGCTCCAGAATACAAAAGAGATATGACTACAGCCTGGTTCACAGATGCTTCTTCCTGAAGGGAAGGGAAAGTACGGTTTTAAATCTGCTTCTATTAAACCTTCCACAGGTGAACAAATAAATCAAGATGAAGGAAGTGCACAAGCAGGCGAATTGGATGCTGTTTTGAATGTATTTGTAAAAGAAAAAGCCACTAAGGAACCTGTATATATCTGTACAGATTCTTTTGCTGTCTTTAAAGGCTGTGTAGAATGGGTGACATTTTGGGAAAATAATAACTGGGAAATTAATAGAGTGCCTGTATGGCATACAGACAAGTGGAAGGAAATACTACAAATTGCTAAACAAAATCCCAATTTTCATGTAGGCTGGATACCTTCTCACCAATCTAATTTAAAAGATGAAGCCAGCAAATATAATAACCAAGTTGATGAATTGGCAAGAATTAATGTCATTGAAATCAGAGATGCTCTCAATCAGGGTGAAGTCCAAGAATGGGGGAAATTACTAGAATGGCTTCATTGCAAGAGAGGCCATTCAGGTATTTTTGATATGTATAAAGAAGCACAATCTCGTGGTTGGTCTGTATCACGAGAACAATGTAAAACCATAATTTCCTTATGTGATTTGTGTAAAATTCGATTGGGAGAACATCCTCTGACTGCTGACAATTTACATCTCAGAGATGGTAAAACATTGTGGTCTACTTGGCAAATAGATTATATAGGACCCTTCTGAAGGTCAGGAAATAAACAGTATGTTATTGTAATTGTGGAAGTTATCTCTGGGTTAACTTGTGCAGAATCTTATGCAAAAGCAAATGGAGAAAATACGGTATCTTTCCTGAAAAACATTTTTGGAATTTCACCTAAACCTACCAGTGTTCAGACTGGTAATGGTACTCATTTCACTTCCCACCTGGTCCAGCAATGGGCAAAAGGTGAAAATATTAACTGGGCATTTTGTATTCCTTACCATCCCCAGGCAAACGGCATTGTTGAAAGAACAAATGGGTTACTTAAAAAACTCATTAGACCTCAAGAGAGTAACTGGCATGAAAGACTCAGTTATGCAGTTGCCATGGTCAATAATAGGTGGGATGTAAACAGTTGTCCCAGAATGACAACATTCTTTCCCCTGTCCCTTAATCAAGATAACAACACTGAGAAGCAGCCTCCCAGGAACTTCAAAAGAACCTTGCAGCCAGGCCAAGCTGTTTGTGTGAATTTACCTAGCATAGGTAGAATTAAATTAATTTTGCAAAACCCACTGAATTCAATCACGTGGGTGTGGGAAAGCAATCTGCGGAGGCTTAAGGATTCCATGTACGCATCAATATGATTGCAGGAAAATCGTTTATTAGCAACTTGCACTCACTTTATATAGAGAAGCCTTGTTTACACCATCTTATCATGCAGGTGGCTTTGTATTCCAATTACACATACCATTCTCACGGAAAGATTCTTCTCACATAATTATTTTCCTCTTCTGTTGCCAATTAAGTTATCTCTTTCCCATTAGCTTATTCTCAGGCCTCTAACTAGGCCTCAATAAGTATTAACCCAATGTAGCCTAAGTTGAAGTAAGTCAGGATTGCTCACAACCTGTATATTTCTGAACTGTTTCCCCAACATATTCCCCTTTTTGTTTTTTGAGCAATTCTGACTTATTTCATTACATAAGATAACATGCTAATGATATATTCTCATAAGCAGCATACCAATAATGCAAAAGCAATAACATACCAATAATGCAAAAGCAATAATAACATATATACTAATACAAAAGCAATAATAACATTCTAGTAATATAAAAGCAATAATAACATATATAACTGATAAGCCTTGCCTAATTAAATCTGTAAGCCAACAAGCTAACTGGTATATTTTATGATTTTTATCAATTCTTACCAAAGGCTTTTCCTCTTGCTATGTATGATACAAATGAAACAGCAAGAAACCCAAATTTCAAATTTTCCCTTATATTCTAGGCCTAATTGTTGCATTGACCAGTTTGATCACAAATGTTATTGATAACTCATTAGTGCTCTCATCATGAGGTCACGCTCTTTTTTTTCTTCTCATGAGGGTATATGCTCTTCCATTTTCTCTCCTTTTTTTTTTTTTTTTTTTTTTTTTTTATGATTGTAAATGTCTTCATCTTTTGTTTGGTGTAACACATTAAAAAGATTCTATTTCACGGATAGCTAAAATCTCCTGTCAAAGAAAAGAAAATATCACTATCTTTCATGAGTAGCAGGTAACCCTCAAGTTATTGCCTACCAAAATTCAGGCCTGGACATTTGATGCCCAGAACAATGTAAAAATATTTCCCACTTCTGCTTCATACCTTTCAGAAGGCATTAGAAAAACTTTTCTTTTTTTGTCTTTTTAATGAGGCTATGTGGTGTCCTTTCCTCCCCCTCCCAGCAGGGCTCACAGCTACAGTATCTGCGGGGGCAGAGGCAGCACCTACAGCTGTAGCAAGCTTGCTGGGAGCAATCGCCAGGCACACGAAGGGGGGTTGAAAAGCAGCCGCGGGGGAAAGAGTCGGGGGGGGGGGGGAAGTTCTTTCTCTCCGCAGCATTTCTCTGCCTCTGAAAAACATTCTCATGAATCTATCATACTCCTTACCAATATATGAGAAAAATTTAACAAAACCTACCAAAAACTTTAAAAACCAAAACACTATTACTACTAAAATCGAGTGGAATCAGCCTAAAATAAATCAATACAATCTCCCAAACCAAATACTTGTATCAGAAATATTATCACTGTGAATCCATATTTAAAGGCGTTTGTTTCCATGGTCGAACCCATCTGCTCGGTACCCAACGCACTCCAGTACCTGTAAGTAAGCACATATAACCTCGACCAGTCAGTTTCACCTCTGCTGGCCCTTCCCATTGTCCAGTGATGGAATTCTTGAATTCCACCAAAATTTTGCAGGAAGGTTCTGAAGCAAAGTCTGCAAAAGCTTTTTGGTGAATCAGTATTGGAGGTTCTGTACGATCTCCTGTAAGGCGTAAATAGTTCATGACATACACAGCCTTACTTAACCGGTCCTGAGGAGGACTCCCTTCCTCCTCCCTTTTTGTCTTTCAAGGACTGTCTTTAGTACCGAATGGCAACGTTCCACTATTGCTTGATCTGTAGGGTTATGAGGAATACCAGTAACGTGACGAATACCCCATTGTCCACAAAACTGTCGAAAACGAGCAGAAGTATAAGCGGGGCCATTGTCCGTCTTAATAGACTGAGGTACTCCAAGAACAGCAAAGGATACATATAGATGTCTGATAACATGTTTCGTTGCTTCACCAGTCTGAGCAGAGGCCCAAACGGCCATAGAAAAAGTATCTATAACAACAGGCACATATTTTAAGCGTCCAAACTGTTGTACATGAGTGACATCCATTTGCCACAGTTCCAAGGATTTCAAACCTTTAGGATTGACTTCCATCTCAATACCAAGATCAACCTTTTGGCAATCAGGACAAGATTTCACAATTCCCTGGGCATCCCCCAGAGGTAAATGAAATTGCTTCGCTAGCACTTTAGCAGTTTGATGGAAAAAATGCATGAGATTGTCGAGCTTGTGAAAAAACGTCAACAGAAGGACCAGTCCATGCTGGTGCAACTAAATAGTCAGCTCGGTTATTACAGATAGCCAAACCTCGGTCACTAAGATGACTCCGGATATGAGTGATAAAATAAGAATGTTCTCTTTCTGCTAAGAGTCTTAGTAACTTCTGCAATAAGAAATACAAATGCTTATTCGAAATTTCCTTCAAAATGGCATGATACATTCTTAAAACAATCCCTACTACATAAAGTGAATCAGAGACTATATTTACAGCAGTATTATTCCACGTTTCAAAAATCCAAATAACTGCGGTAAGTTCAAGGGTTTGCAAAGAGTCAAATGACTTCCCTTGAATTAAATGTTCTTGCCATTGCCCAGGCGTCTCCTCCCAGGTGACAACAGCTTTACGGGATTTTTTTTTTTTTTTCCAGCATCCGTAAAGACCGTAATGCCGTCTACTGAACTGTCAGACAAAAAATTACATGATTCCCACTGCATGTTAGATAAAAGTTGTAACAAGCAATATGAGGGGTAAGAATTCGCTATTTCCCCGCTAAGCTGTCCCAAGGCTATTTGCAGGTCTGTGGAAGTTCACAGTAGCCAAGCCAAATAGTCTTGCATTAGGAGGCAAAACGATCTGTCCCTCTCGGGTCCGCTCCAGCAATGTCTTGACATTGTGCTCTGTCTTTTTTTTTTTTTTTTTTTTTTTTTCTTCAAAACCAATAATAACAAATATAATTGATACACCTTGTCTAATTAAATCTCTAAGCTATCCCTATATCCTTAAATGATTTAACCATTCATTTAACCCAGTATATACAACAGTTAATTTTTTCATGTTATCTTAATCAATAGTTTTTGGTTGTGAACTGACTCTGAATGATCAGCTAAATTTATGCAAATACACTCCATCCAAGTCTTCACAAACATAACCTAAAAGCTAACAATAAAATGTCAGTGGCAGCACGATGTTGTAAAACTGCATGTCTGACACTATCAATATCTTTTAGCATCTGTTTTAAAATACCAAAAGTTAAGTTTATCTGCTTAGCAGTGCAACAAAATAGCACAATCAACAATCAACATATAGGCGACGCATCCCATAATCAACATATAACCGATCACATAAATTACAACATTAACAAAAACCTGTTATCAATACAACACAATACTAAAAGCACAGTTCACACTACAGTGGAAGGGCTTAAATAACTTTTTAGTATGAGGAAATTCAGATGTCCACTGGCGCATAGAACCAAGGGGGTAGAGGAGGCTTATCCGACAAAAGTTAGCGGGGGGCCCCAAAAGCGTCCCCAGACCCCTCCCGGGTCACAGCACGGTGGAGTCCTGGTTTCCTCCATGGTTGCCAAATTGAAGCCCAAAAAGCCAAATAAAATTATTTAGAGACAAAATTCCAAGCCTATAAACAGCAAAAGCACACACACACACATTTTTTTTTCTCTGCTGTGGTGTCTGCAGCAGGGCTCATTTTCTGAGCAGCAGCAGTGTGTGCGGGGGGGGGGCTAGAAGCGGCTGCGGAGGCAGGAGTGGGGGTGCTCTCCGTACCAGGAGCAGCTCTCACTCTCCGCAGCAAATTCCAACCACCAAAAAGGCATACTCATTCTCATAACTGTGTTTTTTGTCTTACTTCTTACCAATATATAAGAAAAACTAACAACAACCACTAGAAGATTCAAAAATGAAATGATATTGCTACTAAAATCTGGTAAAGTTACCCTGAAACAAAATGAAATGGTACAATTTCCTAAACCAAAACTGCAAGTATAATTACCAACCAAGTTTTTTATCTCTGTATGAAACACCAGTGTACCATGCACCACAATATACATCAATATTGAGAACTATATTGCAGTGATGGTTCTTAAGCAGCTTTATCTTAAGGATCTTAACCTCAAGCAGCTTCTAAGAATTGGGCTGCTGTAGCACCTTTTTGGGAGTAGTCCTAATGCATGTTTAGGTTTTTCATGAGCATTGTCATATGCCGACATACAAAAAAATTTTTTTTCTTTTCTTTTTTTTTTTTCTTTTTTTTTTTCTTTTTTTTTCTTTTTTTGTTTTGTTTTTAACAAATTGAGATGTAATATTACCACTGAATAAAAGTGAACCACAAATTTTGAATATGACTCTGCTCTCTCTATCCAATACTTGTAAAAGAAAAGGTTGCTTGTGCAGTATCATGAACAATTTGCAAAGCCTTATATGCCAATTCTTGTGAAAGTTGTAACACTTCAGTTTGAAACCATGCCTGCAAATCTGCACGTACAAAAGGACAAGCACCAAGTAACATTTGCGCTTGCACTCCGTGTAATGCATCGGTGTTCTGTCTAGGAATCACAGCTGCATTTTCACGTAGCATTTACCATTTATGATGAAATTGCAATTGTTGAGAAGGAGTTAACAGAGTATTAATGAGCATTTTTGTGTCATATGGCATCAACAGCTGAGCAGTAAAAAGATGTTGCAAAAGAGATTGAGTAAATGACTCAAACCGATTTCAAATTGTACTGCGCCTGTACTGTACTGTACTGTCACCTTTGGCTTCTTTTATCATTTTCCAATCTAATGCAACCCATTGACCTCCTCCTCCTGGTCCCACAATCACTGGAAAACCATCGGACTCATATTGGGAACCATTTCTCCTTCAACTATAGCATTTGAATAATTCCCTTCCATCTAGTTACTGGATACACTATACAACCCCCCCCTCACTACCCTCCCCTCCCCATGCTGGATCTGGAAGAGGTAGAGCAGTGGGTGTTAAAGGGTTAAGGGAAATAGGAGCAGGAATAGGGAATGGATCAGGGGGTAAAAATGGATTAGTGCCCCATTGTTCGGGATGTTCCCTGGAGCAAAAACTAGTTTTTTTTTTTCAGGGGTATACTCATCCTTGGTCTCCAGTTCTGTCAGCTTCTTCAGCAGTTTCCTTAGTTGCTTGTCTCCGAGTCCCAGTTCCTTCCTTGGTTGTTGCTCTATAGCAGGCACTGATGGTGTTGACAGGTGAAGCAGAGGATTAATTGATGGCAACTGTGGTCAAGAAGATAAATCAGGCTTCCAAGGTGGAAAGGTGGCAGAGCATTCGGGAGCCGTGGCAGGCGGGCGCGAGGTGGGGAGTCTGCATTCCAAGATTCCTCGCCTGTGTTCTCCTGCTTCTCTCCCTCTGGGAACTCCGATGATTCTGGTGGTGTTTTCGGTCGCTTTTGGTTTTGCTTCTCGGTCCCATTTTTGCTTTTCATCCAACCTCCAGGGTCAAATGGCACAGTTGACTGAGTTTGAATCAGTACAGTCCCTTCAGATGCTAGTAAGGGTATTTTAGGTGTCTCAAACAACTGTTTAGAGGTCAAGTCCATACCACAAGCATTCATCGGTACTGTCAGATCAGATGTTAAGGCAGCAAACACTGAGGCTGCTGCTGACCTCTCACTTTTCATTTCTTTTAAGGTTTCTTTAATCAACTTCCAAAGTAACGCTAAGCATCCTGCCTCCTTATCTCCTTCACTGATTTTATCCCATAGGGCAATACCTATGGCTTCCCAAGTAGGTAACTCAAAAACAGTACCCATCGAGGGGATCAAGTCTCTACCCTGTGCCCTTTTTTCAGTAATTCACGTAAGGTCCTGCCTTCGTGTAATAAATCTCTCTTAGAGAGAATATATTGGAGGAGCTTAACTACTGTCTCTTCTTGTTGTACATCAGAGTGTAGACCCCATCTCCTCCCCAGCCGCTCACCTGATCAGGGCAAGATTCTTCAACTCCGAGGTACCTCTTTTATTCCGTAGCCGGGCACCAGCTACATAGACTGCCGGGGCAGCAATCTCCTTTCGACTGGCCTCTCCGCCCTCTTATTCCAGCTGTCTTTATCGCTCCTGGAAGCAACAGCATAAGAGTCTCTGGTCCGGGCTGTCCTTAGACCCTGGTCCGGGCCACCCTGGGTCCCTGTTCGGGCGCCATTTGTGGGAAAGCAATCTGCGTAGGCTTAAGGATTCCATGTACGCATCAATATGATTGCAGGAAAATCGTTTATTAGCAACTTGCACTCACTTTATATAGAGAAGCCTTGTTTACACCATCTTATCATGCAGGTGGCTTTGTATTCCAATTACACATACCATTCTCACGGAAAGATTCTTCTCACATAATTATTTTCCTCTTCTGTTGCCAATTAAGTTATCTCTTTCCCATTAGCTTATTCTCAGGCCTCTAACTAGGCCTCAATAAGTATTAACCCAATGTAGCCTAAGTTGAAGTAAGTCAGGATTGCTCACAACCTGTATATTTCTGAACTGTTTCCCCAACACGTGGGTGGCGACTGACATGAATGATAAACAGCACAAAATTAGCACAAACTGGATAATCTGTGTGGAATAAGGTTTATCTTTTACCCTGTGTACTGTTAACAGATGTTTTCTTTTCTTTTGGTCCTTTGTGTAATTAGATTTTGTGTATTGGTACAGAATGAAGTTGAATTAATGTAACTACAGACATCAGAAATCCTAGGACATCAAAACAAAACACCCCTGGTGTACAGTTTCAGAATTGGCTACTGTGAAACTGACACTGGAAGAAATTACTTACTGATGGCTGGAAGGCTAGCCACCTCTTTAGCCTAGGTAAAGCAATTTATAACATCAGGATTTTGTCCATGCTTGCTCCTGGATTGCTGTTACCTGTAATACATTTTATTGGTGGCATCCTTTGTATGTCTATGAAATGTGCCTATGTTATGTACTTGTGATTATTGCATTGCATTTTATTTTATTATTATTTTCATTCTTATTTTTATTCTTACTAGTGCTATTGTTACTATTAGCTCTCATATATAAACATCTTCTCATTAATAAATTACTAAGATTCTGTAAATGTCAATATTTTACCTTTCTTTCTATACATGTTGTACATGTCACTACCTGACACAATTGCTTTGTACACGCACATACCTTACTTGTATTAAGTTGATTCTTTGTAACCTTTAATATATGCTCTCTGCTACCTTTTAGCCGTTAAATGTCTGTAATATATCTAGATAACTAGTTGCAAAAACTTCCCAATGCTAGAGAAACAAAGAAAGAAAAAAAAAAAATTTGGTGCTTTTGGAAGGGTTCTATGTGAGGATTAGGCTAGCCAAAGTTTTCAGTGGTCACTTTTTGCATGTGTTTGCCAGTCTTGTTCGTTCGGAGTTTTGGGAGGGCTACTGAGCAACAGTAGCGAGTGGTCGCCATGGGCTGGTATATCTGAGGTTTTTGGTAAAACACAAAGCCGTAGCCGTATGTTTGGTGGTGCTGTGGGTAGGGCTCCATGTGAGGGTTAGGGCTAGTGAAAGTTTTCAGTGGTCACTCTTTGCATTTCTTTGCCAGTCTTGTTTGTTCGGAGTTTTGGGAGGCCTATTGAGCAAGAGTTGAGAGTGGCCCCCGAGGGCTGGTATATTCAAGATTTGTGCTAAAACGCAAAGCCGTAGCCTGATTGTTGATGGTGCTTTGAGTAGGGTTCCATGTGAAGGTTAGGGCCAGCCAAAGTTTTAAGTGGTCACTCTTTGTATTTGTTTGCCAGTCCTGTTTGTTGGGAGTTTTGGGAGGCCTATTGAGGACAGAGGAGAGCGGCCGCCGAGGGCTTGTATATCCGAGGTTTGTGGTAAAACGCAAAGCCGTAACGCCATTGTTGGTGGTGCTGTGGGTAGGGTTCTATGTTAGGGCAAGGGCCAGCCAAAGTTTTCAGTGGTCACTCTTTGCATTTTTTTGCCAGTCCTGTTGGGAGTTTTGGGAGGCCTATTTAGTAATAGAGGAGAGTGGCCACCAAGGGCTGGTAGATTCGAGGTTTGAGGAAAAACGCAAAGCCATAGCCCGATTGTTGGTGGTGCTGTGGGTAGGGTTCCATGTGAGGGTTAGGGCTAGCCAAAGTTTTCAGTGGTCGCTCTTTGCAGTTGTTTTCGAGTCCCGTTCTTTGGGACTTTTGGGAGGCCTATTGAGCAATAATGGAGAATGGCCGCCGAGGGGTGGTATATTCGAGGTTTGTGGTAAAACGCAAAGTCGTAGCTTGATTGTTGGTGGTGCTGTGGGTAGGGTTCCATGAGAGGGTTTGGGCCAGCCAAAGTTTTCAGTGGTCATTTGTCGCGACGAGGGAAGAATGGAGACGCTTAATGTAAGAATCACCAAGCTTCAGTTTATTGTATTCGAAGATCAGGTTAATATACTCTTTTTAATTAGCTCATACATATTACAAAAGCTAAGCTCATGATTGGTGCTCTAATTAAATGTTATCTACTGATAAAGCTGTTTCTACATCCTGCTTTGCTAACCGCAACGGCATGTACAAGGACACCGTGACCGTGAGAACTGTTGAATTCCTTCTACTTTGATCATACAGCTGCAGCTCAGGGAGTTTGCACCCTGAGCCCTGCCAACCTGTTTGTAACTTTGCTCATGTCCATATGTCCTTGTTCTGCCAACCACCCTTCCACAATTCCCCCGTTTTTATTTTGCACCGTAAAGATTTTTGACACATCTTTATCAAGCATTCGACAAATACATTGAAAAATACAAGGCAAAAACAAAAGTAAAATCATGATAACAATGTCAACATAACAAAGCATTTTAACTAAAGCCAAAAGCCATCCTGAAAGTCCAAGACCATGAAACCAGGTTGTAAAAACATCATCAAGGGGGCTTACTTGTTGCTGAATTTGTTGTGTGTGTTGCTTTAAATAGCGAATGCTGACGTGGATACTTTCACTATGATCAGAGAGATTCAAGCATCACAGCCCTTCAAAATCATGACAGCCATGGCCTTGGGCAAGTATTAAAAAAACTATGGCAGCACGATTTTGCAATAAAGCATGCCTTAAACTATTTTGGTCCATTAAGAGATTATCTAAAATTTCAGTAGTAGCGTTTGCCTGCTTCTCAGAACAACAAGCCAATTTTTGCAAGGTTATTCAAGGCATTAGCCGCTGCACCGACAGGAATAAAAATAGCTAAAGCTGCTCTAGCTGCTACACTTAAAAGCTCAACCTTATCATTACACTGTGGTGTAAGGCCAATACTTTGCCTGTCACGCTGTTTCGCTAATTTTCGCAAGTCAGCAAAGCTGGGTGCAAAAAGAGTTAGTGAGCCTAAATAGCAAGGTCCGCCAACTATGTCATGGGGAACACCTTGCCATGCTCTATCTCCACAAATCAAGAATATTCCAGGAGGTAGAGCCTTGGCAGTATCATTGACCCAAATTAACACAGTATTATCTTTGGGGTTATGAGTAGAGCCTATAGGTCGCATTTTGCCGGAGCCATTGTATCCACAATACCCAGATTCATAGGTATAGTCCCAAGTTTTAGGACTAACATCCTGCCAAGTAATAGGATACAGGCGAGCAGCATATTTGGGACCAAAAACTATACAAGTTGGCATCCAAATTTCCTGATACATTACCAATTTTCTGGGATCCTAATAAATTCAATTCTTGAGGGTCCCACGGGAGGGATTTCTTGAGGCCCAAAATCAGTTTTGCTGAACAATTTCCTAGTGAAAGGCTATCATCACAGGAGCCACTTGAAAATTGACCAAAGAAACATTAAACCCTGGGACTCCTATTAAGCAGGTACGAAAAGGGTCTGTGGCGGAAGCCATTGCAATACAAAAATCAGTGGTACCGGTTATTGCGCAGTAACTTTTTCTTATAGAGTGTTTCTGTGACCACACTTGTGGGCCGATCTCATTGGCCCCTCAAACATGGGGTTGGGCACGGCAAAGGGTTCACCCCCTACCTTTCGGGAACATTCGAGAGCATTCTACGGCATATCCCCCCTTTTCTTTTTGCACAAGCCCATGTTTGGTTAAAAACTTTTGCAGTGCTAATTCTCAAACAAACATAATACAAACAACAAAACATGCAGAACCTAAGAATACACTCAATATCATAATACCCTTTTGAAACAATCTAAAACTACTTGGTTAACAAATCAAAACAAGCTGGTTAACAGGTTATTAATCGGATTTTGTTTCCCATAATCAAGTGTAAACCGACTTCGCATTCATGGCATGTCTCCGTTTCACACAAGCACTCATACACACGCACTCTCAAACAGAGCTCTGTTTAATATTAGGAAGGTCTGGCATCCACTAGTGCAGAGAGCCAAAGGAGGGATAGGAGAAGCTAATCCGACGGAATCTTGTCGGGGGGCCCCTATAAGCATCTCCAAGTCCCACCGGCTCACAGCACGATGGAGTCCTAGTTCCTTCATAGTTGCCAAATTAAAATGCAATAGAAACCTAGGATTGCAACAATCAAAACTTTGGGTTTTTCGACCACGGGACAACTTCCGTACTACCTAGTGTACTCAAAACAGATGGGCTTCACCTAACTAACAAGGGGAAAAGGACTCTAGCTTATAAGTTGGAGAGGCTGATAAGGAGGGCTTTAAACTAGGTTTGAAGGGGGATGGGGTTGAAACTGGGCTCTCCAGAAAGGAGACTAAGGGTGGTCTACCCAAGGTACGAGACAAACCAGCAGCCCAGCTTAAGTGCATGTACACCAATGCACGCAGCATGGGCAACAAACAAGAGGAGCTGGAAGCCATCGTGCATCAGGAAAGCTATGATGTAGTCGCTGTCACGGAAACGTGGTGGGATGACTCCCATGACTGGAGTGCTACCATGGGTGGCTATAGGCTCTTCAGAAGGGACAGGCAGGGTAGGATAGGCGGAGGGGTAACCCTATATATTAGGGTGTAGTGGAACAGAGCGACCAGGTGCCTCTGATCATCAAGAAGTGGGTGTGAGCCGCTATCAACCCCACCTGTGCCCAGTCAGGGCAGGGCCCCTATGGAGCATGTGCAAGACCATGGGGCCAATAAATAGTGAGGCTCACACCCACTGAGGCAGCTCATTCTAGAGCTAGCTGAGAGAGTGGCTGGTTGCTTCCATAGCAGCAGACCATCTTTGCTAGTTCCACACTGTGGGCAATAGACTCAGATCACATCCTACGAGTCTATATCACCGTATCAACGCTTCGATCCCGGACAAGAGACTCCTTTCCGGCTACATCTGGTGGAGAATGCGGGCATAGACCTTGGTCTAGCCCAAATTTCCGTCGGATCAAGAAAAAACAGGACCTGACCCAGGGCAAACGACAACCGGCATTCGGGTAAGAAGATCCATTATCCTTCAATTATCACTACAAATGGGACTCTCTTCCCGCACCCCCTCTGCACAGGGACCTTCCTACTCCCCATCTGCTATCACCGCACGGGCACTTTGGAGGGAGGTCGGAGACTTGCTAAATGAACTCCACGATCAGGAGGTCCAAAAGAGTATAGCAGGGGTAGAGGCCACCTGGAAAGTGATGGCTAACGCCCTAGAAGGGATAAAGAATGAGGCAAGGGCTGCCGTCACCGCAATAGCGGCAATGCCACCAAACGGCAGCTTTATTAAAACACCGCCTCCTGAGGTAGAAACCAGCGTGGTTCCCTCGGCACCCCCACTGCAGCCCGAGGATGAAGGAGCCCAGAAGGCATTCCCTATCCTAAGCAACAACAGCTTCGCCGTCAAGGGCATGAGAGGGAAGGTACATCACACTATAGCCGAGTTCCTCTCCGACCTCGGATTAAAGGAAGAAAAGGCTCCAGACAATGTAAAGCCATCAACAAGTGACTCTAGCGGCGATGTAAAACCTTCCCTACTGTTACCTCCCAGCCCAGAAAATAAGTGTGACAAAACAGCAGTCACTCCATCAGCCATACCCGTTGGGCCAGAATCAATGATAAAAGCATTATTAGAACAATCCACCCAAGCAATGAAATCCTTGGAGAAAAGAATATTGAACCTAGAACAACGGTCATCATTCCACACTTACCGAGACCCACCCTCCCTCCCCGATGATGATGAGGAAAGCATACCAGCACCACTGTTGCCAAAGCAGACCAACCAGGGCATCGGCAAATCCCGACCCGGAAGATGGTCCGGCATCATTCGTGATGCCATCATCGAAGGAGATTGGGAGCCTAACACCATAGCCTACCCTATCCTGTATGATAACAACAGGCCGCCCATCTACGAGCAACACAGCTGGAAGACGCTCCAACAGGCGAAAAAGACCCTGAGGGAGGGGGGACTAAGATTGGAAAGCGGCCAAGCCATCTTAGATTGGTTATTCACCGCGGACACTAACTGTCCTCATGACTGCCGGAATCTAGCCAGGTACCTGCTTACTCCGTCCCAACAGATTGTATGGGTAAAGGAGTGGGAACACCTGGCCCACGTAGAGGCGAACCGCCCGCGAGCAGCCGGTGACCCATTAGCAGGGGTAACCGGTGAAATGCTCACGGGCGCAGGACAGTACGCGGACACACAGGTCCAGCTCCAATTCCCGGCCGTACTACATCATATTATGGCGCGTTTGGCCCGCCAGGCGTTTAACGTAGTCTCTGAGCCTACTCCGCTCCCTTCATTTACCGCTGTGAAACAAGGGATAAACGAGCCGTACCAACACTTTGTTGACAGACTCTGGCAGTCTGTCACGGCTCAATCTGAATTAGGGGCCGAACAAAGGGACTCAATGTTCAAACTTCTGGCATTTGAAAACGCCAACCCGAAAATGAAATCACTATTTTCTACGTTACCAAAAACAGCAGGGGTCTCAGACATGCTGGAGGTTGCTGCCAGAGCCACCCAGACGCAGCAGCACCAAGGGATGGCTAATGCTTTTGCTGCCGCCTTAGAGCCCACCCAAAAGCTTCTTGCGGCAGTAGCGCAGAAACTAGGTGGAAGAAGAAACCATTTTAAGAAGAGAAGTCGACCGAGAAATCCCATCCCCATCTGTTATCGCTGCAGGACATCGGGCCACTCAGCGAGGGAGTGTTCAGCCACCATCTGGTGTGACCACTGCCAGATGGATAATCACAACAATCGGGCATGCTGGTACAAAAAAAAACAGACGGCGCAGCGCGCAAGGCCCCCGCGCCATGACACAAGTGGCAGGGCCAGCGCTTTGCAACAACTCCCCGCCCCAGCCACAAGAGGGAGCTTGGGCTTCGATGTGCCCTGTGCAATAGATATTACAATGACAACAAACCGGCTACCGTCAGGGATTCACGGACCAATCCATCAAGAAAATGGCATGGTTGGGGCATTGCTAATAGGCCGTTCATCAACTGGAATGGCAGGACTTGTTGTGCTTCCTGGAGTCATAGACGCAGATTCAACAGGGGAGATAATGATTACATGTTTCACGTTAACACCTCCCCTAGTAATCAAGGTAGGAACCCGAGTAGCGCAACTAGTCCTCCTTCCAAAAATGAACATAGGGAAGAACGCCCACACGGCGCGAGGCGACCGAGGTTTTGGGTCTTCGGGAGGCACGCTAGTAAGCTTAGTACAACAGATGAAGACTAGACCCATTATTGTTATAAAAATGGTTGCCGAAAACGAGGCAAAGACACTTTCAGTAATGTTGGATACAGGAGCCAATGTTACAATTATCAATCTCAACGTATGGCCACGTCACTGGAAGCTCGTCACAGCCCGCGACGCCGTTCAGGGAGTGGGTGGTGGTTCCACCCCCCAGCAAGCCCTAGAACCGATTCAACTCCACTTTCCTGAAGGTCAAAAGATATCCGTGCGTCCCTATGTACTAGCCTTGCCTGGACAACTCGGAGGTTTGATCGGGAGAGAAGTGATGAGTCAACTCGGAGCTGTCCTTTCCATTCCCGAGCCCACCCGATCCCTCCAGAATTTTCAGTAGGGGCCACTGCAAGAGTGCCGCCAACACCCAGACTAAAATGGAAATCAGACACCCCTGTCTGGGTGGAGCAGTGGCCTTTACAGAGAGAGCGGCTACAAATTGCTAAAAACTTAGTAAAGGAGCAACTGGATGCGGGGCACATCCAACCATCAGTAAGCCCATGGAATACACCAATATTCGTGGTCCCCAAAAAATCGGGAAAATGGCGATTAATACAAGATCTACGAAAGGTCAATAACCAGATGTGGCCAATGGGCGCCCTCCAACCCGGGCTGCCCCTACTCACGATGTTACCAAAAGACTGGCACCTTCTGGTTATCGATCTCAAAGACTGTTTCTTTAATATTCCCCTGGATCCTAAAAACACAGCGCGCTTCGCGTTCACGATTCCGTCCATCAACAAAAGTGAACCCGCGGAAAGATACGAATGGGTTGTCCTGCCACAGGGGATGAAAAATTCCCTGACGATATGCCAGATGTACGTGGCCTGGGCATTATCGCCGATCCGCAATGAGATGCCAGATACATTAATATATCACTATATGGATGACATACTGTTTTGCCAAAAAGCCCCATTCCCCGAAGATTTCAGTCAAACAGTGACCAACCGACTAAAGACCAAAGGATTAATAGTGGCTCCAGAAAAAGTGCAAACGAAATCGCCTTGGAGCTACTTGGGGTGGAAAGTCACCCACGTGATGGTAAGACCTCAAAAACTGGAAGTGATAAGTTCAATCAAAACTTTGAACGATGCTCAAAAATTAGTGGGTGAACTCCAATGGGTCCGACCCATAATAGGTCTTACCAATACAGATATCCACCCCTTCTTGTCACTGTTACGGGGCACGCATCCAGGTACGTTAGTACACTGGACAGATAACCACACTAAGGCATTAAAGCAGGTCGTCCATAAACTGACAACCGGCTACGCGGATCGGCGGGATGCCGCACAACCCATTGGGATCTGGGTATGCAACCGTCCATCATACCCATTCGCGCTACTACTCCAGGACTTCTGCTGGAATAAGGAAAATGGGGAATATTCTCACGTCACCGAAAAACGTCAACATGAGCAGAGCTCCCCAACTTTGGACTCTATAGCCATCTTGGAGTGGCTATTCACACCACACACTCCACAGAAGGGTGTTTGGCAGCAGACTGAAATAATAGCACTTCTGATACGGAAAGGACGGCAGCGTTGTTTAGAAGTAGACAGTCAGGAGCCGGGATGGATTAGCATCCCCATAAAAACAGCTGATTTCGACTGGCTACTACAACGCTCCGAGCCTCTACAACTGGCACTATTCGGTTATTCTGGGGAAGTCCGCCACGGAGGCCCAAGACATAAACGTCTGCAAGCGATCAGCCAGTTCCAGTGGATCGAACGTCCATCGGTTTCAGAGCACCCAGTGTCCGGCATTACGGTATTCACCGATGCCGGAAAAAGATCAAAAACGGCCGCCTGTGTATGGCAAGACAAAGGTCGGTGGAAACATCATCTGATTCCGGGCACTGCGGAAGACAATCTACAAACGCTGGAACTACTGGCCATTATTTGGGCTCTCACACAGTGGCAACGGGCTCCCCTCAACATAGTCTCCGACTCACAATATGCAGTCGGAGTGGCAAACCGTATTGAAGATGCTATTATTAAACCAGTACGGAATAAGCGTCTGCTAGAACTCTTTTACATGTTACAACGTGCACTAAAAGTTCGAACAGAGCCCTGCTGTATCCTTCATATTCGAAGTCATAAAACATCCCTGGGACTGGGTGAGGGAAACGCAAAGGCTGACTCCCTGGTCAGCCTAGGGATTCAGAGCCTGGTGAGCCAGTTTGCAAAGGCTCGGGACAGCCACTCCCTATTTCATCAAAACGCCAGGGCATTAAAGCGCATGTTCTCTATACCATGGGAGGATGCTAAAGGAATTGTTAGAGCATGCCCCCAATGCGCGCAGTTTGGTCCGGCCCTGGGTATGGGAGTAAACCCGCGTGGATTGCAAGCTGGCGAGACGTGGCAAATAGACGTCACCCATGTCCCAGAATTTGGACGATTAAAGTATGTCCATGTAACGGTGGATACTTTCTCTGGAATGATTTGGGCAACAGCTCAAACGGGGGAGAAAGCTCTACATGTGGTCCGTCATTTAACAAACTGTTTTGCTGTCATGGGGGTCCCCCAAGTAGTAAAAACTGACAACGCACCCGCCTATACAGGCGGGAAAGTCCAACAATTCTTTGCTACTTGGGGGGTAAAGCACATCACGGGAATCCCCCATTCGTCTTCAGGTCAAGTGATAGTAGAAAGAGCTCATCGCACCCTGAAGACATACCTACAGAAACAGAAGGACAGCAAGGAGACGGACCCACAGATGCGGCTGGGCAAGGTACTTTTCACACTAAATTTTCTTAGCCCAAGCCGCGACTCAGAGCAACCCCCCGTGCTGTTGCACTATTCTTCACAGAAGATCAATCGCATGCCGGACGTACAGATCTATTATAAAGATCCTTCGACAGGCCAGTGGCTAGGGCCAAAACCGCTGCTGTTCACCGGGAGGGGTTATAGTTGCATGTCCACGGACCCCTCTGGGTGCCCAGTAAGTGGACGCGCCCTGCCACAAATAGACCTCCAAGGAACGACCAACATACCTGATTTATGACTTTTGATTATGCCCCCTCTCCCCCCCCTTTATTTAACAAAAAAAAAAAAAAACCAAAAAAACTCAAACAAACAAACAAAAAACCAAAAAAAAAAATTTTCCCTTAAAATTGTCATTGTAAAACGTGTAAATTGAGAAAAAAAAAAAAAAAAGGGGGGGAAAATGTAGTGGAACAGAGCGACCAGGTGCCTCTGATCATCAAGAAGTGGGTGTGAGCTGCTATCAACCCCACCTGTGCCCAGTCAGGGCAGGGCCCCTATGGAGCATGTGCAAGACCATGGGGCCAATAAATAGTGAGGCTCACACCCACCGAGGCAGCTCATTCTAGAGCTAGCTGAGAGAGCGGCTGGTTGCTTCCATAGCAGCAGACCATCTTTGCTAGTTCCACACTGTGGGCAATAGACTCAGATCACATCCTACGAGTCTATATCACTGTATCAACGCTTCGATCCCGGACAAGAGACTCCTTTCCGGCTACATTAGGGAGTCTCTTGACAGTGTAGAAATTGAAGTCTGTAATAATAAGGTGGAGTGCCTTTGGATCAGAATCAAGGGGAAGGTCAACAAGGCTGATATCGTGATGGGAGTCTGTTATAGACCACCCAATCAAGATGATGAGGATGATGAATTATTCTACAGGCAGCTGGCGGATGTCTCAAAATTGTCATCCCTTGTTCTTGTGGGCGACATTAACCTACCAGGCATCTGCTGGGAACTCCACACCACAGAGAGGAAGCAGTCTAGGAGATTCCTGGAGTGTATAGAGGATAATTTCCTGCTCCAGCTAGTAAATGAGCCCACCAGGGATGGAGCCTCGCTTGACCTTCTTTTCACAAACAGAGAGGAGCTGGTGGGAGATGTGGTGGTCGGTGGACGCCTGGGACTTAGCGACAATGAAATAATAAAGTTTTATATATTCAGGGATACAAGGAGGGTCGTCAATAAGACCTCTACGCTGGGCTTCCGGAGGGCAGATTTTGGCCTATTCAGAAGACTTGTTCAGAGTATACCCTGGGAAACAGACCTTGAAAACAGAGGGGTCCAGGAGGAATGGTCGTACTTCAAGGAACAAGTTTTGAAAGCACAGGAGCAAGCTGTCCCAGTGTGCCGAAAGGCGAGCCGGCGGGGAAGACGACCGGCCTGGCTGAATTGAGAGACTCTGAAAGAAATTAGGGTTAAGAGGAGGGCCTACCAATTATGGAAAAAAGGGCTAACTACTGAGGAGGAATTAAGGAATATAGTTAAGTCATGTCGAAAGAAAATCAGAGAGACAAAGGCACAATGCGAACGGAATCTCGCCACCTCTGTGAAGGATAACAAAATGTCCTTCTACAGATACATCAGAAGCAAAAGAAGGGGCAAGGAAAACATCCATGCTTTACTGGACACGGGTGGGAATATAGTTGTTAAAGATGAAGAAAAGGCTGAGGTATTTAACACCTTCTTTACCTCAGTTTTCAGCAGAAAGACAGGTTACCCTGAAGACGGATGGCTTCTGGAGCTCAAAGAAAGTGACATGAATCTAAACAGCCCCCCTGTAATCCAGAAGGACACAGTCAGTGACCTACTGAGATGCTTGGATCCCCACAAGTCTATGGGACCAGATGGGATCCACCCAAGGGTAATGAAGGAGCTGGCAGAAGAGCTTGCCAAGCCTCTCTCTATCATCTATTGACAGTCCCAGCTCACTTGGGACATCCCAGATGATTGGAAGTTGGCGAATGTCACGCCAATCCACAAAAAGGGCCGGAAAGAGGACCCAGGAAACTACAGGCCCGTCAGCCTGACCTCAGTGCCTGGCAGGGTTATGGAGCAGATCATCTTCAGTGCAATCACACAGCACCTGCAGGATGAGCAAGGGATCAGACCCAGCCAGCATGGGTTTAGGAAGGGCAGGTCATGCCTGACCAACCTGATCTCCTTTTATGATCAGGTGACCCGACTGGTGGATGAGGGGAAGGCTGTGGATGTGGTCTACCTGGACTTTAGCAAAGCGTTTGACACCGTCTCCCACAGCATCCTCCTGAAAAAACTATCAGCCCGCAGCTTGGACAGGGGCACCCTGTGCTGGGTTAAGAACTGGCTGGAGGGCCGGGCCCAGAGAGTGGTGCTGAACGGGGCTGCATCCAGTTGGCAGCCGGTCACTAGTGGTGTCCCCCAGGGATCAGTGTTGGGCCCAGTTCTCTTCAATATCTTCATTGATGATTGAGATGAGGGGACTGAGTCCACCATCAGCAAATTCACAGACGACACGAAGCTGGGGGAAGTGTGGATCAGCTGGAAGGCAGGAGGGCTCTGCAGAGGGACCTGGACAGACTGGAGAGTTGGGCTGATTCCAATGGGATGAGGTTCAACATGGCCAAGTGCCGGGTCCTGCACTTTGGCCACAACAACCCCATGCAGCGCTACAGGCTGGGGACAGAGTGGCTGGAGAGCAGCCAGGCAGAAAGGGACCTGGGAGTCTGGATCGACAGGTGAGGCAGTACAGCCTCGGACTGTCAACACCGAACAATTGCTGATGGAACAATTTCAACATAAGCCTTGGGCTACGTGCAAGGACAGTGCTGCTTGAAGCAACTTTTGTAACCACAAGGAACAGTACGTTAGGACATTCGAAGGTTAAGGAGTAAGCAAGACGATTAGATTAAGGAACTCGGCACGATTGCAACATCCATGAAGAAACTCGAATGTGTGAAAGATAAGCTTTGTTAGTTAACTGTTGCTAAAAGGTTTTGTAGCCAATCAAGTTAAAACGTGTGTAACAAGATGTAGAAATCACCAATCAGCAATATGTATACGTGGCATTAGCTCTTTGAGTAGTGTATAAATATCGCCTTCTGATTCAATAAAGTCGGACATTTGTTTGCATCAAACAAGTCTCTGTCTCGCACTGCGACAAATGGTGACCCCGACGTGATGCCAGTTTTAAGATTGTCCGGTCGCAGGTCTCCAAGAACTTTGGTTTTGAAGAAGAAAGGCTGAGAAGAAGCCTGTTATTTTGTGCGCACCTTCATCACCTCCTCGCGATTGGCAGGTGAGCTTGGAGAAACTTCTCTTTTGTTATCGGTTCAAACATTTCAAAAGAACGAGACGTTTATGATACTTTAAAGACTACTTAATAAGGATAAAAAAGTTATATCGGGTCATGATCTAAAACTGGTTTTAAAATGGACCCGTGAGCATTTTCCCGACATCAATTCGGTCTCTATTTATGACCCTACATTTTGGGACGAGGTCGGAGTTAAATTATGGGATGCCACTACACGGGGCAATAATGAAACCGCCAAACTCTTAGCACCTTGGCGAACACTCTTTGAAACTTTAAAAGGAAAAGAGTCTACTACTTCATCTGCCCCCCCTTCTGCCCCCCCCCGCTGCCAACCACTGCCGCTATGGTGAATGCGGATTTGGACCCGGACCCCTTTGACCCAGGTCCTGTCGATCCTGAATCGGAACCTGATTTATATCCTGATGATTATGATGACCCACAAAGTGTATGGGCGGCGATTAAGGTCGAAGCACAGAAAGCAGGGGATATGGACATTGCCTGTTTAATTGAAATCCCTCCAAAGCCAAAGCCCCGTAGGAAAGACAGAGGATCCGTGATAGTTGCACCTGTAATATATGGTGGGAAGGGGCGACCTCAATGGACCGCGCTGAATTTCTCTATTGTAAAAGAACTTCGCTGCACTGAAGCAGATAACGGCTTAAGCTCTCATTATTTTCAAGGCTTGTTTGCAAACGTTTGTGAGGGGCATGTACTTACTCCTTATGATTTAAAATCTATTGCTGCTCTTCTTCTCAATCCCGCGCAACAATCATTATGGGAATCGCGTTGGAGAACGGCGGCAGAAAAACTGGTACAGGAGTATGCAGCCGGAGATAACGGGTGAGTTTGGCGACCCCGCGAGACAGGCTCGAGATGTTTCGAGAAGGGCACTGACAGATGTTGCCTTCGGTGAGGCTTGGCGACCTGGTTCAAGGACAACTCAGCAACCACCCCAGGTTGCTTGGACCATCAGCACACAGACATCAATATGATGGATGGCAAATGGCGTTTATTCTTTGGAAACACCTTGTTTTATAGCCTAGGTTTACATCGTCACTTCCGCCTGCTTGCATCAGGGGTCCATAAATCTGTTGGTTGTCCGAGGGTCTAAATCTTTCCGTACAGTGCGGAATCTTCCGGTCGCCAGACCCTAACTCCCACATTTCCCCCTCTCCCCATGCTTAACTAAATAGGCAGAAGTACAGAAGGCTTAAAACGTTAAAAATATAAAAATGTAACAAACTTAAGTGGTTAGTAGGTTTGTGTAAACATAAGGCACACCAAACAAGTGTGTTAGTAGAGGTATTGCGGACAATCAAAATCACACAAAGGCATTGTCGCCTCCCCCTGTGAAGGCTATTTTGCCCCTGTCTGGAGGTTCAGGTGTGGGCAGGATGCCTGCCAACTGGTTGTCCTCTCTTCCTACTGCTACTCCACTGTTAAGTGGAGCTAGAAAGGGACGAACTGGAGTAATGATATATGCAGGGCGCTATGTGTACTACTATAGCTACTGAACAAGCATCTGTTCAGAGGGTAGGTGTCCCGGAAAATGTGGAAACTAATTGGGGCTAAGACATGCAGGCAGATAGAGGAGGCATGCCAGAGGAAATGGAATTTCGAATCTCTCTGCATTCTACTAACAAAGAGATTTGTGTCACAGCTTGCATTCTATTGGCTACAGGAAGAGGGGCCTCTGACTTCACATTTCCCCCCTCCCTATGCCCAAAGATACATTAATAATGTTAGTTAAAAATCTATCATTCTTAATCATTCAGTGAAAATCATGCTATCTATAAAAACTTGTGCAAAATTATCCCTTATCCCTAAGTTACAAACTTTATGTTAGAATCAGTTAGTAAAACATAAAAAAAAAATCAGAGGTATATAAAAAAAAAATCAGAGGTAGTTTAAAGTTATCTAAACGACACTGTAGGAATGTTTGCTTAGAGTAGCTGCCTACGTTCTAAAAAGAGAATGTTAACTCTCTCAAGTCGGCTTTTGACGAACGACACTAATCTGTTCAGGATACAGGGTCCGAAGATTAATGTCAGGACGAGTATCGCAATTGGACCTATCAAGGTTGATATCAGGGTTGTTAACCACGGAGATTGGTTAAACCATGACTCAAACCATCCCTGTTGGGCTTCCCTATCCTTTTTCCATTGAGCTAGTCTCTCTCTCTCAATTTTGCCATGGAGTCTCTAACGACTCCGGTGTGATCGGCATAAAAGCAACATTCCTCTTTCAAGGCGGCACAGAGGCCTCCTTGATGGAGAAACAGGAGATCTAATCCCCGTCTGTTTTGCAACACGACCTCAGAAAGCGAAGAGACAGACTGCTCCAGAAAGGACATTGATTTCTCAATCTTCTCCAGGTCTTCATCGATGGCAACTTGCAGCTGGGTCAGGCCTCGCTGCTGACTTGCCAGGGAGGCCACTCCCGTGGCTGTACCGGCAATTCCCAGGCCAAGCAGAGTTGCCAAGGTAATGGCTGTCAGCACCTCTCATTTTTGCAGGCTGTAGCCCGTCTGTTCCCACAGATGGTACAGATCTTCTTCTGGGTGGTACAGGACCCTGGGGGCAATCAGAATCTGAACACAAAAGTCATTAGCAAAATCGAAGCGTTTAAGGGACACGCACGGCGTTATTCCCAGTTGGTGGCAAATCCACATCCCTGGTGCGAATGGGATTGCCCACGCACGGGTCTTATCTATCGCAACGACTTTTGCACAGGCAGAGTAGCCCCGGCTTGCTAAATCAGTGTTGCCGAAGCATACCCCTCTGCCACTGACTTGGCTCAGGGTGATTCCCTTTCGTGGTGTGTCCCATTTACATTGGGCAGGGTCACTGTCAGACGAATACGTGAAGGAGGCATTGATTGCGATACCCTCATAAAAGGGAGGATTCACATCATAGCACAACCAACAGGAATCCGTCAGATTGGGGTCGGATTGGTTCAGTGACTGGAAGGCAGCGTCCAACACGCCAAAAAATGGTTTACCAACCACATGTTGGGCGTTCCCAACCGGTCGTTTGGGGAGAACCGTCTCCTCAAGCGACAGGGGACTGGTTGCTATGGAGGCGGAGGTTGGCAAGCTGCTTCTCCTCTGCTGATTATCACTTTTAATTACAATATTGGGGCCAACCGCTGTATTGCTCTTAATTTCCCGCTTTTTGATAAAGAATAGACCTCCCCTATCACCTCCAGTCTCCCGGTACCTGAAACCCCATGTCTTACCGACTGTCCACCCCAGGTCATTTTCTTCGGTGACATTCAACATAAGATATCTGCACCACCCCTTGTTTCTGAGTTTAAACCACACCGCAAGATTGTGACCCCGGTGTGGACGAGGTATTTGTCTAGCGCAGTTGCTGGGACCCCTTTGTACCCTCAAGTATTTGTCTGGCCCTGCTCCTGGTGCCCAATCAGAGGCTATGGTCTCACAGCCCCAAGAGGCGCAATAGAATTGGTCAGGGGCATGGCAGTAAGACCTACCGGGATTGGAGCTAGGGCACATATAGTACTGCACGTAAGTCAAACAAGGGTTCGTGGGGACCAATTCACAGGGAGTTACTTTGAAGCTAGGAGGCCCTGAGGTGACGATTGTCTGTAAGATTTTTTGGTCCTCCCATCTACCCAGCACCCATTCCCATGGTTGATGCTCATACCAACCGCTGGAAGGCATTACGAGTCCCAACAGCAAGATTGTACAAAAGCACCGTGCCCCCCACCCGCGAGGGCTGGTCCGCCTTTGTACGGGCTCTGCAGACGTGGGTGCTTGAGATGTGGGCGGGGAGGTTGCTGCCGTGTTGTCGTCATCCCCTGCTACCAGGAGATACAGATTTCGAGGGCGTCCGACAAGCCGGTCCTGTGAACAGAAACTTACAGTTTTTGTTAGTTTAACTCTACTATTATTATTGTTATTATTATTACTATTACCATCAGTCTGAAGGTCTGGTTTGATGGACTTAAGTGGACACCACTTAACTTTACCATCTCTTTTGACAGCTGCATACCCTCGCCCTGTGAGAAGTAATCTCCATCCCTGTTCCCATTCACCTAGCTCATTTCTGACTACAATTAGTGGGCCCTCCTCCATCGCTCGAGTGGCCCAGTGTTTTTGGGCCGGGCTATTTGCCTCTTCTCCTCTGGGGTACTGATTAAGGGCTAATAGAGCTGTTGCCAGCAGGCGTGCTTGGTCTTTTGAAGGAATGGAGTTGTCGAAGCCTTCTGCTTTTGCTAACACCTCTAGTTTAGATTTCAGAGTCTGGTTCGCGCGTTCGACTATGGCCTGGCCTGTGCTGTTATATGGGATACCATGTACCAGCGCGATGCCCCACTTCTGGGCGAAAGCTTGTACAGATTTGGACACGAAGTTTGGGCCATTGTCAGTTTTGATCTGATTGGGAATGCCGAGCCATGCCATAGCTGTCAGCCAGTGCTGGATAGTCGCTTTGGAGTCAGTCTTAAGATGCTGAGTGGCTACGATCACTCCGCTGTATGTGTCTACGGTTACCGCTAGCCATGCTCTAGGTTTTAGCAGCTGGCAGAGTGTAAAATCTGTTTGCCACACTTCAGAGGCTTTGAGACCTCTGGGGTTTACTCCGCTGGACCACAGTGGTGCTTTCTGGCAGTAGGGACATGTGGCTACGATGTGTTTTGCGTCAGTGACTGAAATCCTGCATTTCTTCGCCAATGCTTTAGCTCCAATGTGGAGAGACTCGTGCAGCTGACGGGCATCTTTTAATGTCCACAGTCCTTTTGCAGCAGCATCTGCTTTATCATTGCCGATCTGGAAGAACCCTTTAATTGGGCTGTGGCTGTTGACGTGGATGACTGATATAGTGCCTTTTCGGGAAAGAAGCGCTTCTTCTAGCATTAGAGCTATTGTAGATGTTGACACACCGGGCCCAGACATGGCCAGGCAAAGTTTGGCCACAAACATTGAATCAGTTACTATGTTGAGATGTTCTGTTGGGAACAGTCCACACGCTAGTGCTACAGCCGACGCTTCTAGCTGTTGGACTGAGAGAGCAGGATCGGTCATTTTAACGCAGTGCCATTCTCTTCCTGACTGCCAGACTGCTGCCGCAGTTGAGGTCACTGAGGACGCGTCTGTGAAGACCGTTGGTCCCGGTTGAGGCCGGTCCATGATCTTCAGCGGGATGTCAATGTCTACAATTGTCAGCATTTGGGTCCAGGGGGGCTTTGTAGCATGTCGAACTTCTCCTCCAAATCCGAGGAGAGCTATGGCTAGATGCTCTGACATCGCCACTGATTGTGCTGGGAGCTGTTTGCGGAAGGGTAGGTATATTCTGGCAGGTTCGATGCCTAGGTGCCTTAGGGCGAGTTTCCTGCCTTTCATGATGAGGCTACCGAGGCATTCAAGTCCTGGGCAGAATGCACGTGATGGCTTTTCTAGGACTATCCATTGTACTGGCTTGGCTGTTTCTGGAGAGCCCTGGGCCAGAGCTCCTACTCCCCCTCCTTTTGTGAAGTGCACATACAGATCAAGTGGTATGTTCGGGTTCCACCTGGCAAGTGTGCTTGAGGATACCTGCTGCTCAATGAAATCGAGAGAGCTCATTGCTTTTGGTGTCAGAGTTTTTTGCTCCCATGAGTTCCTTCCTTTTAAGAGATCGTACAGGGGGGCCATGATTTCAGGAGGGATTAGGACTATGTTGCGCAGCCATTGCAAGGATCCCACCAACTGCTGCATATCGTGGAGTGTCTTGATGTTTCGACGGATCTTCATCTGCGGGGGGGGTAACATAGGTGTTTGTGATCTCCACTCCCAAGAAGCTCACGCAGGGTCCTCTCTTAATTTTCGCACTCGCAATTTCGAACCCATGTGCTTTCAGAGTGTTTGAAATTGTTGACACCAGGTGGTCTACTTGGCTTCCTGATGGCGCGGCGATCAAGATGTCATCCATGTACTGGATGATGGTCGCAGACGGGTCAATATGCCGGATCGGCGCTAATGCTCGATCCACTGCGATCTGACAGATGGTGGGTGAGTTGATCATTCCTTGGGGTAGCACTTTCCACTGGAAGCGTAGGTTGGGGCGTTGGCTGTTTGGAAATACGACAGAGAAAGCAAACTGCTCTCTGTCCTCCTCATGCAGGGGTATTGAAAAGAAACAGTCTTTGATATCAAGGACAGCACAAGGTTGTCCCTCTGGTATCATAGAGTTCATAGGTAGCAAAGTTTGGACAGGACCCATTGGTTGGATTACTTTGTTTACTTCGCGTAGGTCATGAAGGAGACGAAACCCCTCACCAGTTCGTTTGTGTATTACAAAAACTGGGGTGTTCCATGGGCTAGTGGAAGGCTCTATGTGGCCTCGCTGTAGTTCGCGGTCAACTAGCTCAAGAAGAGCATCCATTCGAGGCTTTGACAAGGGCCACTGCTCGACCCACACTGGGTTGGATGATTTCCATGTCAGCTTGATCGGTAGGAGCGGGTGTGCGGCAGTGGCCCTCAGGGTAAATTTGTCACCCTGGCGTTTAACAGGGCTAGAGCATCCCTTCCCAGCAAAGGTGGAACTCTTGGCAGGACATACGGAAATAGGGCGATGGTTTTCTCTGGTCCCTTTTCAGTGTGGAGCGTAATCGCTACCAATTGAGCGCTTTTTCGAGCTTGGCTTACTCCCCCGACCCCACCCACCATGGGCGCCTCTTCCAGTTTCCAGCTTGGGGGCCAAATTGACTTAGGAATAACTGTAACGTCTGCTCCTGTGTCGATCAAAAAGGATACGCTGATGGTGGTGCTATTTGGAACCCTATAGAGGGAGCAGACCCCCCACACCATTGGTGGGTCGTTGCAGCTTACTGCCAGGGCCACCTTGGGGTCTTGCCCCCAGAAGGTGGTACCGGCTGTCCCTGAAGCGTGGGTGGATTCGGTTGGACCACTGGTTGGGCCGGGTAGTTGGTTGTCGCTCGCTGGGGCGGTGGGTTTGGGAGTGCCTGGTTCCATCCAGGGTTGGTATAGTTGGGCCGCGTCATATCCCAAGTGGGAGAGGGCTGTGTGCGGCCCGGGCACCCCCTCCCCGTCCCGTTTCCCCCCTTTTTGGATTTGCAGTCCTTAGCAAAATGCCCTTTCTTTCCACAGACCCAGCATGGTCCCCTGCATTGCCTCTGGCGCGGATTAGATGTTGGTGGCTGGTTCACTAGTTGGGGACAGTTTGCCACCACATGGCCCGCTTGGCCACACTTATAACATGCCATCACATCAGCTATTGCAGTGCGGACAGCTACCTGAATCGGGGCTAGATTCTCTTCATTCATGACATGTTTAATCATGTCACCAATGCTTGCCCCCGCTGGTAGTGATCGAAGGATTTCTTTGGCTTTTGAATTACACTGCTGACGTATGCAGTCTAGAAGTACCGGGTTTTTTACATCTGCAGGCAGGGACGAAGAGTCCATGGCCGCCTGCAGACGGTCCACAAATTGTGTAAAGCTCTCACTTTCATTCTGTTTTATTGAGGTCCATGGTGATGACTTGTCTACAATCCTACTGGTAGCACGAATGGCCTCTCTAGCTGCACGGGTGGTTGTCATAATTTCATGGGGTCGCATACCTTGGGCTTGTGCTTGGGGGGTAATCATTGATGGGTCTCTGCCCATCAGTCGCTGCAGGTTGGAGCCATGCAGTGGGTGATCTGCCCCGACTGCTCGGGCTAGTTGCTTTGCACAGTTATCTTCCCATTCTTCTTTGAAAACAAACATGCCTACCCCATCAAAAATTAGTCTGCCAATTTGCTTTATATCAAATGGGATCATGTCATCTCCCCCAAAAAGCCCATCTATAAGGGTGTTAACTATGGCAGAATTAAGTCCCTTTTCTGCAATTGCTTTAACAATCGCCTGTACATCCTTATAATTTACAGGGGTGTATATTGTTCGTGCCTCATCACCCTCTCCTATCACCCTGACCGGGAATGCCAATGCTGCCGAAGGGACCCAATCTGCGCATGCATTGTTTATTTTCCTCCAGTCCGTAACGGAAATACCCTCCTGCAATCCCCCTTTGCTACATCCACAGATGTGTCGGGTTCCGATCCCTCCCTTACTACCATTTGAATCTGAGTCTGCCCGGGGCCACTCGTCCCCGGGACTGTCCGACTCAGAATCGGAACTCGACTGACTGGCTACTTCCGGGCTCCGATGTTTTTTCTTCCGGCTCCGGTGCCGCCCACTTTCCTTTTTGGGGCTCCGACCCCTCCCACCTCCTTTGTGGGCGGGCAGTTCCCTCCCCTTCGGCTCACCCAATGTCCTGCCTGGGGAGGAGTTTGCCATACAGTGACAGATCTGTGGGCGGACCCAACCACCCTTTTCCTCCTTACTGTCCTTATTAGGGCGTAGAGCCGGATAGGCGCTCTGATTGGTTCCTGCTGCCTGGTTTGTGTTTCCCGCCGCCCGGCTCGCGATCCTGCCCCCCTCCTGGTTATCGGCACCGCCCCCCTTCTCCTTTTCGCTCGGCGTGGTCGGCACGGCGCCGATGGCGGGGTAGAGCGGGCTGGGACCGAGCGGGTACGCTCCCCCCCCTTTTTTTGCCTCGCCTGGCACGGTCGGCGCGGCGCCGATGCCGGAGCGGAGAGGGCTGGGGGCAAGCGGGTCCGCGTCCCCCTCCTTTTTCGCCTCGCTCGGCACGGCACCGGCGGCGGGGCGGAGCGGGCTGGGGCTTGGTGGGTTCGGACCGCCCCCTTTCTCCTTTTCGCTCTCCCCGCCTTCCCGTCCGCGCACGCCCATCAGTTCTGGCGCCCCCCCCTCGTCTCCGGCAGAGGCATTTTCGCCCCGCCCTCCCCCTTGGGGATCGGCGCCATCTTTGAGCGAGTAAGGAGGCGGTCTGTGCCACGCGTCATCGGGTTTTGATTTTTCGGCCGCTTCCCTAGCTTCCTCAATTAGACCGCTCCAAACGGATTCTGTTTGTTTTGTCTCTTCCGCGGGCGGGATAGGGTTTGCAGGCTGGGGTGGGGCGTTCCCCTCCTGCCGGTCCGCCTGGGGACCGTCATCGGTTGGGGGTGCGGTCTGCGTGGCTGCACCGACCCCGATTTTCGGGACGATTAGTAAACAGTCCCTTGCCTTCGTCCATGTCTCCTGCTCCTTTAGGGCTTTTTCCAAGGCGCCCCTGACCCTCCCCCATGCCTTGAGGGATTTTCCCGTGCCTGAGGATATGGTCTCCTCGGCCATAGCTTTAGTACATTTGTCCCACACCTCTGGGTGGAGTATATCCACCGCCTGGTCAATGACCCCAGTCTCTAACAGCCTCGAAACTGCGAGGGTAAAATCTTTGGGCCTACACTCAATTCCCCACTGTCTATGCAACTCAGATACGACCTTTACAAGGGCTTCCATCCTCCTTGTCGGTCCGGGAGCGTCCTCCCCGCCGCGCTGGTCCTGCCGCTCCGGCCGCTGTTCACCCGAATCCAGGCGAATTTCCCGAACCCGAATTCGACTCCGGTTCTGGCCTCAATTTTCTTCTTTCCCGGGTTTCGGCACCATTTGTTGCCTTCGGTGAGGCTTGGCGACCTGGTTCAAGGACAATTCAGCAACCACCCCAGGTTGCTTGGACCATCAGCACACAGACATCAATATGATGGATGGCAAATGGCGTTTATTCTTTGGAAACACCTTGTTTTATAGCCTAGGTTTACATCGTCACTTCCGCCTGCTTGCATCAGGGGTCCATAAATCTGTTGGTTGTCCGAGGGTCTAAATCTTTCCGTACAGCGCGGAATCTTCCGGTCGCCAGACCCTAACTCCCACAGACAGACAATATGCATATAGCAAAAAGAGCCTTGTTGCAAATCCCTGATGCAAATAAGCCTGAAAAAGCCTTTACAACAATTTCTCAAGGGCCAAGGGAATCTTATATGGATTTTATTTCCAAGTTGCAGGATGCCCTAGAAAAACAAGTTGACAATGCCGAAGCCCGAAACATTCTCCTTCTTAAATTAGCCGTTGAAAATGCTAATCCTGATTGCAAAAAACTCCTGAAAACTTTACCTAATCCTAACCCAACTTTAGTTGAAATGATGGAAGCCTGCAATAGGTTTGGATCTTCCGAACATAAATACGAAGTTATGGCAGCAGCATTCAAAAATATCCAGCTTACTCCAGCACAACCTAGATTCTCTGGGTCCGCCCCTATTTGTTACGGTTGCGGGAAAATGGGACATTTGCAAAAGCAGTGTCGAGTTAAAACATCCATTCCCATTTGTACCCGGTGTCGAAAAGGTCGGCACTATAATAACCAATGCCGTTCTAAGTTTGATATTGATGGGAATGTGATACTTCAACGGCAGAATGCCTTCCAGGGAAACGGGAGGCAGAGCGCGGGTCGGCGCCGCGCTCCGACACCAAATTGCATGCCGAACCAGCAGATGCACAATCTTCCGCAACCACAAGCGCCAGCAGTAATGCCGACCCAAACACCATTCGGGCCACCAGTGGCAGCGCAGGCTTGGACCTCTTCACAGAATATGCCGTTACATTAACTGATACCACTGTTCACCTCATATCGACAACAATGAAAGGACCTTTGCCATCAAAGACTGTAGGACTTATTATCGGAAGATCCTCTACTACACTCTCTGGTCTTTTTGTTCTGCCAGGGGTCATCGATGAGGATGCCATCGAGATTTCCGTCATGGCTTGGACCCCATCACCACCTTGTAATATTCCAAAACATAGCCGCATCGCCCAGATAGTGTTGATATACGGTGCAGCTGATTTAGTTACTCATTCCTCCACTCAAAGAACAGGAGCCTTTGGCTCAACGGGAGCTCCACAAATTTTTTGGTCTCATCTTATTGGTAAAGATAGACCACTTATTACGTGTCATGTTTCTTATAATTCTCAACAAATTACTATCACAGGCTTAATCGACACGGGAGCAGATGTTACAGTTCTTTCCAAATCTAAATGGCCACCGAACTGGCCCTTGGTGCCTACCCCGTCAACACTGGCGGGAATAGGTGGCACGGGTACCGGTTTTCAAAGTCAATTTCATGTGCAAATCAAAAGCCCCCAAGGGCAAACAGCGACAGTTAAACCATTTGTCTGTCCGGTCCCAATTAATCTTTGGGGTCGAGATGCTCTATCACAATGGGGAATGCGACTAGAGACTCCTTTTTAGTAATGGCCACTGATGTAAGGCACAGAGTACCCAAGATTACATGGAAAACAGAATACCCTGTATGGGTCAATCAGTGGCCATTACCGGAGGAGAAACTCTGTGCTTTGAAAACCTTAGTTCAAGAACAGCTCCAGAAAGGGCATATAGTGCCTACTTTTAGCCCCTGGAATACCCCTATTTTTGTTATACAGAAAAAGAATGGCACTTGGCGTCTGTTACATGATCTTAGACGAGTTAATGCTCTCATGGAACCAATGGGTGCATTACAACCAGGTTTACCGCCACCAACAACGATACCTCGGGAGTGGTCAATGATTGTTATTGATCTTAAGGATTGCTTTTTTAATATCCCGCTGCATCCGTCAGACGCTCCTAAATTTGCTTTTTCAGTACCTGCTGTTAATATGACAGAACCTCTCTCTAGGTATCATTGGACGGTTCTCCCACAAGGAATGAAAAATAGCCCTACCATATGTCAATGGTATGTTGCTCAGGTATTAGCTCCATTACGGGAACAATTTCCCCGAGCCTTGATTTATCACTATATGGATGATATTTTAATCGCTGCTGAAAAAGAGGTAGAATTGTCATTGTTATTCGAAAAAATGACAACTACTTTAAATCAAGCAGGTTTAAAAATATCCCCAGAAAAAGTTCAAAGACAGGAGCCATGGAAATACCTAGGTTGGCAAATTTCCAGACAGAAAATCTCGCCTCAGCAGATTACTATCGCTGCTAAAGTAACTACTCTTCATGATCTTCAAAAACTGCTGGGCACCATAAATTGGCTGCGCCCCTTGTTAGGAATATCAAATTCAGATTTAGCTCCTTTGTTTGACTTGTTAAAAGGTGATACTGACCTCAGTGCCCCGCGAGCCTTGACCACCAAGGCAGTGGAAGCCCTAGGAAAAGTCAGTCAAATTTTAATGACTAAACAAGCAGCAAGATGGGACCCACAACTCCCTCTTGCATTAGCCATATTTCCAGATGAAAAAAAATTTATGGGACTACTTTTCCAATGGGATGAATCACTTTCTGATCCACTTCTTATATTAGAATGGATTTTTCTTCCTTACCAATCTGCAAAGACAATCCTTCGCCAAGTAGAAATGATCTCCGAAATTATTATTAAGGCTAGAAATAGAGGAATTACATTAACAGGCAGAGATCTTACTCATGTTTATGTCCCCTTTACTGAATTTTACCTTGATTTTATCATCCAACATGAGGTATTGTTTCAAATTGCAATTCTTGATTTTCCGGGACAAATTTCAAACCATTTTCCTCCTTCCAAACTGTTGCATGCTTCTCTGCCACTTGTTGAATGCCCAAAGATATCTTTCACCCCCCTTTCCGCTTTAACGGTTTTTAGTGATGGTTCAGCGGCTACCCACAAGGCCGTGGTAACTTGGCTCAATTATTCACAGGAGTGGGTTTCCGACGTCACTTTCCACCCAGGATCTTCGCAAATTGTCGAACTTGCTGCGGTCGTTAGAGCATTCCAATTGTTTTCAGACCAAGCAATTAATTTGGTTACTGACTCTGCTTATGTTGCAGGAATTGTACAAAGGGCTGAACATTCTGCGCTGAAAAATTTAACACATCCCCTTCTATACCCTTTGTTGTTACAACTAATTTCGCTACTTGATGCTAGGAAATATCCATATTTTGTTTTGCATATACGCTCTCATACCTCCTTACCAGGTTTCCTTACACAAGGTAATCATCAAGCGGATCTCCTCACACTTACTGTTAATGTCCTTCCAAACATTTTTGAACAAGCTCATATACACCATTCCTTTTTCCATACGAATCTGCGTGGTCTTAAGAGACGATTTCATCTCAGTACCCAGCAGGCGGCTGATATAATTTCTGCCTGTCCTGATTGTCAGCAATCCTCATTAATTTCTAATTTGTTGGGCACTCTTCCTAGGGGACTACAAAGTTTAGAAATTTGGCAAACGGATGTTACACACTTTCCTGAATTTGGTCAACAAAAATTTATCCATGTTTCCATTGATACCTTTTCAGGTGCTATTTATGCATCCTGTCATACGGGAGAGACAGCAAAAGACGTTAAACGTCACTTTTTAAAGGCATTTGCCTCATTGGGAATTCCTAAACAGATAAAAACAGATAATGGCCCTGCATATACTTCACGTTTTCTACAGTCCTTTTTTACTGACTGGGGAATTACACATATTACTGGTATCCCTTACTCTCCTACTGGTCAAGCAATTGTGGAACGAGCCCACCATACCTTAAAAACTATATTACAGAAACAGAAAGGAGGAGTTGGAGCATTATCAACACCTGAAGAAAGGCTGCTCAAGGCTATATATACTTTTAATTTTTTAAATTGTTATACTTCAGATGTGCCTCCCATTGCTAAACACTTTACTAGTAATAATCTTTTCCAATTCCAGGAAAGACCTCCAGTCCTCATTAAAGATATGGAAACAGGACAAATTAAAGGTCCATATTCACTCATAACATGGGGGAGGGGTTATGCTTGTGTTTCCACAGATCAAGGACCTAGATGGATTCCAGCGAAAAACGTTCGACCCTACAGGCTACGAGCCGCACAGGACTAATATTTCTTGTTATTACTGTTTCACCTGTAGTAACTTTTACTCTGTCCAAAGAAAATGTGTGGCTCACTTTAGCAAACATCACAGGTCTGCAATCACTATGCATAGCAACAGCTACGCCGCAGAACCCCTTCTCTACATGCTTGGTGGGAATTCCCGTGGACACCTGGCTGATCCCTGAAGATCTGAAATCAATAATGAACGGAACGCATTGCGTTGATTCCTGGGATGGTTGGGAACCATATCTCACTCAAGCTTCTCTGGAACCGCAGGAAATTGAACTGTTAGGGTCCATAGAAATGGATTTTTGCCTTAGGTTTAATTATACAGGAAAAAATAAGACCGAAGCGTGGGATGTTTCCCCGATACATCCCGTTTTTACTAATGCACCCCTTTGGTGTAATTTTACCTCTAAAAATGTGTCTAAATCCACTAACAAACCTTTATTGCTTCCCCCGGGCTTGTTTTTTATTTGTGGAGATAGAGCATGGCCTGCGATTCCTTCACACATTCATGGAGGACCCTGCTCAATAGGCAGATTGACTTTGTTGGCCCCTAACGATAGTACAATTATACAATGGCGAAAGAAATATTGGCACAAAAGACAGACACACGCTTTTACCAATGACTGTCGAGATGATGTTGAATTTTGGAATGTACCTCAGGTTATATTTTCTTCCACTTTAGCACCTGGGGTGGCCAGCGCTCAAGCGTTAACAACACTTAGGAAGTTAGGGTGCTGGCTGGCAAAGCAGAGTAATGCTACTAGTGCAGCTTTAACTGATTTATTAATGGATGTAGATAGTGTTAGACATGCTACTTTGCAAAACCTCGCTGCTATAGATTTTTTGCTTTTAGCTCATGGGCATGGGTGTGAAGATTTTAATGGAATGTGTTGTATGAATCTTTCTGATCACTCTCAATCTATACATGCTGCAATACAATCACTTAAAGAAGGGGTTGCACATTTGCAATTACAGGATAATTGGGACTGGTTTGATAAACCTTTTTCAGGATGGGGTTTAACGGGATGGTTGCGAAGTTTGGTTAAGACTGTTTGTTATGCTTTACTTTTTCTAACCTTGCTACCCTGTATTTTCCAATGCTTTCAATGGATGCTCGATCGTGCCACGAAACGAGTTTATCTTATCCAATCGGAAGGGGGAATTGAGGCAGTACAGCCTCGGGCTGTCAGCACTGAACAATTGCTGATGAAACAATTTCAACATAAGCCTTGGGCTACGTGCAAGGACAGTGCTGCTTGAAGCAACTTTTGTAACCACAAGGAACAGTACGTTAGGACATTCGAAGGTTAAGGAGTAAGCAAGACGATTAGATTAAGGAACTCGGCACGATTGCAACATCCATGAAGAAACTCGAATGTGTGAAAGATAAGCTTTGTTAGTTAACTGTTGCTAAAAGGTTTTGTAGCCAATCAAGTTAAAACGTGTGTAACAAGATGTAGAAATCACCAATCAGCAATATGTATACGTGGCATTAGCTCTTTGAGTAGTGTATAAATATCGCCTTCTGATTCAATAAAGTCGGACATTTGTTTGCATCAAACAAGTCTCCGTCTCGCACTGCGACAGACAGGAAGCTGAACATGAGCCAGCAGTGTGCCCAGGTGGCCAAGAAAGCAAATGGCATCCTGGCCTGTATCGGGAACAGCGTCGCCAGCAGGTCCAAGGAAGTGATTCTGCCCCTTTACTCAGCCCTGGTGAGGCCACACCTCGAGTCCTGTTAACAGTGTTAACAGTGACACTGACAAGTAACAAAAACCAGCAAGTTAGTAAAATACGATTCCTTCGTCTGCAGAAACATCGTGGAATAGTAAAGGACATGATTCTTGTACGGCATTCAGTCAATATTTCCGGAAATGTCAGAATCAGGTGTAGGTGGTCTATGGTCAGATACAGGCATGTGCCTCCCGTTCTGCCCCGGGTCGGTGATGGAGGCCGAGCGGGACCGACAGGGCTCCCCGGAGACAGCGGTGGCGTGGTTGGGGGTGGCACTGAGGACGGAGGAGTTGATGCTGTCATCGCGGGGGGACGGGACGGGACGGGGGCTTCTCGGGGCCGCGGCAGCAGCAGCAGCGGCAGGGGGTGAGGTACAGGTAGATGAGGACCAGGACCACGCTCAGGATGCAGCCCACCAGCATGGTGTAGGCAGTGTTGAGGGTGTCGTGGGGACCGTGCAGGGTGAAGTTGTGCACCAGCAGTTCCACGTAGAGGGTCTCGTTGAGGACAGGACCCCCCACCCACCAGGAGCAGGTGCCAGCATCCTCGGGGTGCAGGGCTCGCAGCTGCAGGCTCCCGTTAGCCAGGAGCAGGGTGTGCCATTCCCGCTTTCCTCTGGCACCTTCTCACCTCCCGGGGTCACCCAGTACCAGCTCTGCACCCCTTGTAACCGAGTGTCACAGCTCAGGGTCACCATGTCACCCAAGTGGCCTTCCAGCACCGTTTCCCTCGCCTCGCTGCAGTTGAGGGGCTGCTGGCCGGCCAGGCTCAGGATCCTAACGGGAGCCGGGAGGGTGGGAAGCACGCAGCTTAATTCCTCCTGGAAATCCATCACTACGCTCAGGCGGCGGCGGTGGCCACGGAACACCAGCTGGAAGAGGTGACAGTCACAGGCCAGGGGGTTGGCGTGCGAGTTTTGCTGGCAGCGCATACACCATACCGGACCAGCTTGGCATTCTCGTCGCATATGGCCAGGGGCGCCACATCGGAAACAGCGATATTTTGTTGCTCTGTTTTGCTGAGCAGATCCAGCCGGGCTTTGCAGGGGTGCAAGAGCAGCTAACACCTGAGAGCTAGTAGCTTTCACCTGTTCCTTTATGCTTTCACCTAAGTTCTTAACTGCCTCTACTAACATAGCATTCGGCCCCTGAGGTACTTGTGCCATACACTCTAATAATTCCTCTATCGATCAAGTCCCTGGAAGCGTAACAATAACATTACGAGCTATGGAGTTACAATTTTGCATGGCACATTGTTTCAACAGAGCCCCATGCATATACTCCAGAACTCCTGCTGACTGAATAGCGCTAGCAACTCTGTCTACAAATGACCCAAAAGGTTCTTCCCTCCCTTGTTTGATTCCCATATACGACGGAACTCCTCCAGGCGCTTTAATTCGCCTCAAGGCGAGACGTGCTAAATGCATAGATTCCCTGATTTTATCTGGTCCCAACAATGCTTGTGCCTCAGACCAACGCCATGGTCCTAGACCCATTAACTCCTCAAGTGTTATTCCATACAAAGGGTCGCCTGCTTGTCTCTGCACTGCCACTGACTCCTGGCAAAATGATTGCCAGTATGCATTGTATAGCAATTGCTGATGCTGAGTAAGAAACTACTTCATAATGTTCTTAATATCTTCTGGCAGAAGCAGATTACCCCCCCATATATAATCCAACATTTGCCAAACAGGCTCACTCTGTACTCCATTTTCACTAACAGTAGCACGTAATTGCGATAATAACTTCCAATCCAGATTAGTAATAGACGCCTGCATACCACCGGGTACTTGTGTATAAACTACTGGGAATGCACTAGTTAAAAAATCTGCTGTGTCCCTATCTCCTGCTCGCATAGCTTCTGCAGCAATAGTCTGCCACAACACTTGCCATCTCATGGCAGTCATTTGCAGCTAATTAGGTGGAGAAAATGGAACATCATCCTTAAATGGATTTTTTGACAATTTAGAAGAGTCTAAGAAGGGATTTGAAGGAGCCTCAGGAGGATCTAAAAAATCCGATGGTGGGGCAAAATCCGGCAAGGGAGCAGAAGGACCTTCCGGAGTAGGAGGCATAACAGGGGCAGAAGGCAGCTCATCTCTCTTTCCTAGAGACTCAGTCGGAATATTTATGACATTGGTAGCAGGGGGTAATGGGCAATTAGGCTCTGTTGCAACAACAGAAGGATTGCGTTCACCCAGGCGCTATGCCGCTGCATGGGCAGCCTGTTGCTCAGCCTTATGTTGTTGTAACGCATTGATAACAACCCGCCATTGTTTCCCTAATTTCTTAGCTACTTTATCATCCTCTAATGAGCCTTCCCATAACTTGTCACCAAAGCGCCTCCATTCTCCTTCATCAAAGACCGTATTGGGGTCTGCAAAACAACCTTTAGAAGCCCCTACCGCAAGCAATCCTGGCAATTCCTTTTTTAAATCTAAACCCTTAACTCCCCGCTTTTCTAAAAAGCACTGGAGCAATGAAAGCACTGCTTGCCTTTCCATACTTACAAAATCGTCAGCGCGCTGTTGCAGCCCTGCAAGGCGTTGGCAGTGTTGTCGACCGAGACTCTTCTATAAGGTCGCTCGGGGCACGGAGTCCAGCTCTTTTTCCTCTTGTCCTGCATCAAGATCGACCGGCTACTGCATCGGACCGTGCCATCGGGGCACTCCAAGTTAGTTTTGTCCCTGTTCGGGCGCCATTTGTTGCGATGAGGGAAGAATGGAGAAGCTTAATGTAAGAATCACCAAGCTTCAGTTTATTGTATTCGAAGATCAGGTTAATATACTCTTTTTAATTAGCTCATACATATTACAAAAGATAAGCTCATGATTGGTGCTCTAATTAAATGTTATCTGCCGCAGCAAGGACGGGGACAACAGTTTGATGCAAACTAAATCCGTTTATTCGTATCCTTACATGCAGTTATATACCTTTTCTTATCTTACTATTTTACAATGGTGATTTACCCAAGGAAGGAGATCGCACCTTATCTATATCACTAATCCCTTCAAGACAATCTCACAATCAGGGGGCTGCATATTCAGGAAGTTCCATGCTTATCTAGCATAGCTCGGGACTATGTTTATCCCACGGTTTGTATGACAAACAGCTTGTCTCCATCGGTTGCTTTGCACTGTCTGTGCATACCACCTTTGTATCTACATCTCCCCCCTTCTGTTGCACTAAAAAAACCTTAGAAACAGTTCTATTAAGCATTCCCTGGATACATTGAAAAAGACAAGGCAATAACAAAAGCAAAATCACAATAACAATCCCAGCATAACAAAGAGTTTTAACTAAAGATAAAAGCCATCCTTTAAGTCCCATATCATGAAGCCAGGTTGTGAAAGCATCGCCGAGAGGGTTTATTTGTTGCTGAATCTTCTGTGTGTGTTGCTTCAACTGCGTGATGCTGGTGTGGATGCTCTCACTATGATCAGAAAGATTCATACAGCACATGCCTTCAAACTCCTGACAGCCATGACCCTGGGCCAGCAATAAAAAATCTATAGCAGCGCGATTTTGTAATAAAGCGTGTCGCAAACTATTTTGATCCATTAAAAGGTTATCTAAAATCTCAGTAGTAATATTTGCTTGCTTTTCAGCCCGACATGCTAATCTAGCTAGGTTAGTAAGCGCATTTCCTGCGGCAGCACCAGGAATAAAAAGAGCTAAAGCAGTTCTAGCAGCTACACTTAAAAGCCTAACATTATCATCACACTGCGGTGTGAGGCCAATACTTCTTGCGTTACGAGCACGATATATAGGGTTTACAAGCTGCCTTAATTCAGCAAAGCGAGGAGCAAAGAGGGTTAACGAGCCTAAATAGCAAGGTCCGCCTACAACATTACGGGGGATGCCTTGCCAGGCCCTATCACCGCAGATCAGAAATACCCCGGGGGGTAAAGCCTTAGCAGTTTCATTAACCCAAATAAGTTTAATGTTAGCTTTGGGGTTATGTGTTGTCCCTATTACCGGCATTCGCTCCGACCCATTGTACCCACAATATCCTGATCCCAGTCTATAATCTCCAGATGTAGGACTGATGTCCGGCCAGGTATCAGGGTATGCCCTAGCAGCATACTTAGGACCAAAAACTATGCAAGTAGGTGTCCAGTTTCCTGATACGTTGCCAACTGCCTGGGACCCCAATAGATTTAATTCCTGTGGATCCCAGGGGAGGGATTTTTTCAGCCCCAAAATCAGTTCTGCTGAACAATTTCCAAGTGAAGGGCTTGCTTTGCAGGATCCAATTGAAAAGTCAGCAAACAGAGAAACATTAAAACCTGGGATGCCTATAAGGCAGGTACGGAAAGGGTCTGTAGCGGAAGCCATTGCAATGCAAAAATCAGTGGTGCCAGTTGCATTTGCCCATGTTACCCACATGTTTTGCCTTGGAGAGATTTCTAATACAGCATAACAACATACAAACAATTGCAACATACAAAGCCATTTGTATAGCATTTTGCGTGTGCTGAGAGATCTGTGCTACTTCTGTTCCTTCGGTTGTCCTTCTCGATATGGGCGGATGTTCCTTGCCGGATACCACTTAGGTCCTGCTTCTGTGGAGATACAAGCGTAGCCCCTGCCCCACGTGATTAAAGGAAATGGGCCTTCAACTTTCCCGGACTCCAAATCCCGTACTAACACAGGGGGTCTTTCCTGAAATTTAAAAAGATGGTTACTTGCAAAATGCTTTGTAATTGGTGGGGCATTGTCTGAAAAACAATTCAAGAAATTGAAAGTATATATAGCTTTTTGCAATCTTTCTTCTGGTGTATTTATCAGTCCACCAGTTCCCCCTTTTTGTTTTAGTAATAGTGCCTTAAGGGACTGATGGGAGCGTTCAATAATTGATTGACCTGTCGGAGAATGGGGGATACCTGTCACATGTTTAATTCCCCATTCTGCAAAAAAGGTCTTCAAAAGCTGAGAAGAATAGGCAGGACCATTATCTGTTTTAACTGTTTGAGGAACTCCTAGAGAGGCAAATGCTTTTAAAAAGTGATTTTTGGCGTCTCTGGCCTTCTCTCCTGTATGGCATGATGCATAAATAGCTCCGGAGAAGGTATCAATGGAAGAGTGTATGTACTTAAGACGACCAAATTCGGAAAAATGAGTAATATCACTTTGCCAGAGTTCAAGGCTTTGAAGTCCTCTAGGGTTAACTCCTCCTGCTAAAGGCTGAAAAGTAAATTGTTGACAATCAGGGCAAGCAGATAAGATATCAGCTGCCTGTTGTGAAGTCAGACCAAATTGCCTGCGGAGTCCTTTAGCATTTGTATGAAAAAATCTGTGACTTAGGTGAGCCTGTTCAAAGTGATTGGGAAGAGGAGACACTGACATTGTTAACAGGTCAGCCGCTCTGTTTCCTTCGGCTACAAAGCCTGGGAGGCACATGTGAGACCTGATATGCATAATAAAGAAGGGGTGTTGCCGTTTGTTGATAAGATCAATCAGTGCTCTGAGCAGATTATACAGTTGCAAGTTGGAAATGTCTCTTAGGACTGAAGATTCTGCTCGAAGCACGATACCTGCTACATAAGCTGAGTCTGTAATAGTATTTAAAGGTTGGTTACTGAAAAGAAAAAAGGCTCTAGTCACAGCTGCTAATTCAACAAGCTGAGGAGAACCTGGGTGAAAGGTGATATCAGATTGCCAGTCCTTGGTTTCAGGGTCTCTCCATACAATTACAGCTTTATGAGAGATACCTGAACCGTCTGTAAACACAGTAATTGCTTGTAAAGGAATTTCACTTCTCTTTGGAACTTCTGCAAGGGAAAAGGACAATCGAAAGAGTTTATGTGGAGGAAAATTATTTGAAAATTGTCCCGTGAAGTCCTGTACAGCAATCTGAAAAGGAAGTGAATTCTGTAGAAGAAAAGAAAGATACAATTCAGTAACAGGCATATAAATTGTAGAGAAAGATCTGCCAGAAAGAGTTAACAGTCGCTCTCTGGCTTTCATAATGATTTGAGAAAACATCTCTGGTCGCTGTAAAATAGTTTTAGAGGATTGATTCGGCAGGAAAATCCACTCTAAAATCAACAATGGATCTGTAAGCGTGGTGTCCCATTGAAAAATCATGCCACAATATTTTACACCATCCTCTAAAATTATTAATTGAAAGAATAAATCAGGGTCCCACCCAGAGGCTTGCCTCTGTTCGATGGCCCTGCAAACTCTTTGTAATGCTAATTCCGCAGAGGGTGTGAGGTGTTTGGGAGCCATTAACTCCGCGTCTCCTTTAAGAAGATCAAATAGAGGAGCCAATTCAGAATTTGAAATACCCAGAAGGGGTCGCAACCAATTAATAGATCCCAAAAGTTTTTGAGCATCATGCAGTGTGGCTATCTGAGTATTAATAGATAGCTTTTGCGGAATTATGGAATGATTGGTAATTTTCCACCCGAGATAATTCCAGGGGGTTTGTTTTTGAATTTTTTCTGGTGAGACTTTCAAGCCTGCCTGATCGATGGCAGTTAACACAGATTCTATTGCTTTTTGTAAATCACCCTCAGTGGCAGCAGCAATTAACAGGTCATCCATATAATGATACAATATTACAGTTGGAAATTCAAGACGTACTGGGGCCAATATTTTGGCAACATACCACTGGCAGATTGTGGGGCTATTTTTCATGCCCTGAGGTAAAACCGTCCAATGGTAGCGTTTAAGAGGTGCTCCCATATTAAGGCTAGGCACAGAAAAGGCAAACTTAGGTGCATCATCAGGATGTAAAGGAATATCAAAAAAGCAATCTTTTAAATCAATAACAATCAAATTCCATTCCCGCGGGATCATTGTTGGTGAAGGGAGACCTGGTTGTAACGCTCCCATTGGCTCCATAACAGCATTAATTTTTCGTAAATCTTGCAATAATCTCCAACCACCTGATTTTTTCTTAATTACAAAAACAGGAGTATTCCACGGACTGAAAGTTGGAACTACATGTCCCTTTTTTAATTGAATTTGTACCAATTGTTCTAGGGCGGTGAGTTTTTCTTCTGATAAGGGCCACTGATTCACCCACACTGGCTCCTGTGTTTTCCAGGTTAATTGTGGAATTTCACGCCCTTCATCAGTGACCCTCGTTAAAAAACCATTTCTAAATGCAATCCCCATTGTGACAGAACATCCCTTCCCCACAGATTCAATGGTACTGGCAATACAAAGGGTCGAGTACTAGCTACCCTGTTCTCAGGACCAATGATTTGAATAATATCTTCACTCTGGTAACTGTTACCGATTCCCCCTATTCCTGCTAATGGCTGTGCAGTGCGAGTTAGATTCCACTGGCGCGGCCACTTAGCTTGGGAGATGACGGTAACATCGGTGCCTGTGTCAATAAGACCTGTTAACACAACTTGTTGACATCCATTTTTAAGTTTACATTGTTTCAATGGTCTGTCCTTTGAGATCGCATGTGTCCAGTATATTTGCGGGCAGCCTGTAGATCCGAAGGCGCCCTGCCGCGTGACATCTGAGGGGAAAAAATCAATATTTAAAGGTAACAACACCAATTGTGCTATTTTGCTTTTAGCGGGTATTGTGCAGGGTGGTGTAGGTGTCCAAGCCATTATTTTTATTTCTAATGCATCGTTGTCGATGACTCCTGGTAAAACAAAAAGACCACTAAAAGTACTTGATGACCGACCCACAATAAGACCCATAGTCCCGGACGGAAGAGGCCCTTGAAACAAAGTTTCGATTATATGCACCGAGGGGTCGGCAAGAATCACTGTGAACCGGGTCGATAAATCCAGTCCGGCGCTCCGTTGCTGTGGCGAGGTCACTCGCCGTGGCGCACCGAGAACTGGACATTGCTGCATCGGGTATGTTCGAAACGACTGCTGAGCTGATGGGGTCTCTTTCGTGCCGTCGCTGTGCAGGGCGTGGGGGCACACTGATAGCTATAGCCATGTCAATTTCTCCTGCATCTAAAGCTTGCTTTTTAATAGCAGTCCATACCGCGTATGGATCGTAATCATCGGGAATTAGATCTGGTTCTTGTCCTGTATCGAAAGGATCAGGCTCGAACGGATCGTCGCTCGGCGAATCCGGTCTGGTTACCTTGGCTACAGTTCTGGCAGGGGGAGCGTCTTCCCGCGCTCTTCCCTCTGGTAGCGGGGGGGTGCTGGGAACGGCAGAAGCGGCAGAAGTGTCTGCTCGCTCCGATTCCTGCGCTTTAATCCCTTCAAATACTGTCCGCCAGGGAAATAGGAGTTTAAGTGCTTCATGATCCCCTCGCGTACTCAGGTCCCATAAACGAACTCCCGCTTTATCCCACAGTTCAGATTCAAAGATAGTAACAGCAGAAGTACCTGGGAATTTATCGCGGACCCATTTTAAAATGAGCTTAAGTGCATGATCCGAGATTTCTTTCTGCTGCTTAAGCAACAGTTCTCTCATAAGTCTATAAACGTCCTGTTCTTCATGGGAACTTTGATTACCCATGACTTCGTTTCTCCGAGCTCACCTGCCAAACGCGAGGAGGTGCAGACGGGCGGCCGCCCTTGTCCAGGCTTCTTTCAGCCTCAAATTCGAAGTTCTCGGAGACCTGCTGGCCGGCTGCTTCTTCAGCAGAATTCTTCCCGAAATCACGTCGGGGTCACCATTTGCCGCAGCAAGGACGGGGACAACAGTTTGATGCAAACTAAATCCGTTTATTCGTATCCTTACATGCAGTTATATACCTTTTCTTATCTTACTATTTTACAATGGTGATTTACCCAAGGAAGGAGATCGCACCTTATCTATATCACTAATCCCTTCAAGACAATCTCACAATCAGGGGGCTGCATATTCAGGAAGTTCCATGCTTATCTAGCATAGCTCGGGACTATGTTTATCCCACGGTTTGTATGACAAACAGCTTGTCTCCATCGGTTGCTTTGCACTGTCTGTGCATACCACCTTTGTATCTACAGTTATCTACTGATAAAGCTGTTTCTACATCCTACTTTGCTGACCGCAATGGCATGTACAAGGACACCGTGACCGTGAGAAACTGCTGAATTCCTTCTACTTTGATCATGTAGCTGCAGCTCAGGGAGTTTGCACCCCGAGCCCTGCCAACCTGTTTGTAACTTTGCTCATGTCCATATGTCCTTGTTCTGCCAACCACCCTTCCACAGTCATTCTTTGCATTTGTTTCCAGTCCCATTCATTGGGAGTTTTGGGAAGCCTATTGAGCAACAGTGGAGAGTGTCCGCCAAGGGCTAGTATATCCAAGGTTTGTGGTAAAACGCAAAGCCGTAGCCAGATTGTTGGTTGTGCCGTGGGAAAAATTCCATGTAAGTGTTAGAGCCAGACAAAGTTTTCAGTGGTCACTCTTTGCATTTGTTTGCTAGTCCCATTCGTTGGGAGTTTTGGGATGTCTATTGAGCAACATTGGAGAGTGGTTGTCGAGGGATGGTATATTTGAGGTTTGTGGTAAAATGAAAACCCGTAGCCCAATTGTTGTTGGTGCTGTGGGTAGGGTTTTTTGTGAGGGTAAGGGCCAGCCAAGGTTTTCAGAGGTCACTCTTTGCATTTGTTTGCCAGTCCCGTTTGTTGGGAGTTTTGGGAGGTCTATTGAGCAACAGTGGAGAGTTGCCGCCCAGGGCCGGTATGTTTGAAGTTTGTAGTAAAAAGTAAAGCCGTAGACCAATTGTTGGTGGTGCTGTGGGTAGGGTTCCATGTGAGTGTTAGGGACAGCCAAAGTTTTCAGTGGTCATTCTTTGTATTTCTTTGCCAGTCCCGTTCGTTGGGAGTTTTCGGAGGCCTTTTGAGAAAAAGTGGAGAGTGGCCACGGAGCGCTGGTATATTCAAGGTTTGTGGTAAAACACAAAGCCGTAGCCCAACTGTTAGTGGTGCTTTTGGAAGGTTTCCATTTGAGGGTTAGGGCCAGCCAAAGTTTTCAGTGGTCACTCTTTGCATTTGTTTGCCTGTCCCGTTCATTGGGAGTTTTGGGAGGGCTATTGAGCAACAGTGGAGAGTGGCTCCGAGGGCTGGTAGTTATGAGGTTTGTGGGAAAACTCAAAACCATAACCAAATTGTTGGTGGTGCTGTGGGTAAGATACCATGTGAGGGTTAGGGCCAGCCAAAGTTTTCAGTGGTCGCTCTTTGCATTTGTTTGCCTGTCCCATTCATTGGGAGTTTTGGGAGGGCTACTGAGCAACAGTGGAGAGTGGCCGCCGAGGGCAGGTATATTAGAGGGATATGATAGGGAATATGAAATGCCCAGTTAACATTTTCACTTTTTGCCCATTGCTGGACCAGGTGGGAAGTGAAATGAGTACCATTATCAGATTGAATACTGGTAGGTTTAGGTGAAATTCCAAAAATGTTTTTCAGGAAAGATACCGTATTTTCTCCATTTGCTTTTGCATAAGCTTCTGCACAAGTTAACTCAGAGATAACTTCTACAATTACAATAACATACTGTTTATTTTCTGACCTTCGGAAGGGTCCTATATAATCTATTTGCCAAGTAGATCACAATGTTTTACCATCTCTGAGATGTAAATTGTCAGCAGTCAGAGAATGTTCTCCCAACCGAATTTTACACGTCACATGCAGAAATTATTGTTTTACATTGTTCTCATGATACAGACCAACCACGAGATTCTGCTTCTTTATACATATCAAAAATACCTGAATGGCCTGCCTTGCAATGAAGCCATTCTAGTAATTTTCCCCATTCTTGGACTTCACCTTGATTGAGAGCATCTCTGATTTCAATGACATTAATTCTTGTCAATTCATCAACTTGGTTATTATATTTGCTGGCTTCATCTTTTAAATTAGGTTGGTGAGAAGGTACCCAACCTACATGAAAATTGGGATTTTGTTTAGCAATTTGTAGTATTTCCTTCCACTTGTCTGTATGCCATACAGGCACTCTATTAATTTCCCAGTTATTATTTTCCCAAAATGTCACCCATTCTACACAGCCTTTAAAGACAGCAAAAGACTCTGCAAAAATATATACAGGTTCTTTAGTGGCTATTTCTTTTAGAAATACATTCAAAACAGCATCCAATTCGCCTGCTTGTGCACTTCCTTCATCTTGATTTATTATTTGTTCACCTGTGGAAGTTTTAATTGCAGCAGATTTTAAAAACCATACTTTCCCTTCCCTCCGGGAAGAAGCATCTGTGAATCAGGCTGTAGTCATATCACTTTTGTATTCTGGGGCCTCTTTAATAGGGCTAGGAGTTTTCATCATTAAATCTTTTTTAATTTGTAGATCCAATTGGTTCCTGAATTTTCAGTTGCTTATCTGGACACTCTTCAATTTGGAAAAGTTCAGCAAAATATTCATTGCCATCTTGGAACCCTCCCTGTAGGTCCTTCAGTTTAAAGCCCACCTCCCCAAGCTTACCAGAGGGTACTGATGTGCCACTTCCAGGCTCCTCTCCAGAAAGCCCAGTTTTATCTATCCAACCCCCCTGCCATGGGCAGGGACACCTCTCACTAGATCCGGTTGCTCAGAGCCCCATCTAGCCTGACCTTAAAAACTTCCAGGGATGGGGCTTCCACCACCTCTCTGGGCAACCTGCGCCAGTTTCTCACTACCCTCATGGTGAAGAACTTCTTCCTAATATCTAATCTAAATCTACTTTGCTCTAATCTGAATCCATTCCCCCCTGTCCTATCACTATCTGACATCCTAAAGTCCCTCACCAGCTTTCTTGCTGCCCTCTTCAGGTACTGGAAGGCTAAGGTCTGCTCGGAGCCTTCTCCTCTCCAGACTGAATAACCCCAAGTCTCTCCGTCTGTCTTCATAGGAGAGGTGCTCCAGCCCTCTGATCATCCTTGTGGCCACACTTTGGATGTAGCCATCAAGGCAGTTCTTTATCTACCAAGTGGTCCATCCATCCACCCATCCATCAAACCCATCTTTTACCAAGTTGGAGACCGGGATCTTGTGTGGGACAGAGTCAAAGGCTTTGCTCAGGTCCAGGTAGATGACCTTGGTGTCTCTTCCCTTGTCTATCAATTCTGTGATATTCCCATAGAAGGGCCACAAGGTTTGTCAGGCACGTTTTGCCCCTGGGGAAGCTGTGTTGATTATACCCGCTCACCTCTTCATTAGTCTTCTGCTCCAGCAATGCCTCCAGGAAGATCTGCTTCATGACCTTACCGGGCACAGAGGTGAGATTGACCGGCCTGGCACTCCCTGGATCTTCCTTCATTCCCTTTTTGAACATGGAGGTTACGTTTCCCCTTTTCCAGTCAGTGGGGATTTCACTGGACTGCCATGACTTTTGGAACATGACAGGGCTTTAGCAATCACATCCCCTGTTCCCTCAGTACCTGTTTCTCCTTGTTTTGGACAGGATAGAGCTAATTTTCTGTCTTGTAATTTTGCTTTCAGCTAAGTCTCTTGTAAGTAGCTGTTCTTGCTGGGATTAACAGCAAGTTTCTCTGTCAGCTTCTAGGACTGATAATGCTCAATGTTTATAGTTAATTCTAGAGACTGGTATGCAGAACCAAGGACAATGCTCAGTTCTGAAGATAATCTTGTGTTCCAGGCAGAGACAAGGAGAAACAAGGTCATACCTGCAACCCTCCTTTAGGGAGGAGTGGACAAGATAAATGACCAAAATTGACCAAACAAGTATTCCATCCCATACACCTCATAGTCAGTATAAATTTGAGGGATCATGAGTTTCAAAACCCCTTCCTGCTTCCCCTTCTTCACCACTCCCTCTTGGCTTCAGCATCCTGGGAGGATTCCATCTATTCCTCTGCCTGTGGTCCTCATCCGTACCAGCCCATATCTGTGTGTTCCTGCCTCCAGCTCCCGACTGCTGCTGACTCCAGGAGTCCAGCCTGGACTTTCCCAGGGCTGCCCTGCAGCCTCACTGGTGACGTGAGAGTTAATGGGGGAGAGGGGGGAGGAACATGATATCAATTTACCTGTATATCTGTATATATTTAGTAATTTTTCCTTTTTATCATTACTGTTTCAATTAAAGCTGTGTAGTTTACTTTCCAACCCATAAGTCTCTCTCCCTTATTCTTACTCCTTCCTTTATCAGGGACGGGAGGGGCATTAATAGAGAGCATCTGTAATTCAATTAATTGATGGCCCAGCATTAATCTTTGACAGATTTTTGGTACTCAACATAATTTAAGATAATTAGCTCAAGCTCAGTTCAAATTTTGACTAATTTTATCGGAATAGTTTGAATTCCAACTCGGGTGCCAGGAAACCTGCTGCTGCTACTGCTGCAGACACCACAGCCTCTCCCCCTCAGCCCACAGAGATACTCGTCGAGCCTTGGATGAGGAGAAAAAGAAAAGTAAGGAAATAAGAAATTAGCCTTAACCCTTCAAAGTCTAAATGAAACAACCAGGTGATAAAGGAGATATAAGATACTGCCTCTCCTCATAGAGCAGCTAAAGCAGAGAGGTCTTCCAGAAAGGTAAGATAATAGAAATTCTTCTTAAGACTGGTTATGCTATAAAAAGAGGCATGGTCAAGGGACCTGTGCAAGAGATACAGTTTCCGGGGATTAAGAGACAAGATGGCAGCTTTCCATTGGAGGTGGAAAGTTGCTGTATGGAATCCTACAAGACTAATTGCAAAAACAGATGAAGGAGATGGTGAATCAAGTCAATTTGCAGAGGTGAAATGTAGAAAATCCGCGGAGGCTTAAGGACAACATGTAGTCACCAATATGCATAAATTGAAGTCCTTTATTAACAATTCACACTCGCTTTATATAGAGCCCTTGTTTATATAATGATATCTTGCAGGTGGCTATATCTTGGCCACAAACCTGTTCTCACAGAACTTCTGCTGGCTACATCATTATCCTGTTATTCTTCTCTTCTGCTGCCAGCTCCCTTATCTTTTGCCCATAGCTCATCTTTCAGTAACCTTGCAGCTGGGCCTCAAGGCCCTAAGCTCACTCTAGTTAAAGCTTAATAGTCAGGATTGCTCACATGTCTGTTTTCTTCCAAACAGTTTCCCAACATATCCCCCTTTTTGTTTTTGAGCAATCCTGACTTACTTCATCATGCGAGATAACATGCTAATGATACATTGCCATAAACAACATACTAATAATACAAAAGCAATAATAACATACTAATAATCAAAACCAATAATAACAAATATAATTGATAAACCTTGTCTAATTAAATCTCTAAGCTATCCCCATATCCTTAAGCGATTTAACCATTCATTTAACCCAGTATATGCAACAGTTGATTTTTTCATGTTATCTTAATCAGTCGCTTTTGGTTGTGAATTGACTCTGAATGATCAGATAAATTCATGCAACACATTCCATCAAAGTCTTCACAAACATGACCTAAAAGCTAACAATAAAAAGTCAGTGGCAGCACAACTTTGTAAAATTGCATGTCTGACACTATCAACATCTTTTAGCATCTGTGTTAAAATACCAGAAGTTAAGTTCATCTGCTTAGCAGTGCAACAGAATAGCACAATCAACAATCAACATATAGACGAGGGATCCCATAATCAACATATAAACATAATTACAACATTAACAAAAGCCTGTTATCAGCACAATACAATACAATACAATACGAAAAGCACATTTTACACTGCAGTGGAAGGACTTAAATACCTTTTTAGTATGAGGAAGGTCTGGTGTCCACTGGCGCATAGAGCCAAGGGGGTAGGGGAGGCTTATCTGACAAAAATTGGTCGGGGGGCCCCCAAAGCGTCCCCAGACCCCTCCCAGGTCACGGCACAGTGGAGTCCTCGTTTCCTCCATGGTCGCCAAATTGAGGCCCAAAAACGGCCTAATAAAATTGTTTAGAGACAGAATTCCAAGCCTTTAAACAGCAAAGGCACATAGTCGTCCCCCCCCTCCCCTTTTTTTTTTTTCTCATCTCTGGTGTCTGCAGCAGGGCTCATTTTCTGAGCAGCACCAGTGTCTGTGGGGGTAGAGACAGAAGCTGTAGCTGTAACAGATACGCTGGCGATGCTCACATGCCATATCTGAGTTGTGCCCTTGTGTGCGGGGGGGCGAGAAGCGGCTGCGAAGGCAGGAGTGGGGGTGCTCTCTGCACTAGGAGCAGCTCCCACTCTCTGCAGCAACTCTCAGCCTCCGAAAAGGCATACTCATTCTCATAACTTCGGTTTTTTTTTTTGGTCTTAGTCCTCACCAATATATGAGAAAAGTTAACAACCACCACTAGAAGATTCAAAAACGAAATGACATTGCTACTAAAATCTGGTGAAGTTAGCCTAAAATAAAATGAAGTGGTACAATCTCCCAAACCAAAACTCATATCATAAACAGCGTCACTGTGAGTCCGCATTTGAAGGCATTTGTTTCCATGGACAAACCCATGTGGCTGGTACCCAACGCACTCCGGTACCTGTAAATAAACACATATAAGCTCGACCAGTTAGTTTCACCTCTGCCGGCCCTTCCCATTCTCCAGTGTTCAAATTCTTGAATTCCACCAAAATTTTTTGGGAAGGTTCCGAAGCTTCAGAGTCCGCTAAATCCTTTTGATGTATTAATATCGGAGGCTCTGTACGATCTCCTGTAAAGCACAAATAATTCATGACATATACAGCCTTACTTAACCGGTCCTGTGGAGGACTCCCTTCCTCCCTCCGTTTTTGTTTCTCAAGGAGAGCCTTTAATACTGAATGGCAACGTTCCACTATTGCCTGACCCATAGGGTTATGAAGGATACCAGTACTATGTCGGGTGCCCCATTGTCCACAGAACTGTCGAAAGTGAGCAGAAGAATAAGTGGGGCCATTATCCGTCTTGATGGACTGAGGTACTCCTAAAACAGCAAAGGATACATATAGATGTCTGATAACATGTTTCGTTGCCTCACCAGTTTGAGCAGAGGCCCAAATGGCCATAGAAAAGGTATCTATAACTACATGTACATATTTTAAGCATCCAAACTGTTGTACATGAATGACGTCCATTTGCCACAGTTCCAAAGACTTCAAACCTTTAGGACTGACTCCCATCCCAATACCAAGATCAACTTTTTGGCAATCAGGGCAAGATTTCACAATTCCCTGGGCATCCCCCAGAGGTAAGTGAAATTGCTTCACTACCATTTAAGCAGATTGATGGAAAAAGGCATAAGACTGTCGAGCTTGTGCAAAAACATCAACAGAAGGACCAGTCCATGCCGGTGCAACCAAATGGTCAGCTTGGTTATTACTGATAGCCAACACTCGGTCACTAAGATGACTGGTAACATTACTGGAGACAGTAGTCCTGGCTGTCCTAAAAAATCTGGAAAGTGGCATTTATTGCATGATTTGCGTGCCATCAATGCGGTCATGGAGGATATGGCTGATAAACCCCGACCTGGAAGATGGTCTGGCTTCATCTGCGATGCCATTCTTGAAGGGGATTGGGAGGCCAGCACCGTTGCTTGCCCCCTTCTGCACGATAACAATGGGCCACCTCAATTTGAACAGCACAGTTGGAAAACCTTACAGCAAGCCAAGAAGACCCTAAGAGAGGGAGGATTAAAATCAGAGAGTGGTCAGGCCGTCCTGGATTGGCTCTTCACTGCTGACACCAATTGCCCCCACGACTGCCGCAATCTGGCCAGGTACCTGCTTACCCCCTCCCAGCAGACTGCCTGGGCTAAAGAATGGGAGCGCCTGGCCCAAGTAGAGGCAAACCGCCCTCGAGCACCCAGGGATCCACTATCAGGGATAACAGCCGAGATGCTCACAGGCTCGGGACACTATGCAGATGTTCAAGTCCAGCTACAGTTCCCAACTGTGCTCCACCACATTGCTGCGCCCCTAGCCCGCTGATCCTTCTACGTGGTTCCAGAGCCTACTCCAGTCCCTTCATGTGGAAAAACAGTCTGCGGAGGCTTAAGGATTCCATGTGCACATCAATATGATTGTATGAATTCGTTTATTGAAAACTTGCACTCACTTTATATAGAGAAGCCTTGTTTACACCATCTTATAATGCAGGTGGCTTTGTATTCCAATTACATATAACATTCTCACAGAAAATTCTTCTCACATAATTATTTTCCTCTTCTGTTGCCAATTAAGTTATCTCTTTCCCATTCGCTCATTCTCAGAAAGCCTCTAACTAGGCCTCAATAACCATTAACCCAATGTGGCCTGAAGTAAGTCAGGATTGCTCACAACCTGTATATTTCTGAACTGTTACCCCAACATATTCCCCTGTTTGTTTTTTGAGCAATTCTGACTTATTTCTTATGTAAGATAACACGCTAATGATATATTGTCATATGCAGCTGCAGTTCCCGACCGTGCTCCACCACATTGCTGCGCCCCTAGCCCGTCGAGCCTTTTACGTGGTTCCAGAGCCTGCTCCAGTCCCTTCATTTACTGCCGTTAAGCAAGGGATGAATGAGCACCCCCACTCCTGCCTCCGCAGCCGCTTCTCGCCCCCCCGCACACACTGCTGCTGCTCAGAAAATGAGCCCTGCTGCAGACACCACAGCAGAGAAAAAAAAAGTGTGTGTGTGTGCCTTTGCTGTTTATAGGCTTGGAATTTTGTCTCTAAACAATTTTATTTGGCTTTTTGGGCTTCAATTTGGCAACCATGGAGGAAGCCGGGACTCCACCGTGCTGTGACCCGGGAGGGGTCTGGGGACGCTTTTGGGGCCCCCCGACTAACTTTTGTCGGATAAGCCTCCTCTACCCCTAGTGGACATCTGAATTTCCTCATACTAAAAAGTTATTTAAGCCCTTCCACTGTAGTGTGAACTGTGCTTTTAGTATTATGTTGTATTGATAGCAGGTTTTTGTTAATGTTGTAATTTATGTGATCGTTTATATGTTGATTATGGGATGCGTGGTCTATATGTTGATTGTTGGTTATGCTATTTTGTTGCACTGCTAAGCAGATAAACTTAACTTTTGATATTTTAACACAGATGCTAAAAGATGTTGATAGTGTCAGACATGCAGTTTTACAATATTGTGCTGCCACTGACTTTTTATTGTTAGCTTTTAGGTTATGTTTGTGAAGACTTGGATGGAGTGTATTTGCATAAATTTAGCTGATCATTCAGAGTCAATTCACAACCAAAAACTATTGATTAAGATAACATGAAAAAATTAACTGTTGCATATACTGGGTTAAATGAATGGTTAAATCATTTAAGGATATAGGGATAGCTTAGAGATTTAATTAGACAAGGTGTATCAATTATATTTGTTATTATTGGTTTTGATAAAAAACAAAACAAAACAAAACAAAAAAAAAAAACAAAAACAAAAACAAAAAAACAGAGCGCGATGTCAAGACATCGCTGGAGCGGACCCGAGAGGGACAGATCGTTTTGCCCCCTAATGCAAGACTATTTGGTTTGGCTACTGCGAACTTCCACAGACCTGCAAATAGCCTTGGGACAGCTTAGCGGGGAAATAACGAATTCTTACCCCTCATATCGCTTGTTACCACCTTTATCTAACATGCAGTAGGAATCATATCATGTAATTTTTTGTCTGACAGTTCGGTAGACGGCATTACGGTCTTTACGGATGCTGGAAAAAAAAAAAAAATCCCGTAAAGCTGTTGTTACCTGGGAGGAGACACCTGGGCAATGGAAAGAGCATTTAATTCAAGGGAAATCGTTTGACTCTTTGCAAACCCTTGAACTTACCACGGTTATTTAGGTTTTTGAAACGTGGAATAATACTGCTGTAAATATAGCCTCTGATTCACTTGATGTAGTAGGTATTGTTTTGAGAATGTATCATGCTATTTTGAAGGAAATTTCGAATAAGCATTTGTATTTCTTATTGCAGAAGTTACTAAGACTCTTAGCAGAAAGAGAACATTCTTATTTTATCACTCATATCCAGAGTCATCTTAGTGACCAAGGTTTGGCTATCTGTAATAACCGAGCTGACTATTTAGTTGCACCAGCGTGGACTGGTCCTTCTGTTGATGTTTTTTCACAAGCTCGACAATCTCATGCATTTTTTCATCAATCTGCTAAAGTGCTAGCAAAGCAATTTCATTTACCTCTGGGGGATGCCCAGGGAATTGTGAAATCTTGTCCTGATTGCCAAAAGGTTGATCTTGGTATTGAGATGGAAGTCAATCCTAAAGGTTTAAAATCCTTGGAACTGTGGCAAACGGATGTCACTCATGTACAACAGTTTGGACGCTTAAAATATGTGCCTGTTGTTAAAGATACTTTTTCTATGGCCGTTTGGGCCTCTGCTCAGACTGGTGAGGCAATGAAACATGTTATCAGACATCTATATGTATCCTTTGCTGTTCTTGGAGTACCTCAGTCTATTAAGACGGGCAATGGCCCCGCTTATTCTTCTGCTCGTTTTCGACAGTTTTGTGGACAATGGGGTATTCGACATGTTACTGGTATTCCTCATAACCCTATGGGTCAAGCAATAGTGGAACGTTGCCATTCGGTACTAAAGACACTCCTTGAAAGACAAAAAAGGGGGGAGGAAGGTAGTCCTCCTCAGGACCGGTTAAGTAAGGCTGTATGTCATGAACTATTTACGCCTTACAGGAGATCATACAGAACCTCCGATACTGATTCACCAAAAAGCTTTAGCAGACTTTGCTTCAGAACCTTCCACAAAATTGTGGTGGAATTCAAGAATTCCATCACTGGACAATGGGAAGGGCCAGCAGAGGTGAAACTGACTGGTCGAGGTTATATGTGCTTACTTACAGGTACTAGAGTGCGTTGGGTACCGAGCAGATGGGTTCGACCATGGAAACAAATGCCTTTAAATGTGGATTCACAAGTGATAATATTTCTGATACAAGTATTTGTTTTGGGAGATTGTACTGATTTATTTTATTTTAGGCTGATTCCACCAGATTTTAGTAGTAATAGTGTTTTGGTTTTTAAAGTTTTTGGTAGGTTTTGTTAAATTTTTCTCATATATTGGTAAAGAGTATGATAGCCTAACGAGAATGTTTTTCAGAGGCCGAGAAATGCTGCGGAGAGAAAGAAACTTCCCCCCCCCCCGACTCTTTCCCCCACGGCTGCTTTTCAACCCCCCTTCGTGTGCCTGGCGGTGCTGCCAGCGAGGCTGCTACAGCTGCAGGTGCTGCCTCTGCCCCCGCAGATACTGTAGGTGTGAGCCCTGCTGGGAGGGGGAGGAAAGGACACCACATAGCCTCGTTAAAGAGACAAAAAAAGAAAAGTTTCTCTAATGCCTTCTGAAAGGTATGAAGCAGAAGTGGGAAATATTTTTACATTGTTCTGGGCATCAAATGTCCAGGCCTGAATCTTGGTAGGTAATAACTTGAGGGTTACCTGCTACTCATGAAAGATAGTGATATTTTCTTTTCTTTGACAGGAGATTTCAGCTATCCGTGAAATAGAATTTTTTTAATGTGTTAAGCCATACAAAAGATTAAGACATTTACAATCATAAAAAAAAAAAAAAAAAAAAAAAGTAACTTCAATTAGGTAGTGTCACTACTCTGCTTTTATGCAAACTCCAGTTATTTTAAAACAACCTACTTTGATGGGCACATTGATTATAATTTGATCTATTATTTAAGAAAAGAATTTAAAAGATGCTCAAAGTTGCATTGCAAAATACTGTATACTATGCAGGGAGTGGTGTGATACAAAGAAATTTCTTCAAGTTTAGTTTGAAACCATTAGAATACATGATTCGATAATAAAACCTTTTTCATTGCATAGAATCAAAAAAAAAAAAAAAAAAAAAAAAAAGAAGGAAAGACAAGGGAAGAGCATATACCCCTATGAGAAGAAAAAAGAGCATGACCTCATCATGAGAGCACTAACATTTGTGATCAAACTGGTCAATGCAATAATTAGGCCTAGAATATAAGTGAAAATTTGAAATTTGGGTTTCTTGCTGTTTCATTTGTATCACACATAGCAAGAGGAAAAGCCTTTGGTAAGAATTGATAAAAATCATAAAATATACCAGTTAGCTTGTTGACTTACAGATTTAATTAGGCAAGGCTTTCCAGTTATATATGTTATTATTGCTTTTATATTACTAGTATGTTATTATTGCTTTTGTATTAGTATATATGTTATTATTGCTTTTGCATTATTGGTATGTTATTGCTTTTGCATTATTAGTATGCTGTTTATGACAATATATCATTAGCATGTTGTCTTATGTAATGAAATAAGTCAGAATTGCTCAAAAAACAAAAAGGGGAATATGTTGGGGAAACATGTCTGCGGAGGCTTAAGAATTCCATGTACGCATCAATATGATTGCAGGAAAATCGTTTATTAGCAACTTGCACTCACTTTATATAGAGAAGCCTTGTTTACATCATCTTATCATGCAGGTGGCTTTGTATTCCAATTACACATACCATTCTCACGGAAAGATTCTTCTCACATAATTATTTTCCTCTTCTGTTGCCAATTAGTTATCTCTTTCCCATTAGCTTATTCTCAGGCCTCTAACTAGGCCTCAATAAGTATTAACCCAATGTAGCCTAAGTTGAAGTAAGTCAGGATTGCTCACAACCTGTATATTTCTGAACTGTTTCCCCAACAGGATCCCTCGTCTATATGTTTATTGTTGATTTTGCTATTCTGTTGCACTGCTAAGCAGATGAACTTAACTTTTGGTATTTTAACACAGATGCTAAAAGATGTTGATAGTGTCATCAATGCCGTTTTACAAAGTCGTACTGCCACTGATTGTTTATTGTTAGCTTTTAGGTTATGTTGGTGAAGACTTGGATAGAGTGTATTTCCATAAATTTATCTGATCATTCAGAGTCAATTCACAATCAAAAATGATTGATGAAGATAACATGAAAAAATTAACTGTTGCATATACTGGGTTAAATGAATGGTTAAATCGTTTAAGGGTATGGGGATAACTTAGAGATTTAATTAGACAAGGTTTATCAGTTATATTTGTTATTATTGGTTTTGATTATTTAAAAAAAAAAAAAAAAAAAAAAAAAAAGGCAGAGTGAGCTGTCAAGACATCGCTGGGGTGTACCCAGGACAGATCATTTTGCCCCTTATGCAGATCTATTTGGTTTGGCTACTGCAAACTTCAACGGACCTGCAAATAGCCTTGGCATAGTTTGGTGGGGAAATAACGAATTCTTACCCCTTATATCGCTTGTTACAACTTTTATCTAACATGCAGTGAGAGTCATGTAGTTTTTTGTCTGACAGTCCAGTGGACGACATAACGGTCTTTACGGATGCCGGAAAAAAAAAATCCCGTAAATCTGTTGTTACCTGGGAGGAGACGCCTGGGCAATGGAAAGAACTCTTTGCAAACCCTTGAACTTACCGCAGTTATTTAGGTTTTTGAAACATGGAATAGTACTGCTGTAAATATAGTCTCTGATTGACTTTATGTAGTAGGTATTGTTTTGAGAATGTATCATGCCATTTTGAAGGAAATTTCAAATAAGCATTTGTATTTCTTATTGCAGAAGTTATTAAGACTCTTAGCAGAAAGAAAACATCCTTATTTTATCACTCATATCCAGAGTCATCTTAGTGACCAAGGTTTGGCTATCTGTAATAACCGAGCTGACTATTTAGTTGCACCAGCGTGGACTGGTCCTTCTGTTGATGTTTTTTCACAAGCTCGACAATCTCATGCATTTTTTCATCAATCTGCTAAAGTGCTAGCAAAGCAATTTCATTTACCTCTGGGGGATGCCCAGGGAATTGTGAAATCTTGTCCTGATTGCCAAAAGGTTGATCTTGGTATTGGGATGGGAGTCAATCCTAAAGGTTTAAAATCCTTGGAAATGTGCTTACTTACAGGTACTGGAGTGCGTTGGGTACCGAGCAGATGGTTTCGACCATGGAAACAAATGCCTTTAATGTGGATTCACACTGATAATATTTCTGATACAAGTATTTGGTTTGGGAGATTGTACTGATTTATTCTATTTCAGGCTGATACCACCAGAACTGCTGTGGAGAGAAAGAAATTTCCCCCTCCCCGACTCTTTCCCCCGCGGCTGCTTTTTAACCCCCCTTCGTTTGGCTGGTGATTGCTGACAGCAAGTCTGCTGCAGCCTCTGCCCCCACAGATACTGTAGCTGTGAGCCCTGCTGGGAGGGGGGGGGGGGCCTCATTAAAAAAAAAAAAAAAGAAGTTTCTCTAATGCCTTCTGAAAGGTATGAAGAAGAAGTGGGAAATATTTTTACATTGTTCTGGGCATCAAATGTCCAGGCCTGGATCTTGGTAGGCAATAACTTGAGGGTTACCTGCTGCTAGTGATATTTCTTTTCTTTGACAGGAGATTTTAGCTATCCATGACATAGAATTTTTTTTAATGTGCTAAGCCATATAAAAAGATGAAGACATTTACATATAAAAAAATCATTTAACTTCAATTAGGTAGTGTCACTACTCTGCTTTTATGCAAACTCCAGTTATTTTAAAACAATCTACTTTGATGGGCACATTGATTATAATTTGATCTAATATTTAAGAGAAGAGTTTAAAAGATGCTCAAAGCTGCACTGCAAAATACTCGATACTGTGCAAGAGTGTGGTGTGATAGAAAAAAATTTCTTCAAGTTTAGTTTGAAACCATTAGAATACATGATTCGATAATAAAACTTTTTTCATTTAATTCATAAAAAAAAAAAAAAAAAAAGAGGAGGAAAGAAAAGGGGAGAGCGTATACCCTCATGAGAAGAAAAAAAGAGAGTGACCGCATGAGAGCACTAATGAGTTATTAATAACACTTTTGATCAAACTGGTCAATGCAACGATTAGGCCTAGAATATAAGGGAAAATTTGAAATTTGGTTTTCTTGCTGTTTCATTTGTATCACACATAGCAACAGGAAAAGCCTTTGGTAAGAATTGATAAAAATCATAAAATACACCAATTAGCTTGTTAGCTTACAGATTTAATTAGGTAAGGCTTATCAGTTATATATGTTATTATTGCTTTTATATTACTAGTATGCTATTATTGCCTTTGTATTAGTATATATGTTATTATTGTTTTTTGCATTATTGGTATGTTATTGCTTTTGTATTAGTATGCTTTTTATGATAATATATCATTAGCATGTTATCTTACGTAATGAAATAAGTCAGAATTGCTCAAAAAACAAAAAGGGGAATATGTTGGGGAAGCAGTTCAGAAATATACAAGTTGTGAGCAATCCTGACTTACTTAACTTAGGCCACATTGGGTTAATGGTTATTGAGGCCTAGTTAGAGGTTTTCTAAAAATGAGCTAATGGGAAAGAGATAACTTAATTGGCAACAGAAGAAGAAAATAATTATGTGAGAAGAGTGGTTCCGTGAGAATGGAATGTGTAATTGGAATACAAAGCCACCAGCATGATATGATGGTGTAAACAAGGCTTCTCTATATAAGTGAGTGCAAGTTGTTAATAAACGATTTCATACAATCATATTGATGTGCACATGGAATCCTTAATCCTCCGCAGATATTTCCTACTGTAAGCCAAAGAAATTGGTGCTACAAGATATGCATACTGACAAGATATGTCTCTGTGTCAAAGAATACAAGAAGAGACACGTAATAAGAAATGTCAGAGATAATGAAAATGATATTTGTGAATATTAGAAAAAGTAAAAAAGAAAAAAACCCATCAAAACACATCTACAACAAAAGAAAATAAATATAGCTGGAAGTCAGTTTGTCCTTTAAAGAGTTTTGTGATGAGTTAACTGCAGAAGAAGTCAATCAGTTCCAAACTTTTGAAAAAAATCCAGTCATCAATTTCCTCAGGGCATTCTTGAGCTCCTGGTTCCTCATGGTGTAGATGAGGGGGTTCACTGCTGGAGGAACCACCAAATTCAGAAATTACACCACCAGGTCCGGGGCTGGGGAAGAGATGGAGGGGGGCTTCAGGTAGGCAAAGATGCCACCGCTGAAAAACAGGCAGATCACGGCCAGGTGAGGGAGGCACATGGAAAAGGCTTTGTGCTGTCCCTGCTCAGAGGGGATCCTCAGCACAGCCCTGAAGATCTCCACATATGAAACCACTATGAAAACGAAACACCCTAAACCTAACAAGCAACTTAATGCAAGAAGCCAAATTTCTCTGGCGTAATCAGAATGAGAGCAGGAGAGCTTGAGGATCTGGGGGACTTCACAGAAGAAATGGTCCAGGGCATTGCCCTGGCAGAGGAGCAGGGAAAATGTATTGGCTGTGTGCAGCAGAGCAGTGAGAAACCTAGGGCCCCAGGCAGCTGCTGCCATGTGGACACAAGCTCTGCTGCACAGGAGGGTCCCATAGTGCAGGGGTTTGCAGATGGCCACGTAGCGGTCGTAAGATATGATGGTCAGGAGACAGTACTCAGCTTTGATGAAGAAGACAAAGAAGAAGATCTGTGCAGCACATCCCTTGTAGGCGATGTCCCTGTTGTCCCAGAGGGAATTGGCCATGGCTTTGGGTAGAGTGGTGGAGATGGATCCCAGGTCGAGGAGGGAGAGGTTGAGGAGGAAGAAGTACATGGGGGCGTGGAGGTGGTGGTCACAGACGATAGTGGTGATGATAAGGCCGTTGCCCAGGAGGGCAGCCAGGGAGATGCCCAGGAAGAGCCAGAAGTGCAAGAGCTGCAAGGAAACTTCTCTGGAAAATCAAAGACAGCTTCCGTATCTTCTTTTCCTAGCACATCCACACACACTTTTCTAACAGATCTTCCTTCCGCTCTATGGTTGGATCTCTGACTGCAGCTGGCTGAATGGGTAGTGAGGAGCAGAAACTCTGTGCAATGGCTGCTACAGAGTCACATCTGATCTCATCTGTGAGCACACGAGATCATGGAGTCAGGGGCAACACTAGAAGTCAACTTAATCTTATCAAAGCAGTGATAAAAAAAAGGGGTCATCACCATCTACATTCTCAGTTCTACGAAACTGGGGTGGCAGAAGGCAGATTCAGAGGGGTTTGGGTTTTTATTTCAGATCCCCCCATCTCTCCTGGGGAATGTTCTTGGATGTCTCAAACCCTCAGCAGTTCTGCACTTGGGGAGAACAGAGCAAGGCAAGAGGATTGCCTGTGGCTCCATGCAGAGAAAGGGGAGCTGGTCTGATGAAGGGAGGGTAAACTCCTCCCCAGCCTCACAGAGGGCACTGCCCAGAGCTCCAAAGGGCAGAGGGAAGATGGACACCTCCTTGCCATGGGCACATCTGCTGCCTGGAGCTGTTTCCTTGGCCCTGTCGCACTTCCTTCCCCTGCTCACAGGGCCCAGCCTAGCCCCTGGGTGCCCAGCTCTTCCCTGCAGCCACTCAGGGGGTGCAGGGGATAAAGAACAGGGCACACACACCCTGAGGACAATGGAAAAGGGAAGCTGAGCTGAAGTGAGACGAGCTGCTGGGGGGTGGAGGCACTTCTGAAGGTTCCTAGTCCCCCTCCAGGTGATGCTTGAGGAGTCTAAGCCCCTGCTCTCCCCTGCACAGCTAAGTTTCCATCCCCCTAAGCTGAGCCAGAGACAAGTTGTAAAAGAGCCTAAGGACAGCTGAGGCTGGAGCAGGAAAGCCCTGCCTTGAAGGGACCCCTGAAAAGTCCCCTCAGAAATATTCTGGGCATCAGATGGAGCTGTGAGCAGCCCTCAGCAATTCAGCCCTCTCTCAACAGCACCAGGATCCTGCCCCGTGCTCCCTGTCTCCTGCCAGCCACAGCTTCTGCCAGCACCAGGGAGCGCCCTGGGAAGGCTCTTGGTAGGCAGACAGGCAGCAGAGTCCCTGCCCTGCACACAGTCCCTGGGCTGCAGGATCCTGCTCTGAAGGACAGCCCTGGGCACCCCTGCCTGCACACACCCCCTCACTCCTCTTCACAATTCCCCTTACACCTCGAGCCCCTTCCCCCCTATACAGCTCCCATCAGCTCTGGCTCTGCAGCTTTAGGAGATGCCTCCAGGAACTGCACCAGCTGCACTGCCCTGCACCAGACACTCACCATGTCAGAAGCTGGGAAGGTTCTCCTCCAATGAGCTGGCACTCATCCCCTCCATCTTCACCCCCCTTGAAGCTCTCTCTGCCTTCCTCATCTCCCCCAGATACCCTGGCAGGGCCCTCAGCCCTGCTGCGCTCTGCAGAGGACCTTTTCCGGCCTAGACCTGTCTCTCTGCAGCACTGCCCACTTGCCAGAAGCTTCCTCCATCCCAGGAGCTCAGCTCACAACTGTCAGGATCCCTCTGGGGTGTTGATGCTGAGCTCAGGACATTTGCTCAACAGGCAAGGAGAGGAAGCTGCAGAAGCTTCTTTCTCAACAAGAAAGTCCAAGGCAAAGTCCAAGTCAAAAGTTTTTTGCTGTGTGCCTGGGTCCTCCTGAGGGACAGCCCTGAGAAAGCAGCGTCCCCTGCAGGGTGTGGGGGGAGCAGGAGGCAGTGATGGCAGGTGGGGAAAAGGAAGGTGCATGTGGCTCTGGTGCTGAGGAAGCCTGGCTGTGTGTCAGGACTGCAAAAGGCCCAGCCCTGAGCCCATTCCCCAAAGTTGCCAGCCCTGAGCCCCAGCCCCTGGCAAGGAAGGGAGATCCTGTCCCTCCCTCAGCCCTCAGGGCTCTGCTGGCAGCACTGGGATGTGGAGATGGGCAATGCCAAGGGCAGGACTATGGCACGGCACCTCCCAGTCTCCTGCACGTGGACAAGGAGGCCCTGAGCCCCAGTGCTGCTGGAAGCTCCACTTGTCTCCCCATGGCCATCAGGGACAGAGACAAGAGCCATCAGCAAAGTCATGGAGAGCTTGGCTCTGCCAAGTGTGGCTCCAGCTTTTCCACAGCTTTTCCCTCTCTCATCTCCACCACAGTCTGTCCTGGGGTGTCCCATCCCCTGTGCCTCTTGCCCTGCAGGCTCTGCTCCTTCACCCGCCTGCCCCACCTTGCTGTCCCCTTCGTCTCCTGACATCTCTGTGTCCTCCTTGCCTCTGCTTTGGCACACAGAGCCTTGGGCTGATCCAGGCTCCTTCTGGGGGATGTGGTGTTCCCCAGCATGGCCCTTGCAGTGATATTTCTTTCTTCTGCTTTCCACTCCAGGCATCCCCAGCTGCACTTTGGGCCATTTTTCCTGCCCAAGCTGTTTCCCACTGTGAAGAAAAGCTCCACCATGCCCAAACCCACCCTTCAGGCACTCCCAGGATCCTCCTCTACTGCTCACAGTCTTCACAGCACTGCGGCTTTGCCCATCAACCTCTGAAACCTGGGGATGGGCTTGGGGTCTTCAAACCCCATCTTGGGAGAACTCTGGATACTCTCCATGGTTACTGAGGTGGCTGAAGGTCTTATAATAATCGAATAACAGAATTATTTGGGTTGGAAGGGACCTCTAAATGTCATCCATTCAAACCCCCCTGCAGTAATCAGGGACTACCTCAAATAGGTCAGGTTGCTCTTGCTTCCTCAAGCCTGACCTTTTATATTTTCAGGAATGAGGCCTCAACCACCTCACTGGGCAACATGTGCCATTGTTTCCACTACTCTCATGGTAAAGAAATTTTTCCTTACATTGTCCAAATCCACTCTTCCCTAACTTAAACCCATTGTCTTCCATCCTATTAGTTGAGGCCCTTGCAAGTAGTTCCTCCTCAGGCTTCCACTAGAAGCCCTACAGGTACTGGAAGGTCCATTGTGATACAGTCAATACTGTAGTGAAATGAGGCAACCTGGTGCCACTAATTGCCAGGGAGTGAGCATGAGCTTGTGTCAAGCCCACCTGTGCCTAATTAGGGTGGGCCCCCACTGCACATGAGCAGGACCAGGGGGCCAATAAAAGGTGAGGCCTGACAGAGGCAGAGCTCAGTCCTGAGCTAGCCAGCAGAGAGGTTGGTTCCTCTTGGAGTAGCAGCACTGATCTGGGCTAGTCAACTCTGAGAGCCATAGGCTTAGAGCATTGCTTGTGAGTCTCTGCTGGATCACCTGGTTGGACTTTGAAGCGCTGTTCCCTAAGAGAGCTTCGTCTTGCTACACCTAAGAGAGGTTCGTCTTGCTACACAATACTACACAGGAGAATGACAGAGGGGAAGGAGAAAACTTGTGTTCCACATCTCTGTAGTGAGATAGGACCAGGTGCCCTGAGTTATTGATGAGTGGGTGTGGGTTCACCTGTGTCTGGCCTCCCTCCTGAGCATGTGCAGGGGCAGGGGGCCAATAAGAGAGCAGCTGACACCCACAGAGAGAGCTCTCACTCTTCAGTGAGCATGGAGAAGCCCACAGCTCAAGGAGCCCCAGGAGCAGGCAAGAAGGGGTAGATCCTGGAGCCCCAGGAACAGCCCTAGGACATCGTCCAGGAATGGGCTAAGCCCCGAGGCCTCAGGATCAGCCCTAGGAGCAAGAAGGGCTCCTGCCCGCCACGTTTGGTGGAGAATGCGGGCAACATAAAGAAGCGGCAGTGTGAGAAGCTGGCAACAGGAACATTATCCCCGATTTGAAAAAATGCCTGGGCTAACACTCTCCCTGAAAGGTATGACCAGCAAGCTCTTTGGTTTGGGAACCCCTGAGCAGAGGGAAGCCAAGATAAGGATTCTCTCTTTGGAAGCCCCTGAGCAGAAGGAAGCCAGGAGGATGGAATCCCATGGTATGGAATCCCACGGAGGAACCAGAAGAAAAAAAATTAATTAAAGTAAAGTATAAATTAAAGTATGGAATCCCACAGAGGAACCAGAAACCCATGAGGAACCAGAAATCTCTTTGGAAACCCCTGAGCAAAGGGAAGCCAAGATAAGGATTCTCTCTTTGGAAGCCCCTGAGCAGAGGGAAGTCAAGAGAAGAGCAGATACAGGAGGGAGAAAGAACAGAGACTTTGTGAAAAAGTGCCTGGGCTGACATTGAACGGTTGCCTAAGCTAGGGTTAAAATCCTGTAAGTTATAAGTGTATTTTTGTAAAAAATCCTGTATGTATGTGTAAAAGTCCTGTACTCGGGGCCCCCTCGATGCTCTTAGCTGAGTGTCCCGCGGGGCCCGAAGAGAAAATGTGTATTTTTGTGTAAAAAATCCTGTGTGTCAGTAGAAAAAATGTGTATGTTTAAAAATCCTGTGCAAAAATTCTGTATGTTTGTCAAAATGTTTGTAAGCTAGGGCAAACCGGGAAAGCTTTGCTGTAAAAAAAAAAAAAAAAAAAAAAAAAAAAGGGGGGGAAATGTAGAGAAGACAAACCAGGTGCCTTGAGTTGCCAAAGAGTGGGTGTGAGTCCACCTGTGCCTGATTAGGACAGGCCCCTATTGGGCATGAGCAAGGCCAGGGGGCCAATAAAGGTGGAACACACACCCACAGAGATAACCTCAGCTCACTCTGGTGCGAGGCATGGAGAGGCCAGCAGCTCGTCGAGCCTCTGGAGCAAGAAAGGCTCTTCCCACTACACTTCTACCCTGGAAGCGCTGTGTGGTGGCTGGAGTCCTGGAAGAGACCAGCAGCTCGTCGAGCATCAGGAGCAAGAATGGCTCCTCCCGCTACACATCTCTGCAATAGTAGATGTAGCTCTTAATATTGAGTAGGAAAGGAGAAGTCTGCCTTACAGAATGTTCAGTACTTTGAGTGTGCAAAAACAAAGAAGGTTCTCAGGAGCAGCCAGCACTGATTTACTAAGGAGAAATATTGCTTGAGTAACCTGATATCTTTCTACAAAGGGATGACCGAAAGGGCAGATGAAGGGAGAGCAGTGGATGTCATATCCTTTGACTTCAGTAAAGCTTTAGAGACTGTCTCCCATAATATCTTCATAAGAAAACAGAAGAAATGTGGGTCATGTGATTGGACTGTCAGGTGGACTGGTAACTAGCTCAACAACAGAGTTCAGGGGGGTAGGATGATTGCCACAGAGTTAAGTGGGAGGCCTGTGGACAGTGGTGTTCCCCACTGATCAGTACTGGGTCCAATTTTCTTCAGTCTCTTTATCAACAACCTGGATGAGGGGATGGAGTGTACCCTCAGAAAGTTCCTGATGATCCAAAGCTGGGAGAGGTGGCTGAGACACCAGAAGGCTGTGCTGCTCTCCATGAGATCTGGACAGGCTGGAGAGCTGGGCAAAGGTGAATTTCATCAAGTTCAATAAGGACAAGTGTAGAGTCCTGGATCTGGGTAGGAATAATACCAACCACCAGTGCAGTTTAGGGGACATCCTGTTGGACAACAGATCCATGGAGAAAAATTTGGGGTCCCAATGGAAAGGAAATTCTCCATGTTCAACAATGAGCCCTTGTAGCCAAGAGGGCCAATGATGTCCTGGGGTGTATAAGGAAAAGTGTCTCCAGCAAATCTAGCGATGTTTTCCTACCCCTCTACTCTGACCTGCTGAGACCACACCTGGAATACTGGATCCAGTTGTTCAAGAGAGAGAGGGATCTACTGCAGAGAGTCCCAGGGAGAGCATGGATTCTTAAGAGACTTGAACATCTCTCAAATGAAGAATGACTGAGAGAATTTGAGCTTTTAAGCTTTGAAAAAAGAAGGCTGAGGAGGGGATTTTAAGAATGTCTATAAATATCTGGAGTGTAGGTGTCAGAAGGAAGGGGTCTATCTCTTTTCAGTGGAAAAAGGGGTTTAAACTAGAACATAGGAAATTCCACCTCAACATGAAGAGAAACTTCTTGACTGTGAGGTTGTGGGAGCACTGGAAGAGGCTGCCCAGAGAGGCTGTGGAGTCTCCTTCTCTGGAGGCTTTCAACACATCCCTGGATGTGTTCCTGTGTGGCCTGCCCTAGGTGATCCTGTTTTGGCAGAGGGGTTGGACTGGATGATCTCTAGAGGTCCTTTCCAACCCCTAACATTCTATGATTCTATGACCTCAGTCCCTGGGACAGTGATGGGGTCCATCCTGCTCCAGGCAGGTGAAGGACAAAGAGGGGATTGCTGAAGCAGAGTGGGCAGGGGACAGAAAGGCATGGGGTGCACCTGGCCTTTAGCAAGCCCTTTGACATGCTCTACCATTGTCCCGTTGTAGTGAGACTGGTGATGTCTGGATTGAAGAGGTGGGTGATGTGGTGGGTGGGAAGTTCATGAGATGATGAGGGTCACAGTGCCATCAGGGTTCCAAAGTCCTCCTGGCAAGCAGTGATGGTGCCTCAGTGTCCAGAACTTGTGCCATCACTGTTTGCTGTCTTTTTAATCCCCCTGTGGGGTGGGACAAAAGGCACTTTCACCCCCTTTGTGGATGAAGTCACGCTGGGGAAGCCCTTGAGCAACCCCATGTGGTTCAGACTTGAGCAGGGCACTCAGACAAGGAGATGCTCAGCGGTCTCTTCCAGCCTGAGGTATTCTGTGATTCTGAATGATCTGAAGCATCATGGGAATGATCTGTAGGATCATGCAGCAGAAGGAGTACGGGAAGCTCATCCTCGAGCAGCTCCGAGAGACACTACTGTTGACTGAGGCTGATGCTGTGGATGGGATGAAGAAGTGAGTCCCATGGGGACAGGGACAGGTTTGGCTTCAGTTGGGTGGGAGGTGTCTCTACCCATGCATGCAGGGGGTTGGAACTAGATGATCTTTAACCCTTCCAACCCAACCCATTCCATGATTCTGTGACACAGTCCCAGACAGTTCCAAGCCTGGGTGTCTCCACAGCCACCACCAGGGCTTTGTGATGCAGGGTCTGGTGCCTAGACACCATTGTCATGGGGGTCTCTGTGGTGACCCTGGGGGTATATAAGGGCTGTGGAGATGTGGGGTGCCCATATCTGGGAGAGCACCTCCCTCAGGAGTCAGCAGCTGCCCTGGGTTACCATGGAATGTCTGTGGCAGAAAATGCCCAAGATGTCCATGGAGGAGGAGGTGGAAGCCTGCTCCCAGCCCTCCACAAGACACCAAGGTCAGTGAATGAAGGAAGGGCCAGAAAAAAAGTTCCCCTGCAGGTTGTGGGGAGAGGGCAGCTGTCCCCTGCAGGCCATGGAGAAGCATGGAGGGGCGTATGTGGACCTTGGTCCCATGGAGTGACTTTTCTTTCTTCTGCTCTCCACTCCAGGCATCCCCAGCTGCACTTTGGGCCCTTCTTTCTTGCCCAAGCTGTGTCCCACTGTGAAGAAAAGCTCCACCATGCCCATACCCACCCTTCAGGCACTTTCAGGATCCTCTTCTGTGGGAAAACAGTCTGCGGAGGCTTAAGGATTCCATGTGCACATCAATATGATTGTATGAAATCGTTTATTAGCAACTTGCACTCACTTTAGATAGAGAAGCCTTGTTTACACCATCTTATCAAGCAGGTGGCTTTGTATTCCAATTACACATACCATTCTCACGGAAAGATTCTTCTCACATAATTATTTTCCTCTTCTGTTGCCAATTAAGTTATCTCTTTCCCAGTAGCTCATTCTCAGAAAGCCTCTAACTAGGCCTCAATAACCATTAACCCAATGTGGCCTAAATTGAAGTAAGTCAGGATTGCTCACAACCTGTATATTTCTGAACTGTTTCCCCAACACTCTTCTACTGCCCACAGTCTCCACAGCACTGAGACTTGGCTCATCAGTCTCTGTACACCACCCATCATCTTCAGACCTCAAAATCCTATCTTGGAATATGTCTGGGCACTCTCCATCTCGCCATGGAAACTGAGCTGTTTGGAGAAACAGAGAATCGTGGAATAATTTGGGTTTAAGTGACCTCTAGAGGCCCTTGCAAACTGTCCCTCTCCAGCATTCCTGTAGGGTCCCTTCAGCACTGGAAGGTCTCCCCAGAGCCTTCTTTTCTCCAGACTGAACACCCCCATCTCCCTCACTCTGCCTTCTAGAAGAGGTGTTCCATCCCCCTGATCATTTTGTAGCTCTCCTCTGGACCCACTCCATCAGGTCCATGTCCTTCCTCTATTGAGGGCTCCAGAGCTGGATGCAGTTCTCCAGGTGAGGTTTTTTACCAAAGCAAAGTGGCAGAATCCCCTCTCTCAATCTGCTGGACACTCTTCTTTTGATGCAGCCCAGGATGGGATTGCCCTTCTGGCCTTCTGCACGTGTGCACTGTTGGCTCATGTCCAGCTCTCCATCCACCAGCACCCACAAGTCCTTTTCTGCAGGGCTGCTTTCTAAAACCTCATCCTTCAGCCTTTACTGAGGGTAAGAATTGTTCTGATCCAGGTGCTGCACCCTGCACTTGGTCTTTTTGAACCTCAGGAGGTTCACCTGGGCCCACCTCTCCAGTTTGTCCAGGTCAATATTATGAATACAGCTGATGCACAACACAGATCTGTCTGCATGATTTTTTTCTGGCTTTCCCAGTTTTGTATCTCATTCTCAGTGCTGATGGTAATTTGCAAACCCTTTCTGTCCCACAGGAACAACCACAACTGTCTTTATTTCGGTCCAACGTGGGGTACAAAGAGCTGAGGTAACGACAGATCTGATCAGAGTATGTCAATACAATATATTTATAATTCTAAATATTATATATTTAAGAGTTCCTTGTCACCATGTTTGAGGTTTTGCATTTTTGTTTTTTGGTTGGTTTGGTTTTTTTTTGGTTGGTTTTTTTTTTTTAATTTCATATAAGCAATTATGGAAGAAGTTCTTTCTTCAGGAAAGTAAAAAACCAGGCTTAACAAAATTGAGACAAACAAACAAGAATAAGAGGAATGTCCTGGGGCATTCTTATATCCTCAGCCCAGAGGAAGAATGATTAGAGGGATGGGATCAGAAGCATCCATCCCAGACTCTGAGGCACACCCCTAGAGGTGCTCCTGCAATTTCTGTGTGTGGCTATCATCAAACACCCTTGTACAGGCCTTGTGCAGAGTGTGTTATAAGGCATCCCTCCCTCCATTCTGCTTGCAGAGAGGTGCCACTGTAAATCTCCAGTACAGTTTAATTCCCAGATCCCTGTGTTTCACCCCAGGAGTCTTCCTACATCTGTCCGATGATGGGGGTCACCTTGGTCCTTCCTTTATTGTTCATCTACTTATAAAAGGTTTTCTTGGTATCCTTAACCATGCAGGTCAGATAAATTTCTAGCTGGTCTTTGGACTTGCTATTTCCCTTTCTTCATAATTAAAGCATTTTTGTAGTTTTCATGAGTGTCCTGCCCATTCCTCCAGCCCATGTACATTCTATTTTTTCCTTGAAAGACAGCCAACGTTCCTTGTTCAGCCAGGCTGGTCTTTTGTGCCAGTGACTCACCTTACAGCTCTTGGGGATGGCCTGTTCCTGCGCCTTCAAGACTTCCTTCTTAAAGAGCATCCATCTTTCCTGGACTCCTTTATCCTTCAGAGCAGATTCCCAAGGGATTCTGGCCATCAGGCTGCTGAAGAGGATAAAGTTTCTGAAGTGCACTGTAGTTGTTTTGCCTCCCATCCTCCTGGCAAGAACATGAAAATCTGTCAATTCATGGTCACTGAGCCCCAGATGTCCTCCAACCTTCACTTCTACTAACTTGCAGAAACGACTCTACAAGTTGGAAAGTTATAGAGAGGGGTGTGTTTATTCAGCACTGGGTGGGAAAGGGGATAATTCCTCTGAAATCCATGTGCAGCAATCTTGCAATGAGGCTTTTGTTATATCCACTGAAGTTTTACATATTCGTTAGATTTCAAATAAACCTATACATAACCATCACCTACTCCCGCTTGGTATTAAAATTAGTCCCAAGAGGTCATTTTTATAATCTCCTCCCTCCTGAACTTGCATAGCGTCTCCTGGTGGTGGTGAAGAGATAAACTAAAAATTAAGCAAAGATCCTTCTCTATGTAAACTTTTCACCTCTTCATCTCCAGGCATGCCGATTTCTTCCGTCTTCAGCCAAGCCAACATGTTCTGTTTCTTATCTCAAGGTTTCTACAGTTATCACTTTAGCAGACGTATTTCCCTTATAAGGTGATAAGTACATAAACAATTTCTTAGCTTCTATTAAACAAGCATTCTGTGTTAGCTTCTCTCAGTAATTGTGGCCCCTAGACGGTTACTAGCAGGCATTTTATATGAACCCTTACATCACGTATAACCCACGACCAAGCAGCCAAGTGCTGCAATAAGCATCCCTGCTTTAGAACCTTTCCTGGGCTGTAAAGTTTGTTTCTGCACCTCACACCCTTCGACAAATTTCCAACCAATCCCCAAGCAGTGGTCAAACCCTGCAGCACACTCACTCCACTTTTAGTCTCACTTCTTATGGTATGGATTGACCCTGACTGGAATAACTGTCTCTCAGCAGTCCTTAGAGAAGTCTTTGATAATGTTTATGTCTTTGTGCACGTAGCTACCAAAATTATTTCTCATCTCGTTATGCCGTGTAGAAAAGTAATCACATTAGAGGCAACTTCTGCCCAGCAGATCTTTGCAGAGTGTACTTTATTGTGTAGGAATCTTTCTCTATTTGACATCTCTATTTGACAGCAGGGAAACTCCTGCTGTGCCTGAGTGCAGCAGTTCTCTACAGGAGATGGGTTGGTAGCTAGTGCAAAGGATCTGTAACATACAGCTGCAGTCTGCAGGGGAGAAGTCTGAGGGGAGGAAAAGATACAAAACTTCCAGAGCAATAAGGGACAATTTGCAACTGTCACCTTTCAATCACCTCTTCTCACCTCTGGCAGGAAGCTGGCACTTGTTCAACACCTCTATATGGCACTGTGCTGCCTATCCCCCACCCCTGTGTGGCCCCCAGAGCACTGCCTGGTGGGACAGCCTGACCTTTTATTGGCTTCAGCTGGAGACTCTTTTCATTTGGATTCCCTGGCCCCCACCTCCCCCTTTCCCCTCTTCACTTGCAGAGCCCCCCGAGGGCAAACCCAGCCCAGCGGGGCCAGGGCCGGTGGGAGGCACGGAGGGCATGGAGACCCGTGAGCCAGTGGGAGTGGGTGTCCCCCCTTTTTGTGTTGCATTTTCTTCTGAAGTGAGGACATTCTGTCTGTGATGGGTCATGCCGAGAATGACCATTCCCTTTCTTAGGGGGAAGAAATGCAAAGTGCAGCCTGCAGGGCGTTATTGACGGCAGCGCAGAAAGCAGCTGCCGTAGGAAAGAGAGGCTGCTGCGGGCCTTTGGAAAGGGATACTTGTCATGCATTGCTCCTTCTGCCCCTAAGGGAAGGTGTCCTGCAGGCAGGGCAGGAACGGGCTTGCTGCCGGTGCCCCCATCCCCTCATTGTGTGACAGGACAATCGCTGCCAGCTCTCAGGGCTCCCTGCAGAGACCCCGATGATGCTGGTGCCATGCGGGGTGGGTGGGTGGGGATGAAGTGGCAGCGTAGGGACAGGATTGAGCTGACCGAGCAGCAGCTGCTGGATGGAGGGTAGAAGTGGTGGCACTGACAAGGGGTGGTGACAAGGTGGTGGTGAATAGGTGGTGGTTACAAGGTAGTGGCGACAACATGGTTCTGGAACGGTTGTGGAGGCAAATCATCCCAGACCCTTCCCAGGGAGCCAATGAGAGCAGTGTTGTGTTTGGGGTGATGAGGAACAATGTTCTTCACAGAGTTCTGGATCTCAAAGGCTTTTCCTCAGTGTCTAGGTCTCTTGCAGAGACACTCTGCAGCAATACCAAATGATTATATAAAACCAGTAAAAGAGAACTTTTCAGTATTTTTTATTTGATGTTCTTTGTAATCTTCCTCCACATTGAAACCTCTTCAATTTGCTGTGCAAGTCTTTAACACTAAAAACCCCAAAGGGTGACTCATGGCTGCTCAGTACTGTAATGGGCCCCAAGGTGCCAGAGGGACTGATTCTATAATCCTCAGGTACTGACAGGACACTGAAAAAAACCACTCTTAAGAAGTTAAAGCCAAAACAAAACTCCAAATTATCTTGAAGTATTGATTGGCCCCATTTGGTCTGATTATTGACAAAGCCTTCCCAGAGACTTGTTAGAGAAGGTCACTGGAGGCCATGATTGCAGGGAGGAAAAGATGCTGTAAAGTTGGCTCTGAAGCCACAGATATTTCTTTAATTATTTGTTAAAGTATTTATTTATTTATTTATTTTATGGATCAGTCAGGCCAAACTCTGAACCCCAGGCAATGGGAAATCGGATTCCATCCCTCACTTGCGGGTCAGGACATTTCCTGGGGGAAGTGGGGTGTGAAGATGAGCAATAAAAACTGTAGGAAAAATGAACAACACCTCCCTACTACCCCAAGAAGGGTCAAGGAGCAAACCAAATGCAGAGCCTCAACAGAAACTTCTGCCTGGTGGTGGTGATACAGGGACCATTTCTAAAGTCACCTTTCCAGACACAGATTGTGCAGACAAAGGCCATTCCCATTCCTCTCCAATTGTCCCCTTCTCCTGCTCTTTGTTTATTCAGATGCCTCTCCCTGAAGCCCAAAAAGGCCAAGCAAAACTGTTTAGAGACAAAGTTTTGAGCCTTTAAACAGCAAAGGTATTTATTTTCGGATCTGGGGAACTCCCAGCTCGCGCTGGACAAAGAGTTCCACCCCTGGAGGGAAAGGGTTAGGGTATTTATACAGTTACCGGGGAGGTTACATACATATTCATAAGTATGCAACATATAATATTCATGACAGGTGGAGTCTAGGTGGAGTCCAGGCGGAGCCTGGGCGGAGTCCTCTCCTGGGAGATGTCGGGGGGGTCTTTGGATGAAGTAAGAAATCTTTCTCAAAACTTGAACTCTTTATCTCTCTTGTTTTTGATGACTTCATCCTCTTGTAACAGAGCAAAATTGGACCCTTGCGATAATTTTTCACTTATCTGCTGGTTGTGGCATTTTTATCTTGTCTTTGTGCAGGTGTTCGCATTCCTTTGGTGCCTAGTTGGCCTTGGCAGTGTCTTGTTTTTAAAAGCAAGATCTGTACTTACAAGACAGAAGATGTTCACACTGCTTTAGTGGAAAGTTACAGGAATTAATCCTGCCAAGAGTTAACCCTGTCAGGGTCTTTCTCTGTTTCATCCCCTGGGTGCTGCTTTGAGCAGCAGGTTGTTCAAAGCTCGCCTGTCTTTCAGCAGCCTGATTGTCTCTTTAGCCACCTCTGTCATGATGATCACAGCTCTCTTTTCCCATCTGTCTCTCTAAACCATTTCTCCTCAGATTCTTCTTCACTTGCTCTGATTTTTCTTGGGTGGCACAAAGGAAAACTGCTGTGCCCATGTGCAGTCAGTTCTCAAAGGAGAGCAGGTGGGAGGTGGTGCAGTGGAGCTGTAACCTCCAGCTGCAGAGAGGAGAGGAGAAGTCTGATGTAAGGACCAGGGATGGAAGTCCCAGGTGGGACAGGAAAGGAATGGTGGGGCTGGGAAGGTGAGAATAAAGTTGTCCGCACAGTGTCAGATCTCAGGGAACTTCTGTCACCTCTTCTCTAAACTGAAAGCCATGAGATGATCTGTAAAAATATATTTTTAAACAGTGCTAGATGTTCCTCCTTAACTACAGTGTAAAAACCTCTCCAATTAGCTGTAAAAGTCTTGAAGATGTGAAGAATATCCCATGGTGAGCCATGGCCCATTAGTTCTCTCTGTATTTCAATGAGCCCCAGGGTGTGTTTGGTGCTGAGTCCATGATCCTCAGGTGCTGAGAGATGAATGAACAAAGTGCTCCAGAAGTCAGAATGGAACCTGAAAGTACCTTGAAGCATTGATTGGCCCCACTGAGGGCCATTGCTTTCAGAGCCTCCCCATGGCCTTGTTAGAGCAGATCACTGGAGGCCATGATTGCCGGGAGGCAAAGGCTCTGTAAAGGTGGCTCTGAAGCTAAGCCATTATTTTATTTATTAATGAAGCAGTGAGGCCAAACTCTGAACCGCAGGCAATGAGAAGGCAGAGCCCATCCCTAACTTGTGGGTCAGGACTCTTCCTGGGGAGAGTGGGGTGTGAAGATCAATAATGTCAGAAAATGTACAGCACCTCCCGTCTACCCCAAGATGGGATGAGGAGCAAACCAAGTTCAAAGCCTCAAGAAAGAGTCTTTCCTGGTGGTGGTGATACAGTGACCATTTCTAAAGTCACTTTTCCAGACCCAGACTTTCCAGACAAAGGGACAGGATAGAGAGGCCCATGCAAACTTCATGAGGTTTTAGAAGGACAAGCACAAGGTCCTGCACTTCGGTTGGGGACACCCCCAGCACAAACACAGGCTGGGCAGAGCATGGATTGAGAGCAGCACTGAGGAGGAGAACTTGGGTGTGTTTGTTGATGAGAAGCTCAGCACCAGCTGGTAAGGTGTGCTGGCAGCTCAGGAAGCCAAGCATGTCCTAAGCTACACAAAAAGCAGCATGGCCAGCAGGTCAGAGGAGGAGATTCTGCTCCACTCTGGTGAGACCCCACTGCAGTGCTGGGTCCAGTTCTGGAACCCCAAGCACAAAAAGGACCTGGAGCTGTTAGAACAAGTCCAGAGGAGGCCACAAAGATGGTCAGAAGGCTGATCATCAGGAGGTCTCTAGGCCAACCTCCTGGTCTCATCAGGGTTGGTTTGGGATAAGGGAAGGTTACTCAGGATTTATTAATTTGGGGCTTGAAAAGCTGCAGGGATGAAGATGTCAAAAGCTCTTTGGGAGACCTGCTTGAATGTCTTGATGAGGAGACAGCTTTTAAGTTTTTCCTCCATTACTTCAGCTGATGCCCATTGGTCCTCACCCTCCCATCATGAAGAACCAAGAAGGACGTGTCTCCATTTCTTTCTGATACCATATGCGTTATCATATAATCAGAGTTGGAATGGACCCATCAGGATGATCAAGTCTGCCTCTGTCCTTTGAAGGGTACTCCCGGGATCACACCATGAGCCTGAGAGCATCGTTAAAAATCATCTTTGACTCAGTCAGGATTGGTGCTGTGACCACTTCTCTGGGGGAGTGGTCATTGCTTGGAAGCAAGGAAGTTGTTCCATTGCTCAGCTGCCCTTTAGGGATAAACCTTTCCCTGATATCTAACCTAAACCTCCCTTAATTCAGCTTCCTATCATTTCCCCAGGTCCTGTCATTGGTCACAGGAGTGAAGAAATCAGAACCAGCACCATCTCTTCCCCTCGTGAGCATCCATAGACTGCAACGGGGTCTCCCCTCAGCCTCCTTTTCTCCCAAATGAACAATCCAAGTGACCTCAGGTGCTCCTCATAAGTCATCCCTTCCAGACCCTTCACCATCCTTGTTGCTCTCCTTTGGACACTCTCCAACACCTTGATGTCTTTTCTATACTGGGGTGCCCAAAACTTCACACAGTACTCACAGTGAGGCTGTACCAGTGCAGAGTAGAGCAGGACAGTCACCTCCCTGGGCTGGCTGGTGACACTGTGCTTGATGCACCCCAGGACACGGTTGTCCCTCCTGGCTGCCAGAACACACTGCTGGCACATGTCCAGTTTGCCATCAACCAGGACCCCCAGGTCCCTCTCTTCATCTCTGCTCTCCAGCCACTCGTTCCCCAGTCTGTATTTGCCACGAGGGTTGCCCCATCCCAGGTGCAGAATTCAACCCTTATGGTTGGTGATTCAGCACTTGCTGAACTTGTGGTTCAGCACTTGTCCTTCCTGTGCCTGCTGATTGCCCATCTCTCTAATTTGCCAAGGTCTCTCATCCACAAACTTGCTTCAGATTCCTTCCAGTCCTGCACCCAAGTCATTGATGAAGATGTTGAAGAGGATTGGGCCAAGGATGGAGCCCTGAAGTGTTGGGGAAACAGTTCAGAAATATGCAGATTGTGAGCAATCCTGACTTACTTCAGCTTAGGCTACATTGGGTTAATGGTTACTGAGGCCTAGTTAGAGGTTTTCTAAAAAGGAGCTAATGGGAAAGAGAGAACTTAATTGGCAACAGAAGAGGAAAATAATTATGTGAGAAGAGTGGTTCCGTGAGAATGGAATGTGTAATTGGAATACAAAGCCACCTGCATGATATGATTGTGTAAACAAGGCTTCTCTATATAAGTGAGTGCAAATTGTTAATAAACGATTTCATACGATCATATTGATGTGTACATGGAATCCTTAAGCCTCCGCAGACTTTTTTCCCACACTGAAGGACCCCACTAGTGACTGGTCACCAGCCTGATGTGACCCCCATTCACTGTCGCTCTTTGTGCTCCACCTGTGAGCCAGTTGCTCACCCATCACATAGCACAGTTGTCCAGCTGTATGATGGACATTTTATCCAGGAGGATGCTATGAGAGACAGTACCAAAAGCCTTCCTGATGTCCAGAAATATTACATCCACGTGCTTCCCTTGATCAGCTAGGTGGGTTACCCTGTCATAAAAGATTTGACCCAGTCAGATCCCCAAGTCCTTTACTGTTGGGCTGCTCTCAATCCATTCATCTCCCAGTATTTACTGACAGTTGGGATTTCCTCCTCCCAGGTGCAGGACCTTGCAATTGGCCTTGATGAAGTACATGAGGTTTGCAGAGACCTACTACTGAAATCTGTCCAGGTCCCTCTGGTTGTCATCCCTACCCTCAAGTGAATCAACTGTGCCCCTGAGCTTGGTGTCATCTGCAAACTTGCTGAGGAATCACTTGATCCCACAGTCTCTGTCACTGATGAAGATGTCAATTAGTACTGAGGACATCCACTCCTATTTAGAAGGCATCTTTACAATCATAAGGGACATCCTTTATTAATGGCATCCCCCTGGACACTGAGCCACTGATCATAACTGTCTGCATGAAATCATCAGACCATTTCCTTTCTCATCCAACTGTCCATCCATCAAACACATCTCTCTCTAATTCAGCAAAGAGAATGTTGTAGGGTATCATATCAAGTCTTGGTAGATTATGTCTGCAGCTCTTCCCTTCTCCACTGCTGCAATTACTCCATGGCAGAAGGCCAGGAGGTTGGTGAGGCTCAGTTTTCCCTTTGTGAAGCTATTTTGGCTGCCTCAGATCACCTCCCTCTCCCCCATAAATTTTGATATGGCTTCCAGGAGGATCTGTTCCATGATCTAACATCTCTTTGACACAGACATGGACTTCTGACCTAGCCATCCTGAACTTTGTCGTGTGACAAAGATATCAGGAAGAGGTGATTTTAATATAGAAGTTGTGACTTAATAGGATCTGATGTCAAGGATTGCTCTGTTACTATGTGGAAAGGATATGTAGGGGTTTTAATTGGAGTAGCTGACACAGGGATATGAGGCAATGATTTGTAGAGGGACAGTGGAAATGGAGCAAAGACAGGGTTGGACTGATCAGGGATCAGGGAAAAGAATGAGGAAAGGCCTCTCCTTGAGTCATGAGTGAACCCCCTTGCTTTCTAAACTCCTTCTCAGAAGACTCCAGGTGTTGCTGATTCCAACCCTAACATCAGAGGAATCTCAGTAAAAGAACATCAGGTAAAGAAGTCACTGCTGGATCCTTTATTTCTTTCATTGCACAGAGAGCAAAGATCTTATTAAAACAAAACCTTTCCAGCAGCCTCTTTGACACCACAAAGGAAGATAAAGAACTGAAAATGATACAAACAATGAGATTCCTTTTTGCACACCATTATCACATGTAAAAAAGAGCCAAAAGTCTCCATCATCAGAAGTCCCTGAAGGCAGGCTGAGTCTGTGATGAGACACATTATGAATGATATGAGATAGATTGTAAATGATATGCATAAGAAAATGGGATTTTATTACTTATGAAAACAATCGGGTCACCAGTTTCCACACAGTACCCTTGAGCTCCTGGTTCCTCATGCTGTAGATGAGGGGGTTCACTGCTGGAGGAACCACCGAGTACAGAAATGACACCACCAGGTCCAGGGATGGAGAGGAGATGGAGGGGGGCTTCAGGTAGGAAAACATAACCGTGGTGATAAACATGGAGAGCACGGCCAGGTGAGGGAGGCATGTGGAAAAAGCTTTGTGCCGTCCTTGCTCAGAGGGGATCCTCAGCAAAGCTCTGAAGATCTCCACATAGGACAACACTATAAAAATAAAACAGCCAAATCCTAAACAGCAACCAAAAATAACAACCCAGATTTCCCTGAGGTAGGTGTGTGAGCAGGAGAGTTGAGGATCTGGAGAATTTCACAGAAGAACTGGTCCAAGGCATTGCCCTGGCAGAGGGGCAGGGAAAATGTATTGGCTGTGTGCAGCAGAGCAGTGAGAAATCCAGGGCCCCAGGCAGTTGCTGCCATGTGGACACAAGCTCTGCTGCCCAGAAGGGTCCTGTAGTGCAGGGTTTTGCAGATGGCCATGTAGCGGTCGTAGGACATGACGGTGAGAAGATAAAACTCCCCTATAATAAAAAAGACGAAAAAAAAGATCTGAGCAGCAAATCCCTTGTAGGAGATGTCCATGTTGTCCCAGAGGGATTTGGCCATGGCTTTGGGCAGAGTGGTAGAGATGGATCCCAGGTCAAGGAGGGAGAGGTTGAGGAGGAAGAAGTACATGGGGGTGTGGAGGTGGTGATCACAGGCGATGGTGGTGATGATGAGGCCGTTGCCCAGGATGGCAGCCAGGCAGATGTCCAGGAAGAGCCAGAAGTGCAAGAGCTGTAGTTCCCGCCTGTCTGCAAATGCAAGGAGCTGATAGAGCTGCTGTTGGGCATCTGATGCCTCTGGGCATAGTGCACTGTCAGAGAAAGAAAATCTTAAATAAGTAATGTCAGAATTTTCTTGGCAGATCTATTTAGTTGCTCACAGAAATCCCCAAAGCATCTTGCTCCATAGAGGAAGAATTTTGGCAAGTCCCATTCATGAGCTGTGGTTGGTGCTGGCTGATGGGGTCATATGGAGAAAGGGCTGCACTCTTGGCTATGCAGGGTTCAGTCCTGCCCAAAAGAAATTGGTAAAAAGGAACACGGGGGGAATTCAGTTTAAATCCACTCTAGACATCCACGAATATCTTAGAATTTTTACCCCCAATGTACCAGCCTGCAGATCATACCTGAAGGGAAAGATTTTATTTTTTCTCTTCTACTTACCCAAAAAATAATGATGAGTATTTTAAAGGCAGATATGCCTGAGATATCTGCTGGCCTTTAAGGGAAATCTGGAGGAAAAGGGTCAGTTTGGTAAAGCAGTAGAGACATGTAGTCTCTCCAACTATTCTGCTCTCATCTCTTTCCTTCTGGAGTGCAGACTGCAGCTCAATAGGAACACCCAAGAAAGAGATGCTGTTAGTGGTAAAGTTTGTCACATGAAAGCAGTGCTAAACAACAGGGGTCGCCTGCATCTGCATTCCCAGTACAAAGGACCCAGGGTGGAAAAAGGCTGTTTCAGGGAGGTTTGGGTTTTTATTTCAGCTCTCCCCATCTCTCCTGTGGGATGTTCTTGGATGTCTCGAGCCCTCAGCATTTCTGCTGCACTCGGGGAGAACAGAGCAAGGCAAGAGGATTGCCTGTGGCTGCATGCAGAGAAGGGGGAGCTGGTCTGATGAAGGGAGGGTCAACTCCTCCCCAGCCTCACAGAGGGCATTTCCCAGAGCTCCAAAGGGCAGAGGGAAGATGGACACCTCCTTGCCATGGGCACATCTGCTGCCTGGAGCTGCCCCAGCCACGACCTAGTTCTTTGGCCCCGTCTCCCTTCCTGCCCCTGCTCACAGAGCCCAGCCCCTGGGTGCCCAGCTCTGCCCTGCAGCCATCGGGGGGGGGGGGGGGGGGGCAGGGGCTAAAGAACAGGGCACATAACACCTAAAAACAATGGAAAGGTGAGCCTGAGCTGAACTGCTGGGGGGGGGGGGGGGTGGAGGCACGTTCCGAGGTTCCCATTCCTCCTCCAGGTGATGCTAGAGGAGTCTCAGGCCCTGCTCTCCTCTGCATATCTGAGTTTCCATCCCCCTAAGCTGAGCCAGAGACAAGTGGAAGCAGAGCCTGAGGAGAGCCCAGACTGGAGCACGAAAGCCCTGTCCTGAAGGGACTCCTGAAAAGTCCCCTCAGAAATATTCTGGGCATCAGCTGGAGATGTGAGCTGCCCTGAGTCATTCATCCCGCTCTCACCAGCACCAGGACCCTGCCCCGTGCTCCCTGTCTCCTGCCAGCCACAGCTTCTGCCAGCACCAGGGAACTCCCCGGGCAGGCTGAGAGCTGCCCCTGGCAAGCAGGCAGCAGTGTCCCTGCCCCAGCACACAGCCCCTGGGCTGCAGGACCCTGCTCTGAAGGACAGCCCTGGGCACCCCTGCCTGCACACACCCCCTCACTCCTCTTCACAATTCCCCTTACACCTCGAGCCCCTTCCCCCCTATACAGCTCCCATCAGCTCTGGCTCTGCAGCTTTAGGAGATGCCTCCAGGAACTGCACCAGCTGCACTGCCCTGCACCAGACACTCACCATGTCAGAAGCTGGGAAGGTTCTCCTCCACTGAGCTGGCACTCATCCCCTCCATCTTCCCCCCCTTGAAGCTCTCTCTGCCTTCCTCATCTCCCCCAGATACCCTGGCAGGGCCCTCAGCCCTGCTGCGCTCTGCAGAGGACCTGTTCCAGCCAAGAGCTGTCTCTCTGCAGCACTGCCCACTTGCCAGCAGCTCCCTCCACCCCAGGAGCCCAGCTCACAACTGTCAGGAGCCCTCTGGGGTGTTGATGCTGAGCCCAAGACATTTGCTCAACAGGCAAGGAGAGGAAGCTGCAGAAGCTTCTTTCTCAACAAGAAAGTCCAAGGCAGAGTCCAAGTCCAAAATTTCTTGCCCTGTGCCTGGGTCCCCCTGAGGGACCGCCCTGAGAAAGCATCCCCTGCAGGGTTTGGGGCAGCAGGAAGCAGGAGGCAGTGATGGCAGGTGGGGAAAAGGAAGGTGCAGGTGGCTCTGGTGCTGAGGAAGCCTGGCTGTGTGTCAGGACTGCAAAAGGCCCAGTGTAGGCAACAGGTACCTGCACTCAGCTGATGCTCAGCCCACCTGTGCCCAATTAGGGCTGACCCAAGTGGGCATGCCCGAGATCATTGGGCCAATAAAGGGTGAGGCTGAGCAAGACCAGGTCGCTCATTCCTGAGCAAGGGCCTCCGAGAGTAGGTACTCGGCTGGCTTAGCTAAGCTATCCCTAACCGTCAGTGGCAACATCGCCATAACACCGGACTTAGCATTATCGCCAAGACTCTCCTTCCTGCAACATCTGGTGGAGAATGCGGGCATAGACTCCCATTCTGGTCCGAGTTCATGGAAAAAAAAAAACACCTAGATTCAACTGACAACTCGAGAACCTAGGGTAAGAAAAATCCCTTTTCTTGATTATAGTATTGTACATCAATAAGTTTTGCTGAGTTCAAGAAGATGGGTGCTGCCTTTAGCAAATCCACTGAAGCCATCGCTGCAGAGCACATCGCAGCACAGGTAGAAAGACAGGAGGTCTTCTACCCAGGTCCTGCGGCTGCATGGATCCTATATCAGGAGGTATATAGCCTCCTGACGACCTTCCATATAAAGGAGGCCAATGATGACGCCCCTGGAAATGATAAAATATGGAGAGTGGTGTGCAACCTCCTAGCAGTTATAAAGGCTGAGATGGAAGAAGCACTCGATGTTGCCGCATTTCCACGGCAACAGGAGAAGTTGCCTACAGCAGCCTCTTCAAACCCACCCTACAACCCTGCCTACAACCCTGAACCAGCACCCACCGTGACCCCCTCGGCGCCAATCTCTAAAGGGGAGGAACCCGAGACAGCTCCAGTGATAACCCCCCTGACCCCCCCGCCCGGAAACAAACCAGAGGCATCTACATCATCGACATCGTCCAGAGGGACACAACCCCGCCAAGTATGCCTGGGGTTAACAAATAGCAACAAGGTAGCAATCAAAGGCATGACAGGAAAACCCGCACACTCAGTGGCGGAGTTATTACAGGACATCGGGCTGGAACCCAAAAATTCAAAGAATGACGAGGCCGCGGAGTGCAGCACTAGCCACACCGAACTGCCCCCATCACCGGGCCCCGCCCCTCGAAAAGCAACTCAAAAGAGTGCCATCCCTCGGGCGGAGGCCATATCAATCCTGGAGAAAAAGGTGTCAACTTTACAAGATCAGGTTGCCACCTTATTGGAGAAGCGGGACGCCGAAAAACGCCCGGCGTTCCAACATTACAGGAATCCGCCCACCCTCTCGGATGAAGAGGATGAGGAATTACCGACACCGTTTAAGCGGTGTACAATTGACCAGGGTACTAGCACTGGTCGCCCGGGCCGTTGGTCCGGGATCATTAAAGATGCCATTCTGGAGGGTGAGTGGGAACCCTCTAGGATAGCATGCCCAGTAATTTACAACGGTGGGCAGCCGGCATTTGAACAGCATTCGTGGAAAACCTTACAGCAGGCTCGCAAGATAATAAAAGAACAAGGAGTGCGCTCGGAGAACGGCCGATCCGTTCTCGAGTGGCTATTTACATCTGAGGTTAACACCCCTTACGACTGCCGAAAAATAGTACAATATCTGCTGTCCCCCTCCCAACAGATTATATGGATAAGGGAGTGGGAGCGCCTTGCGGCAGCAGAAGTGAACCTTGCCAGAGCCCCCGGCGACCCACTGGCCGGGATAACAACAGACATGCTTGTCGGTGCCGGCCAATTTTCGGATGTAGACGTACAGCTACGCTTCCCGCGGGAACTTCACCATGCCGCGGCGAGGCTGGCAATTCAAGCATTTTATGCGGTACCAGACGCGCATCCGAAACCATCCTTTACCGCAGTACGACAAGGCTCAAATGAGCCATACCAAAACTTTGTTGATAGATTGTGGCAAGCGGTCTCCGGTCAGTCCGACCTCACAGTCGACCAGAGAGACTCCATGTTCAAGTTATTAGCGTTTGAAAACGCAAATCCCAAAACCAAAGCTCTGTTTTCGACCCTGCTGAAAACAGCATCCGTATCAGACATGCTAGACGTTGCCGCCCGGGCGTCCCTACATCAACAACACCAAGGGATGGCTGGTGCTTTCGCCGCTGCGTTAGAACCCACCCACAAGCTCCTCGCGGCGGTAGCCCAGAAACTAAACGGCAACAATAGAAGAAACCGCCCGAATCCTCAAAACCGCCTGAACCGCCCGAGACAATCTACCTTTTGTTCTCGGTGCCACTCAAAGGGTCATACAAGAAGAAATTGCACCGCAATTGTGTGGTGCAACCAATGCCAGCAGGCGACCCACAATGATGCAGCCTGTTGGTTTCAAAAAAACGGAAGGAGCAGCGCGAGAGGCCCCCGCGCCAGGATACAAATGGCCGGGCCAGCGGTGTATCCCGGCTCCCCGCCCCAGCCACACGGGGAAGCCTCGGGCACGATTTATCCGCTGCCTTAGACATAACATTAACAGATACGGCGGTCACACGGATACCAACACGGACCTATGGACCAGTTGTTCACGAAAATAGTAAGGTAGGGGCGCTGCTAATGGGTCGTTCCTCAACGGGAATTGCAGGACTTATTGTGCTCCCAGGAGTAATCGACGCTGATTACACAGGGGAGATAATGATAACCTGCTTTACCTTAAACCCTCCCCTGGTAATCAAAGCAGGAACCAGGCTAGCACAACTGGTCCTGCTACCAAAGATGGACCTGGGAAAAAGCACCCCAGTGGCACGAGGCAATCGGGCCTTTGGCTCCTCTGGATGCACTTTGGTGACCCTAGCGCAACAGATGCAGACAAGGCCTATTATAAAGGTGCAACTGGCTACCGGCAAGGAAACAAAAACCTTGTCCATGATGATGGACACGGGAGCCGATGTCACCATTATTAACCAAAATGTGTGGCCTCGAAAATGGAGGCTCACGTCTGCCTCCGATGCCGTCCAGGGGATAGGTGGAGGTTCCAATCCCCTTCAAGCTCTCAACCCGGTACAACTAAAATTCCCGGAGGGACAGATGGTAACCGTGAGACCCTATGTCCTACCCCTACCAGGGCAATTAGGAGGGTTGGTTGGAAGGGAGGTGATGAGTCAGCTGGGAGCTGTCCTATCCATTCCCGGACCCGCCCAACCCCACCAAAATTTTTGCTAAGGGCCACTGCTACAATGCCGCATACCCCCAGACTACATTGGAAATCAGATACACCGGTCTGGGTAGAGCAGTGGCCCCTATCTCGAGAGCGGCTCCAAATTGCCAACCGTCTCGTCAAAGAACAACTGAACGCTGGTCATATCCAGCCGTCCGTAAGCCCATGGAACACGCCCATCTTCGTGGTTCCGAAAAAGTCAGGCAAATGGAGACTTATACAAGACCTAAGAAAGATCAATGACCAGATGTGGCCAATGGGCGCCCTCCAACCTGGGCTGCCCCTACTGACCATGCTGCCTAGAAATTGGCACCTCCTGGTCATCGACTTAAAAGACTGTTTCTTTAACATTCCCCTAAACCGTGAAGACACCGCTCGCTTCGCGTTTACTATCCCATCGGTTAACAAAAGCGAGCCAGCGAAGCGATACGAGTGGATAGTCCTGCCTCAGGGAATGAGAAACTCGCCTACTATATGCCAGTCATATGTGGCATGGGCGCTCGCCCCAATAAGACAGGCAATGCCGAGTACAATAATATATCATTATATGGACGATATTCTATTTTGTCAGCAGACCCCATTCCCCGAAAAACATCAGCCAGGTCTTGGACTGATCAGCTCAAGACCAAAGGACTGGTTGTGGCTCCAGAAAAAATCCAGCTGAAGTCACCTTGGAGCTACTTGGGATGGAAAATAACTGATGCAATGGTAAGACCGCAAAAATTAGAAGTAGTCCATTCAGTTTAAAACTCTGAATGATGCCCAAAAAACTAGTGGGCGAACTGCAATGGGTCAGACCCATTATAGGTCTTACCAAACACGGATATCCATCCCTTCCTATCTTTGCTACGGGGTACTAATCCAGGGGCACTTGTGGACTGGACTGAAGAGCATACCAACGCTCTGAAACAAGTCGTCCACAAGCTGACAAACGGCTTTGCAGACCGGCGAGACGCCGCCCCACCCATCGGAGTGTGGGTATGTAATCATCCCTCGTTCCCCTTCGCATTATTAATGCAGGACCTCACGGGAAAAAGAAAATCAGAGGAACAAAGCTATGTTGTATCCTATAACCAAGACCCTAAAAGATCAGAGTCTACTTCTACTTATATCTTAGAATGGCTATTCCCACCCCATACGGCCCAGAAGGCATATGGCAAAAAACAGAGATAATAGCATCTCTCATTCGGAAGGGACGTAACGCTGCCTGGATGTAGACGGCAAAGAACCGGAGTGGATCAACATCCCCATCAAAGCCACCGACTTTGATTGGATACTACAGAACTCCGAGCCCCTACAGCTCGCCCTACTAGGATATCCTGGCGAGGTACGTCATGATAGCCCAAAAGATAAGCGATTACAGTTCATCAGCCGGTTCCAGTGGCTTGAGAGACCAATTGTCTCCGAGCGTCCAGTGCCTGGGCTAACAGTATTTACAGACGCTGGCAAAAGATCCCACATGGCCGCCTGCGTATGGCAAGAAAAAGGCCAGTGGAAGCAGCATCTAATCCCAGGCACCACTGAAGATAACCTACAGACACTGGAACTACGTGCTATAGTTTGGGCCTTGACGCACTGGCAGCAAGTCCCGATTAACATCGTCTCTGACTCGCAATATGCAGTCGGAGTTGCCAATCGAATTGAGGATGCACTCTTAAAGCCAGTGCCAAATAAAAGGCTGCAGGAACTTTTCTATCATTGCAGCGTGCATTAAGATCAGGAAACAGCCATGCTGCATACTACACATTCGCAGCCATAAAACAGCACTGGCCTAGGACAAGGGAATGCCAAGGCCGACTCCTTAGTGAGCGTGGGTCTACAGCATCCAGTCACCCAGTTCGCAAAGGCCCAAAACAGCCACTCCCTATTTCACCAGAGTGCCAGGGCATTGAAACGCACATTTAACATTACGTGGGAAGAAGCAAAGGCCATCGTCAAAAGCCTGCCCACAATGTGCCCAATTCGGCCCCACTCTAGGAATGGGAGTAAACCCGCGCGGACTGCAAGCCGGGGAATCTGGCAGATGGATGTCACCCACGTCCCGGAGTTCGGAAGACTAAAATATGTACATATCACAATCGACACCTTTTCAGGCATGCTCTGGGCAACAGCCCAAACGGGAGAGAAGGCTCTACACGTGGTCCGTCACCTGACCAACTGTTTTGCTGTCATGGGGATCCCCCAGGTAATAAAAACAGACAATGCGCCGGCCTACACGGGCGCAAAATTGCAACAGTTCTTTGCTACCTGGGGAGTAAAACATGTTACTGGAATTCCCCACTCATCTACAGGGCAAGCGATCATAGAAAGAGCGAATCGCACCCTGAAAACATATTTGCAGAAACAGAAAGACAGCAAAAGCATGGACCCCCAGACGCGGCTCAGCAAGGTACTCTTTACTCTAAATTTTCTGAGCCTGAGCCGTGATTCTCAGGAGCCACCCGTACTTCTGCATTATTCATCGCAGAAAATCATCAGCATGCCTGAAGTCCAGATTTATTACAAAGAACCAACAACAGGACAGTGGATGGGGCCCAGGCCGTTGCTGTTCACCGGGAGAGGGTACAGTTGTGTCTCCACAGACTCTGGACCTCTCTGGGTGCCCAGCAAATGGACACGCCCTGCCCCGACCAGACCAGTGCCACCGGCCCCGGACAACGAGGCACCATGCGTCTAAAAAAAAAAAAAAAAAAAAAGGGGGGAAATGTAGGCA
>NC_044276.1:11903037-11955181 GCF_003957555.1 Calypte anna | reverse complement strand
AGGGATTTTTTCAGCCCCAAAATCAGTTCTGCTGAACAATTTCCAAGTGAAGGGCTTGCTTTGCAGGATCCAATTGAAAAGTCAGCAATCAGAGAAACATTAAAACCTGGGATACCTATAAGGCAGGTACGGAAAGGGTCTGTAGCGGAAGCCATTGCAATGCAAAAATCAGTGGTGCCAGTTGCATTTGCCCATGTTACCCACATGTTTTGCCTAGGAGAGATTTCTAATACAGCATAACAACATACAAACAATTGCAACATACAAAGCCATTTGTATAGCATTTTGCGTGTGCTGAGAGATCTGTGCTACGTCTGTTCCTTCAGTTGTCCTTCTCGATATGGGCGGATGTTCCTTGCCGGATACCACTTAGGTCCTGCTTCTGTATATATAGCTTTTTGCAATCTTTCTTCTGGTGTATTTATCAGTCCACCAGTTCCCCCTTTTTGTTTTAGTAATAGTGCCTTAAGGGACTGATGGGAGCGTTCAATAATTGATTGACCTGTCGGAGAATGGGGGATACCTGTCACATGTTTAATTCCCCATTCTGCAAAAAGGTCTTCAAAAGCTGAGAAGAATAGGCAGGACCATTGTCTGTTTTAACTGTTTGAGGAACTCCTAGAGAGGCAAATGCTTTTAAAAAGTGATTTTTGGCGTCTCTGGCCTTCTCTCCTGTATGGCATGATGCATAAATAGCTCCAGAGAAGGTATCAATGGAAGAGTGTATGTACTTAAGACGACCAAATTCGGAAAAATGAGTAATATCAGTTTGCCAGAGTTCAAGGCTTTGAAGTCCTCTAGGGTTAATTCCTCCTGCTAAAGGCTGAAAAGTAAATTTTTGACAATCAGGGCAAGCAGATAAGATATCAGCTGCCTGTTGTGAAGTCAGACCAAATTGTCTGCGGAGCCCTTTAGCATTTGTATGAAAAAATCTGTGACTCAGGCGAGCCTGTTCAAAGTTATTGGGAAGAGGGGACACTGACATTGTTAACAGGTCGGCCGCCCTGTTTCCTTCGGCTACAAAGCCTGGGAGGCAGGTGTGAGACCTGATATGCATAATAAAGAAGGCGTGTTGCCGTTTGTTGATAAGATCAATCAATGCTCTGAGCAGAGTATACAGTTGCAAGTTGGGAATGTCTCTTAGGACTGAAGATTCTGCTCGAAGCACGATACCTGCTACATAAGCTGAGTCTGTAATAATATTTAAAGGTTGGTTACTGAAAAGAAAAAAGGCTCTAGTCACAGCTGCTAATTCAACAAGCTGAGGAGAACCTGGGTGAAAGGTGATATCAGATTGCCAGTCCTTGGTTTCAGGGTCTCTCCATACAATTACAGCTTTATGAGAGATACCTGAACCGTCTGTAAACACAGTAATTGCTTGTAAAGGAATTTCACTTCTCTTTGGAACTTCTGCAAGGGAAAAGGACAATCGAAAGAGTTTATGTGGAGGAAAATGATTTGAAAATTGTCCCGTGAAATCCTGGACGGCAATCTGAAAAGGAAGTGAATTCTGTAGAAGAAAAGAAAGATACAATTCAGTAACAGGCATATAAATTGTAGAGAAAGATCTGCCAGAAAGAGTTAACAGTCGCTCTCTGGCTTTCATAATGATTTGAGAAAACATCTCTGGTCACTGTAAAATAGTTTTAGAGGATTGATTCGTCAGGAAAATCCACTCTAAAATCAACAATGGATCTGTAAGCGTGGTGTCCCACTGAAAAATCAGGCCACAATATTTTACACCATCCTCTAAAATTATTAATTGAAAGAATAAATCAGGGTCCCACCGAGAGGCTTGCCTCTGTTTGATGGCCCTGCAAACTCTTTGTAATGCTAATTCCGCAGAGGGTGTGAGGTGTTTGGGAGCCATTAAGTCCGCGTCTCCTTTAAGAAGATCGAATAGGGGAGCCAATTCAGAATTTGAAATACCCAGAAGGGGTCGCAACCAATTAATAGATCCCAAAAGTTTTTGAGCATCATGCAGTGTGGCTATCTGAGTATTAATAGATAGCTTTTGCGGAATTATGGAATGACTGGTAATTTTCCACCCTAGATAATTCCAGGGGGTTTGTTTTTGAATTTTTTCTGGTGAGACTTTCAAGCCTGCCTGATCGATGGCAGTTAACACAGATTCTATCGCCTTTTGTAAATCACCCTCAGTAGCAGCAGCAATTAACAGGTCATCCATATAATGATACAATATTACAGTTGGAAAATCAAGATGTACTGGGGCCAATATTTTGGCAACATACCACTGGCAGATTGTGGGGCTATTTTTCATGCCCTGAGGTAAAACCGTCCAATGGTAGCGTTTAAGAGGTGCTCCCATATTAAGGCTAGGCACAGAAAAGGCAAACTTAGGTGCATCATCAGGATGTAAGGGAATATCAAAAAAGCAATCTTTTAAATCAATAACAATCAAATTCCATTCCCGCGGGATCATTGTTGGTGAAGGGAGACCTGGTTGTAAAGCTCCCATTGGCTCCATAACAGCATTAATTTTTCGTAAATCTTGCAATAATCTCCAACCACCTGATTTTTTCTTAATTACAAAAACAGGAGTATTCCACGGACTGAAAGTTGGAACTACATGTCCCTTTTTTAATTGAATTTGTACCAATTGTTCTAGGGCGGTGAGTTTTTCTTCTGATAAGGGCCACTGATTCACCCACACTGGCTCCTGTGTTTTCCAGGTTAATTGTGGAATTTCACGCCCTTCATCAGTGACCCTCGTTAAAAAACCATTTCTAAATGCAATCCCCATTGTGATAGAACATCCCTTCCCCACAGATTCAATGGTACTGGCAATACAAAGGGTCGAGTACTAGCTACCCTGTTCTCAGGACCAATGATTTGAATAACATCTTCACTCTGGTAACTGTTACCAATTCCCCCTATTCCTGCTAATGGCTGTGCAGTGCGAGTTAGATTCCACTGGCGTGGCCACTTAGCTTGGGAGATTATGGTAACATCGGCACCTGTGTCAATAAGACCTGTTAACACAACTTGTTGACACCCATTTTTAAGTTTACATTGTTTCAATGGTCTGTCCTTTGAGATTGCATGTGTCCAGTATATTTGCGGGCAGCCTGTAGATCCGAAGGCGCCCTGCCGCGTGACATCTGAGGGGAAAAAATCAATATTTAAAGGTAACAATACCAATTGTGCTATTTTGCTTTTAGCGGGTATTTTGCAGGGTGGGGTAGGCGTCCAAGCCATTATTTTTATTTCTAATGCATCGTTGTCGATGACTCCTGGTAAAACAAAAAGACCACTAAAAGTACTTGATGACCGACCCACAATAAGACCCATAGTCCCGGACGGAAGTGGCCCTTGAAACAAAGTTTCTATCATATGCACCGAGGTGTCGGCAAGAATCACTGTGAACCGGGTCGATAAATCCAGTCCGGCGCTCCGTGCTGTGGCGAGATCACTCGCCTGGCGCACCGAGAACTGGACACTGCTGCATCGGGTATGTCCGAAACGACTGCCGAGCCGATGGGGTCCCCCCCGTGCCGTCACTGTGCAGGGCGTGGGGGCACTGATAGCTATAGCCATGTCAATTTCTCCCGCATCTAAAGCCTGCTTTTTAATAGCAGCCCATACCGCGTATGGATCGTAATTATCGGGAGTTAGGTCTGATCCTGGATCGAAAGGATCAGGCTCGAACGGATCGTCGCTCGGCGAATCCGGTCTGGTTACCTTGGCTACAGTTCTGGCAGGGGGAGCGTCTTCCCGCGCTCTTCCCTCTGGTAGCGGGGGGGCGCTGGGAACGGCAGAAGCGGCAGAAGCGTCTGCTCGCTCCGATTCTCGCGCTTTAATACCTTCAAATACTGTCCGCCAGGGAAATAGGAGTTTAAGTGCTTCATGATCCCCTCGCGTGCTCAGGTCCCATAAACAAACTCCCGCTTTATCCCACAGTTCAGATTCAAAAATAGTAACAGCAGAAGTACCTGGGAATTTATCGCGGACCCATTTTAAAATGAGCTTAAGTGCATGATCCGAGATTTCTTTCTGTTGCTTTAGCAACAGTTCTCTCATAAGTCTATAAACGTCCTGTTCTTCATGGGAACTTTGATTACCCGTGACTTCGTTTCTCCGAGCTCACCTGCCAAACGCGAGGAGGTGCAGACGGGCGGCCGCCCTCGTCCAGGCTTCTTTCAGCCTCAAATTCAACGTTCTCGGAGACCTGCTGGCCGGCTGCCTCTTCAGCAGAGTTCTTCCCGAATCACGTCCGGGGTCACCAATTGCCGCAGCAAGGACGGGGACAGCAGTTTGATGCAAACTAAATCCGTTTATTCGTATCCTTACATGCAGTTATATACCTTTTCTTATCCCACTATTTTACAATGGTGATTTACCCAAGGAAAGAAATCCCACCTTATCTATATCACTAATCCCTTCCAGACAATCTCACAATCAGGGGGCTGCATATTCAGGAAATTCCATACTTATCTAGCATAGCTCGGGACTATGTTTATCCCACGGTTTGTATGACAGACAGCTTGTCTCCATCGGTTGTGTTGCACTGTCTGTGCATATCACCTTTGTATCTACATTAAATAAGCTTGTGTTGTTTGTTAAAGACCACTTAGAGAAAGATAATATAATGTTAGTGAAACGTAGACAGCTGGTTTAAGAAAACGGTTTTGGTTATATAATCCAATCGTTAGTTACCTCCCTTATAGATAAGTGTACCCCATGATTAACGGTTACCCTTTACTAACACTTTCGTTTGGTGTGCCTTATGTTTTATATAAGCCTTTCATACAATCCTTTACTAATTTAGTTGCATGGACCTTTAGATGTGCCTTATAACCCGGTGTGCCTTATACTTTTAATATTTTTAATGTTTTAAGTTTTCTATATTTCTCCCCATTCAGTTAAGCATAGGGAAGGGGGGAAAATGTGGTAGTTAAGGTTTGCAGTGTGGTAGTTTAGGTTTGAAATGTGACAGTTAAGGTTTGGCGGCCGGAAGATATCGTGCTGTACGGAAAGTTAAGATAAGGCTTCCCTCCTGACAACCAATAGGTACGGGTCCCTAACGCAAGCAGACGGAAATGACGGTGTGAACCTAGGCTATAAAATGCGGTGTAACATAAACAATAAACGCCATTTGCCATCCATCATATTGATGTCTGTGAGCTGATGGCCCGGATAATCTGGGGTTGGTTGCTGAGTCGTTCTTGAACCAGGTCGCCACACCTCGTCGGAGGCAACAAGAAACAGCCCTTGAAAATAAAGGGGTCCAGGAGGGATGGACATATTTCAAGGAGCAAGTTTTGAAAGCACAGGAGCAGGCTGTCCCAGTGTGTCGAAAGGCGAGCCGGCGGGGAAGACGACCAGCCTGGCTGAATTGGGAGACTCTGAAAGAAATAAGGGTTAAGAGGAGGGCCTACCAATTATGGAAAAAAAGGGCTAACTACTGAGGAGGAATTTAGGAATATTGTTAAGTCATGTCGAAAGAAAATCAGAGAGACAAAGGCACAACTTGAACTGAATTTCGCCACCTCTGTGAAGGATAACAAAAAGTCCTTCTACAGATACATTAATGGCAAAAGGAGGTGCAAGGAAAATATCCATTCTTTACTGGACATGAGCGGGAATATAGTTGTCAAAGATGAAGAAAAGGCTGAGGTATTTAACACCTTCTTTGCCTCAGTTTTCAACAGTAAGAGAGATTATCCTGAGGACAGCTGGCTTCTGGAACTTGTAGAAGGTGACAAGAATCTAAACAGCCCCCCTGTAATCCAGAAGGAAAGAGACAGTGACCTATTGAGCTGCTTGGATCCCCACAAGTCTATGGGACCAGATGGGATCCACCCAAGGGTGATGAGAGAGCTGGCAGAAGAGCTCGCCAAGCCTCTCTCTATCATCTATCGACAGTCCCAGCTCACTGGGGACATCCCAGATGATTGGAAGTTGGCGAATGTCACGCCAATCCACAAAAAGGGCCGGAAGGAGGACCCGTCAGCCTGACCTCAGTGCCTGGCAAGGTCATGGAACAGATCATCCTCAGTGCAATCACACAGCACCTGCAGGATGGACAAGGGATTAGACCCAGCCAGCACGGGTTTAGGAAGGGAAGGTCCTGTCTGACCAACCTGATCTCCTTTTATGATCGGGTGACCCGTATAGTGGATGAGGGGAAGGCTGTGGATGTGGTCTACCTGGACTGCAGCAAGGCCTTTGACACCGTCTCCCACAGCATACTCCTGAAGAAGCTGTCAGCCCACAGCTTGGACAGGGACGCTCTGTGCTGGGTTAGGAACTGGCTGGAGGGCCGGGCCCAGAGAGTGGTGTTGAACGGGGCTGCATCCAGTTGGCAGCCGGTCACCAGTGGTGTCCCCCAGGGATCAGTGTTGGGCCCAGTTCTGTTCAATATCTTTATTGATGATTTAGATGAGGGGATTGAGTCCATCATCAGCAAGTTTGCAGATGACACTAAGCTGGGGGGGAGCGTGGATCAGCTGGAAGGCAGGAGGGCTCTACAGAGGGACTTGGACAGACTGGAGAGATGGGCTGATTCCAACAGGATGAGGTTCAACACGGCCAAGTGCCGGGTCCTGTACTTTAGCCACAACAACCCCAAGCAGCGCTACAGGCTGGGGACAGAGTGGCTGGAGAGCAGCCAGACAGAGACGGACCTTGGAGTTTGGATTGACAGGAAGCTGAACATGAGCCAGCAGTGTTCCCAGGTGGCCAAGAAGGCCAATGGCATCCTGGCCTGTATCCGGAACAGCGTCGCCAGCAGGTCCAAGGAAGTGATTCTGCCCCTGTACTCAGCCCTGGTGAGGCCACACCTCGAGTCCTGTGTCCAGTTCTGGGCCCCTCAGTTCAGGAAGGATATCGAGGTCCTGGAGCAGGTCCAAAGGAGGGCAACTAAGCTGGTGAAGGGACTTAAGCACATATCCTATGAAGAGAGGCTGAGGGAGCTGGGGCTGTTCAGCCTGGAAAAGAGGAGGCTCCGAGGAGACCTCATCACTCTCTACAACTACCTGAAAGGAGGTTGGAGCCAAGTGGGGGTTGGTCTCTTTTCCCAGGCAACTCTCAGCAAGACAAGAGGGCACGGTCTTAAGTTGTGCCGGGGGAGGTTTAGGTTGGATATTAGAAAGAATTTCTTTACCGAGAGGGTGATCAGGCATTGGAATGGGCTTCCCAGGGAAGTAGTGGATTCTCCATCCCTGGAGATATTTAAAAAGAGACTGGATGTGGCACTCTGTGCCATGGTCTAGTAACTGCAACAGTAGTGGATCAAGGGTTGGACTTGATGATCTCTGAGGTCCCTTCCAACCCAGTCGATTTTATGATTCTATGAAAATGTGTAACCCTTGGAAATGATAGAGGGGGTGCCAGATGATCATTCCCAGAGCTCACACCACTTTGGAGAAGTGTCTTGGGTTGGACAGTTGTTCTGTCACCAGAACCCCCCTGTAAGGGGGAAGGGGGGAAGGAGTGGAGCCCTGGGGCTTGCTATGAAACCATATTTAAAAGGAGAAGAATAATAATCTAGTATTAACAATGACTACAGTGGCTCCAGTGGGAAGGCGATGGTCACTTTATGCGGAGGAGGAGGTGCCAGGTGTGTGAAACATTGCCTGGTAGGATGAGACCCACTGGGGAAGGCAGCCATGGAAGAAGCCAAGCCATCTTCCCAAACGTAAACCATAACGTCAAGCAAGGAGTGGCAAAAAACCCCAGCACCCCCTGCCCCACCCAATGCCCTCTAAGGGCTTTAGCTGCCAGTGTAGCTCCTAAAGATGTAGTAAAGGATTATAAGTAGGCGTCCACCTCTATGGATAACCTACTTGTTCCACCGCACACTCCATTTTCACCTACAGTAGGTTTAACGTAGTTTTTTTTTTCCATCACCACAGAAAAAGCCCGCCCCTACTTTGTCACTGCACTATGGCTTCTTCCACAGACATGCGGTGACTCCATCTCGGCAAAAAAATCTCTGGGTGACCCGAAGATCAGACAGCTTTTAGTCAAAGTTTGACTTCTGTGAAAAATCATTGAATCGATCCAGGAGAAAAATTTGACATTGGCCAGGAATGCGGGAAAAAGTTTAGGATCTGCTTGGTCCATCTCCACCATCAGAAAATCCATCAGGGGAGAGACACCAGAGATGTCCTGACTGTGGGAGATGGTTTAGCGACACCTCGGATCTGGTCCATCGGTGACATCATCACACAGGCACCATGTCCTACACCTGCCCTGACTGCGGGAAAGGTTTTAGCAAGAGATGGCATTTTATCCGGCATCAACGGATCCATACGGGTGAGAAACCCTTTAAACCAGGCTGGTGAAGGGACTTGAGCACAGACCCTATGAGGAGAGGCTGAGAGAGCTGGGGCTGTTCAGCCTGGAGAAGAGGAGGCTCAGGGGAGACCTCATCACTGTCTACAACTACCTGAAAGGAGGTTGTAACCGGGTGGACGTTGGTCTCTTTTGCCAGACAACTTTCAACAAGACAAGAGGGCATGGTCTTAAATTGTGCCAGGGGAAATTTAGGTTAGATATTAGAAAGAATTTCTTTACGGAGAGAGTGATCAAGCATTGGAATGGGCTGCCCAGGGAAGTAGTGGATTCTCCATCCCTGGAGATATTTAAAAAGAGACTAGATGTGGCACTCAGTGCCATAGTCTAGCAACCGCAACGGAGGTTCAAGGGTTGGACTCGATGATCTCTGAGGTCCCTTCCAACCCAGCGAATTCTATGATTCTATGAAATGTTCCGAGTGTGGGAAGGAGTTTTCCCAGAGTTCCAATTTATCACAGCATCACCACATCCACACAGGAGAGAGACCCTATAAGTGTCTGGAGTGTGGGAAGGAGTTTACCTGGAGTTCCAGTTTATTTGAGCATCACCGCATCCCTACAGGAGAGAAACCCTATTAGTGTCTGGAGTGTGGGAAGGAGTTTACCTGGAGTTCCAGTTTCTTTGAGCATCACTGCATCCCTACAGGAGGGAAACCCTATTAGTGTCTGGAGTGTGGGAAGAATTTTTCCCGGAGTTCCAATTTGTCACGCCATCACCGCATCCATACAGGAGAGAAGTTGTATCCCTGCGCACACTGCGGGAAAGACTTCAGCAATAGCACCTCCTGGATTCATCACCAACATGTCCACACTGAGGAAAAACCCTACACGTGTCCCAGTGTGGGAAGGGCTTCACAGCCAGCTCGGGTCTCACCCAACACCTACAGATCCATACGGGTGAATGTCCCTACGAATGTCCCGACTGTGGGAAGAGCTTTTCCAGGAGCTCTGATGTCATCAGGCATCATCTCATCCACACAGGGGAGAAACCCTACTCGTGTCCCCACTGCTCCAAGAGCTTCAGGCAAAGCTCCCACTTGCTGAGACATCAGCGCTTTCATAGGGGTGAATGACCCTTAAGCTGCTCCCAGTGTGAGAAGAGTTTCTACCAGAGCTATGATCTCATCACCAGATCCACCAGGTCACCACTTTTTCCAAGCTTTAGTTTCCAACCTTCCACATCTTTAGATTCTTTTAAACCATATAAGGCAAAACAAGGAAGTGAATATAACAATGACACACTCATCAGGGGAGGTGTCTGAATGGGACCAGGTGTGCCTGCATTTGCCCGAGGCAGGAAAAACACAAACTGTCTTCCCTATCAGAATCTTTTAATGTACCACAGGCACTTTGTCCTCATCTAACGTGTGTAGAAGGTCTGACTGAGCAGGACCAGCTCGACTGATGATGGAACCCCTGGAGTAATCTATCCAGATGGCTTTTGCCAAGTGCTTGTCCCAGTTTTTAAAGGTTCCACCACCCATTTCCTTTAAGGTAATTTTTAACAGTCCACTGTACCTTTCCAATTTTACATGAGGCTGGTGCATGATAGGGGATATGGTATCGTCACTCAATGCCATGTTCTTTGCCCCAGTTATTTATAAGACTGTTTTTGAAATTACTGCCATTATCTGGTTCAATTCTGGTGTACCATATCACCACAAGACTTGTTTCTCTAGGCCCAGGATAGTGTTCCGGGCTGTGGCATGAGGAAAAGGATATGTTTCCAGACATCCTGCACTTGCCTCCACCATTGTCAGCACATAGCGCTTACCCTGGTGGGTTTGAGGCAGTGTGATACAGTCGTTTTGCCAGGCCTCCCCATACCTATATTTTAACCATTTCCCTTCATATCACAGAGGTTTCAACCTTTTAGCATGCTTAATTGCAGCACAATCGTGGATAACCCATGCAATAGCGTCCAAAGATAAATCCACCCCTCAGTCACGAGCCCATCGATATGTTCCATCCCTGCCTTAATGACCTGAAGCATTGCGGGCCCATCTAGCTAAAAGCAGTTCACCATTATGGTCCTAGTCCAGATCTATTTGGAACACTTGAGCAGCCTCATCTGCTCATTGGTTGTTTTGATGTTCCTCAGTAGCTCGATAGGAAGGTACGTGGGCATCTACGTGACGCACTTTTACATCAAGTTTCTCTAACCAAGCAGCAATGCCTTTCCACAGTTCAGCAGCCCAGATAGGTTTATCTCTATGTTGCCAGTTGTTTTGCTTCCACTGCTTTAACCAACCCCATAAGGCATTTGCTACCATCCATGCGTCAGTATAGAGATAAAGTCTCGGCCACTTTTCTTGGTCAGCAATGTCCACAGACAATTGGATGGCTTTCACCTCTGCAAATTGACTTGATTCACCATCTCCTTCAGCTGTTTTTGCAACTAGTTGTGTAGGATTCCATACAGCAGCTTTCCACCTTCGATGGCCTCCTACCTGATGACAGGATCCATCAGCGAAAAGAGCATATTTTTTTCTCATTCTCTGGTAGTTGGTCGCATGGTGGGGCTTCTTCAGCCCGTTTTACCACTTTTGCTGGTGGCATTCCAAAGTGTGTGCCTTCTGGCCAGTCTGTTATTGCTTCTACAATTCCTGGACGATCGAGTCTTCCTATCCTAGCTCTCTGTGAGAGTAAAGCAATCCATTTACTCCAGGTAGAATCGGTAGCATGATGAAGGGAAGATGCTCTACCTGTGTACATAAAACCCAGTACAGGTAATCGTGGCACCAGGAGGAGCTGTGCTTCAGTACCAATCACTTCTGAAGCAGCTCTAACTCCTTCGTATGGAGCCACTATCTCTTTTCCAGTGGCTGTGTAGTTGGCTTTGGAGCCTTTGTAGTTTCTACCCCCAAATCCTAGAGGTCGGCCTCGAGTCTCTCCTGGAGCTTACTGCCAGAGGCTCCGTGTAGGACCATCACCTTTGTCTCCGGTGTAGAGCACATTTTTAATGTCTGGCCCTGTTTAAATTGGTCCAAGGGCCCAAGGACTGAGGTTTTTTTTTTTGTAGTTGGGTGGGCCATAGCTGTTATTTTGTTGATCACGTCCATTGGGATGTGGCAACGTCCGTCTTGCCACTTAACTCCCAGAAACTGTATCTCTTGCGGAGGTCCCTTGACCTTGCTCCTTTTATTAGCAAAACCAGCCTCTAGAAGGGTTTCAATTATCTTCTTACCTTTCTCAAAGGCTTCTTTTGCTGTGTCACCCCACACAATGATGTCATCGACGTACTGTAGATGTTCTGGAGCTCCACCCTTTTCCAGGGTTTCATGGATCAGTCCATGGCAGATGGTAGGACTGTGTTTCCACCCTTGGGGCAGTCGATTCCAAGTGTACTGGACACCTCTACAGGTGAAAGCAAACTGTGGCCAGCATTCTGGTGCTATAGGAATAGCAAAAATTGCATTAGCAATGTCAATAGTAGCATACCACCTGGCTGTCTTTGACTCCAGCTCATACTGAAGTTCTAGCATGTCCGGCAAAGCAGCACTTAGTGGTGGCATAACCTCATTCAGGGCACGATAGTCCACTGTCAGCCTCCACTCTCCGTTAGGCTTTTGCACTGGCCATACAGGACTGTTGAAGGGTGAGTGAGTCTTGCCGATCACTCCTTGGCACTCTAGTTGTCGGATCAGCTTGTGAATGGGGATCAAAGCACCTCTCTTGGTGCGATATTGTCTTCGATGCACTACTGAAGTAGCAACTGGCACCCGCTGGTTTATAGTTCTCAGCAACCCCACTACAAAGGATTTATCTGAAAGGCCAAACAAAGCATGCAGCCATCCTGCATTCTCAGCCTTTATAGCTGCAGTACCAAAGAACCACCGGTACCCTTTCAGGTCCTCAAAATCACCTCCCTTGAGGTAGTCTATGCTAAGGATGCACGGAGCATCTGGACAAGTCATTATTGGGTGTTTATGCCCCTTTATTCCAGTGAGGCTCACATCAGCCTTTACAATACTCAGTTCTTTAGACACCTCCCCCCCGCCCCCGTCACTCCAGAAATAGTGACAGATTCTGTACCTTTATGATTCGATGGCATTAGGGTGCACTGTGCACCAGTGTCCACCAAGGCTTTATACTTTTGTGGCTCCAATGTGCCAGGCCATCGAATCCACACAATCCAATAGATTCAGTTGTCCCTCTCCTCCACCTGGCTGGAGGCAGGGCACCTCTAACCTTGAGCACATACAACATTGTCAGTACGTGCATTACTGAAGTTTGCATCCCCATTACTCACACCTGATGTATAGGGATCTTGAGTCACCAGAATATTTGGATTGGTCAACTCCACACTGGATACTCGAGCAGCCTTCTTTTTAGAAGGACCTCCTTTTGCCTTTGCATTACTCAGCAAATTAAATAACAGGTCCTGTAGGACAGCAGTAGGTTTTTACTACTTGAGGGACCCCCATAACAGCAAAGCAATTGGTCAGGTGACGGACCACATGCAGAGCCTTCTCCCCTGTCTGAGCTGTCGCCCAGAGCATGCCCGAAAAGGTGTCTATCGTTAAATGGACGTATTTGAGTCGTCCGAATTCTGGGATGTGGGTGACATCCATCTGCCAGATCTCTCCCGCCTGCAGCCCGCGTGGATTGACTCCCACTCCTAGGGCAGGGCCAAATTGTGCACACTGAGGGCATGCTTTAACAATCCCTTTTGCATCTTCCCATGGAATTGCAAACATGCGCTTCAACGTCCTGGCATTTTGGTGGAATAAGGAATGGCTGTTTTGAGCCTTCGCGAACTGACTTACGGGACCCTGTAATCCTAGGCTGACCAGGGAGTCAGCCCTTGCATTTCCTTCACCTAGGCCCAAGGATATTTTATGGCTGCGGATGTGCAAGATGCAGCACGGTTGTGTGCGAGTTTTCAGCACACACGGTAATGTAAGAAAGAGCTCCAATAGCCGCTGGTTTTGTACTGGCTTGACAAGAGCATCCTCGATACGGTTCGCCACTCCTACAGCATATTGCGAGTCGGAGACGATGTTAAGGGGGACACATCGCCATTGTGTTAAGGCCCAAATGATAGCCAGTAGTTCCAAAGTCTGCAGGTTGTTTTTGTCGGTGCCCAGAATCAAATGTTGCTTCCACTGTCCCTTACCCTGCCATACGCAGGAAGCCGTTTTTGACCTTCTTCCGGCATCAGTGAATACTGTGATACCAGGCACTGGGCGCTCTGAAACAATTGGTCGCTCTATCCAATGGAACTGGCTGATGGCCTGTAGGCGCCTGTGTTTTGGGCCTCCATGACGGATTTCCCCAGAGTATTCGAACAAGGCGAGTTGTAGAGGTGTAGAGTGTTGCAGCAACCAATCAAAATCAATTGTTTTGATACGGATGCTGATCCATCCTGGCTCTTGACCATCTACTTCAAGGCAATGCTGTTGTCCCTCTCGTATCAGGAATGCCGTTATCTCAGTTTGTTGCCAGATACCTTTCTGGGCCGTGTGTGGTGGAAATAACCATTCCAAGATGGCTATCAAATCTGATTCCTGAGAGCTCTGATTGGGGTTTTGGTCACGGTTGTCATGGTGGTGTTCCTCATTTTCCTTTTGCCAATTAAAATCCTGTAACAGCAGTGCGAATGGGAATGAAGGGTGATTACATACCCAGACTCTGATGGCTTGGGTGGCATCTCGACGATCTGCAAAGCCGGTTGCCAGTTTGTGGACGACCCGTTTTAACGCATTGGTATGGTTATCGGTCCAGTCCACTAACGCATCTGGTTGCGTGCCCCGCAATAGTGACAAAAAGGAGTGGATGTCACCCCAAGAGTGAGCTAGTCTGTGTGTGTGAGCCTCACCTTTTATTGGCACCCTGGTCTTGCACATGCTGCCCTAACTGGACACAGGTGGATTTGATACCAACTCACACCCACTTCTCGGTAATCAGAGGCATTTCATTGCTTTGTTCCACTACATTTCCCCCTCCCCCCCCCCTTTTTTTTTTTTTTTTTTTGTTAGGGGAGGGACCACCAACAAGTAAGAAGAGTCATGTAATGTCTAGGCAAATTTGTCTGGATTAATTAATTCGAACTGCTGGATGCTGCACCGTTGTTCTTTAAAGGTCTGTTTGTGGCAGGGCGTGTCCACTTGCTGGGTACCCAGAGAGGTCCGGAGTCTGTTGAGACACAGCTATAACCTCTCCCGGTAAACAGTAGTGGTTTGGGCCCTGCCCACTGGCCTGTAGCTGGGTCTTTGTAATGAATCTGGACGTCCAGCATGCGGTTGATCTTCTGGGATGAGTAGTGTAGCAGCACAGGGGGTTGTTTTGAGTCACGGCTTGGGCTAAGAAAAATTAGCGTAAACTGTTGCCTTTTGGTTAAAGGCACGACCTGGTTCTGGGGTAGCACTCGGTTGCTAAGTAACGAGGTAGTCAGACGCCGAGGTGGGGTGAGCAGCCAAGAGAGCCAAGAGAGAGTTTATTGCCACATGGCAAGGGTTTAAATAGACGCGCCTTGTACCTTGTTGCGTCACTTCCGCCGTGTCACAGCTCACACTCTATTGGCTACAGGGGGAGGGGCCTCTGACTTCCCGTAACATTGCGAGATCTTCCGAGCGCCAGGCCCTATCTAACCACATTTCCCCCCTCCCTATGCCCAATAGATTAAAATATAATCACAAAAAGTATACTTATAATGTTAGTTAAAAATCCTTAAATTACATGATTGTCATCATTTAGTGCAAATCTTAAAGACACGTGCAAAATTATATCCCTTATCCCTGAGTTAAAAACTTAAGGCACCACAAGTGAATGGAGGTTAGAATAAGTTAGTAAGACATAGAAAGTAAAATCTGAGGTAGTTTGTGTCTATCTAAGTAGCACAATAGGAATGTCCGCCTTTGTACGGGATCTGCAGGCGTGGGTGCTTGAGATGTGGACGGGGAGGTTGCAGCCACGTTGCCGTCTCTTGCTACCGGGAAATACGGATTTCGAGGGCGCCCAATGATGCAGTTCTGTGGACAAAAACTAAGAATCGTCATTAGTTTCATCCCGAAGGTCCGGTTTAATGGATTTAAGCGGACACCACTTAACTTGACCATCTTTTTTGATCGCAGCGTAACCTCGCCCCGTTAGCACTAATCTCCACCCCTTTTCCCATTCTCCTAGCTCATTTCTGACCACAATTAATGGGCCCTCCTCCATCGCTCGAGTGGCCCAGTGCTTTTGGGCGGGGCTATTCACCTCCTCGCCCCTGGGGAATTGGTTTAGTGCTAGTAGGGCGGTCGCTAGCAAGCGAGCCTGGTCTCCCGAAGGAATAACGTTGGTAAGACCTTCTGATCTAGCCAAGACCTCTAGTTTAGATTTCAAGGTCTGATTTGCCCGTTCGACAATGGCCTGTCCTGTGCTATTATATGGAATGCCATGTACCAAAGCAATGCCCCATTTTGGGGCGAAAGCTTGGACAGATTTAGATACAAAATTTGGACCGTTGTCTGTCTTGATTCGACTAGGGACACCGAGCCATGCCATGGCCGTCAGCCAATGCTGAATGGTTGCCTTGGAATCAGTCTTACGGTGTTGGGTGGCAACAATCATCCCACTATACGTGTCTACAGTCACTGCTAACCACGCTCGGGGTTTTAGCAGCGGGCAGAGTGTGAAATCTGTCTGCCACACCTCCGAGGCTTTAAGACCTCTGGGGTTCACACCACTAGACCACAGTGGCGCTTTTTGACAGTGGGGACATGTGGCTACCACATGTTTTGCGTCAGCGGTTGAAATCCCACATCTCTTTGCTAACGCTTTGGCACCAATGTGGAGAGACTCATGTAGCTGTCGGGCGTCTCTCAGTGTCCACAGTCCTTTCGCGGCAGCATCTGCTTTGTCGTTGCCGGTTTGGAAAAAACCTTTAATTGGGTTGTGGCTGTTTACATGGATGACCGAGATAGTACACTTTCGGGAAGAGAGAGCGTCTTCCAGCATCAGAGCAGCTGTAGATGTTGGCACGCCAGGCCCTGACATGGCCAGGCAAAGTCTGGCTACATACATTGAGTCAGTCACGATATTAAGATGTTCTGCCGGGAATAGTCCGCATGCCAGTACTACAGCCGCTGCTTCCAGCTGCTGAACTGAAAGAGCATGATCAGTCATTTTAACGCAGTGCCATTTGTCTCCTACTTGCCACACTGCTGCCGCGGTTGAAGTCGCTGAAGAGGCGTCTGTGAATACTGTCGGTCCTGGTTGAGGTCGGTCCATGACTTTTTGCGGAAGGTCGATGTCAACAACTGTCAGCATCTGGGTCCAAGGGGGCTTTGAGGCATACCGGATTTCTCCACCAAATCCGACGAGGGCTATGGCCAGATGCTCTGACATTGCCCCTGATCGCGTTGGGAGCTGTTTACGGAAAGGTAGATGTATCCTGGCGGGCTCGATGCCTAGGTGTCTCAAGGCTAGTTTTCTGCCCTTCATTATAAGGTTGCCAAGGCATTCGATTCCTGGGGAGAAAGCACGTGATGGTTTTCCCATGACTACCCACTGTATCGGTCGGGCTTTTTCAGGAGGGCCTTGAGCCAGCGCTCCTACTCCCCCCTCTTTTGTAAAGTGGACATACAGGTCGAGTGGAATATTAGGATTCCACCTGGCGAGCGTGCTCGACGACATCTGTTGTTCAATGAAGTCAAGGGAATTCGTTGCTTCCGCCATCAGGGTTTTCTGCTCCCATGGATTCTTCCCTTTCAGGAGGTCATACAGGGGGGTCATAGTTTCAGGTGGGATCAGGATGATATTTCGCAGCCACTGCAGGGACCCCACCAGCTGCTGTACGTCGTGGAGGGTTTTGATATCCCGGCGAATTTTCATCTGCGGAGGGCTCACGTGAGAGCTTGTGATCTCCACTCCCAGGAAACTTACACAAGGTCCCTTTTTGATCTTTGCACTTGCGATTTCGAACCCATTCGCTTTTAGGGTCTCCGAAACCATTGACACCAGTTGGTCCACCTGCTTTGCTGTGGGTGCGGCGATCAAAATGTCATCCATGTATTGGATGATGGTTGCCGTTGGGTCGCTGCGTCGAGCCGGTACCAATGCTCGGTCCACTGTGATTTGGCAAATGGTGGGTGAGTTGATCATCCCTTGTGGAAGCACCTTCCACTGGAAGCGTAAGTTTGGGCGGTGACTGTTTGGAAGCACGACAGAAAAAGCAAATCGCTCTTTGTCCTCCTCGTGTAGAGGTATCGAAAAGAAACAGTCCTTAATGTCCAGAACAGCACAGGGTTGTCCCTCTGGCACCATAGAGTTCATGGGCAGCAATGTTTGGACAGGACCCATAGGTTGAATCCTTTTGTTCACTTCACGTAGGTCGTGGAGAAGACGGAATCCCTCACCCGTTCGTTTGGGTATGACGAACACTGGGGTGTTCCACGGGCTGGTAGACGGCTCTATATGGTCTCGGTGTAGCTCACGGTCTATTAGTTCAAGGAGGGCATCCATTCGAGGCTTTGATAGGGGCCACTGCTCGACCCACACTGGATCGGTCGACTTCCATTTCAGCTTTATTGGTGGAAGCGGATGCACGGCAGTGGCCCTTACGGTAAATTTGTTACCCTGGCTTTCAATAGGGCTAGTGCATCTCTACCCAGCAAGGGTGGGACTCCTGACATGACGTATGGGAATAACGTAATGGTCTTCTCCGGTCCTTTTTCGGTATGAATTGTGATCGCTATTGGCTGGGCGCTTTTCGAAGCTCGGGTTAGTCCTCCAACTCCTCCTACCATGGGGGCGTCTTCCAGCTGCCAGCTCGGGGGCCAGCTTGTTTCGGGAAAGACAGTGACATCGGCTCCTGTGTCGATCAGGAAAGGAACCTTAATGGTGATACTGTTGGGGGTATTGTATAGAGAGCACAACCCCCATACCACTGGCGGGTTATCACATTTTACTGCCAGGGCCACCCTGGGGTCTCGTCCCCAAGGGGTGCTCCTTGTTGCTGAGGCAGGGATGGATTCGGTTGGGTCGCCGGTTGGACTGTCAGGTTGGCAGCTCCTTGGGTGTGTAGCAGGTTCGGGGGCGCCTCGCCCCACCCAGGGTTGGTGTAATTGAGCTGCGGGTTTGAGGGTGCTTTGCCCCATCCAGGGTTGGCGTAGTTGGGCCGTCCCGTGTTCCAGGCGGGAGAGGGCTTCACACTGCCAGGGTGTCCTCTCCCCCCCTCGTTTCCCTGGACATTAGCCTTGCAGTTCTTAGCAGAATGTCCTTTCCTGCCACAAGTCCAGCACGCTCCCCTAGGCCGGGTCTTGTGTTGGGGGAGTGCTGTTGGTTGGACCGCTACCTGGGGACAGGTTGCCGCAATATGGCCCGCTTGGCCACATTTAAAACATGCCATTACAGAGGCCAGTGCATGAACAGCTGCCTGAACTGGGGATAGATGCTCTTCGTTCACAACATGCTTGATCATGCCCGCGAGAGATGACCCTGCTGGCAGTGATCGCAGGATTTCTCTGGTCGTTGAGTTACATTGCTGCCGTATGCACTCAGTGAGAACTGGACCTTTGGCTTCTGCTGGCAGGGATGAAGAGTCGATCGCTGCTTGTAGACGATCCACAAATTGCGTGAAGCCTTCGTTCTCTTCTTGCTTCATTGAAGCCCATGGTGGCGGCTTGGCAACAGTTCTAGAAACTGCACGAATAGCTTCTCTAGCAGCGCGTGTGGTCGTCATTACCTTATGAGGCCGTAAGCCTTGAGCTTGTGCCTGGGGGGTAACCAAGGCTGGGTCTACGCCCATCAGTCGCTGCAGGGTGGAGCCATGTAGCGGATGGTCTGCCCCAGTTACTTCGGCTAGCTTCCTTACACAATTGTCTTCCCATTCCTGCCTGAAGAGAATCATGGCTGTCCCGTCGAAAATGAGTCTACTGGTAAACTTTATGTCAAATGGGAGCATGTCGTCTCCCACAAAAAGCCCGTCCATAAGGGTGGAGACCATAGCAGAATTCAGTCCTTTATCTGCAATGGCTTTAATAATTGTTTGGATGTCCTTAGGGTTAACCGGTGAGTGAACCCTTTGTCCCCCGTCTGTGACCCAGACTGGGAATGCTAGTGTGTCCGGGATCCAAGCGGCGCAAACTTTTTGTATTTCCTTCCAGTCTGTAAGTGAAGGTTTTTGCGTTTCCGCTTCTTTTATATTAGGGGTGCAAGTACCCTCCTTTTCTCGTTTTGAGTCAGCGATGGGCGACTTATCCCGTGTAATCCCTGATCTGGATTTGGAATTTGAGCGGATACGGTACTCGTAATTCGGGCTCTGGCTCCTTCTGTGTTCCCTGTGGTCAGGCGGGCTGTGGCTCCGCCTACTACCTGTGGGGGCAGGGGAGCTCCAGCGCCGCCCATTCCCCCTGTGGGCAGGTGGGCTGTGGCTCCACTTGCTACCTGAGCGAGTGGGGGAGCCCCGGTCCCACCCTTTCCCCCTGTGGGCAGGTGGGCTGTGGCTCCGCCCACTACCCGGGCGGGTGGGGGAGCTCGGGCTCCGCCCACCTCTTTTGTGCGCATAGGGGCTGTGGCCCTGCCCCCTACCTGAGCGGGTGGGGGAGCCCCGGTCCCTCCCACTTCCCCCATAGGTGGGAGGGCTGTGGCCCCGCCTACCACTTGAGCGGGTGGGGGAGCCCCGGTCCCACCCACTCCCCCCATGGGTGGGTGGGCTGTGGCCCCGCCCACCACCTGGGCGGGTGGGAGGGCTCGGGCTCCGCCCACCTCCCTTGCGTGTGCGGGGGCTGTGGCTCCGCCCGCTGCCTGGGCGGGCAGGTGGGCTTCGGTCCCGCCCACTTCCCCGGTGGGTGGGCGGGGTCTGGCTCCGCCCACTACCTGGGCATGCAGGTGGGCTTCGGTCCCGCCTGCTCCCCCGGTGGGTGGGCGGGTTTTGGCTCCGCCCACGCTCTGGGTGGGCGGAGGAGCTCCGGCCCCGCCTACTCCCCCGGTGGGTGGGCGGGGTGTGGCTCCGCCCACGTTCTGGGCGGGCAGAGGAGCTCCGGTCCCGCCTACTCCCCCTGTGAGTGGGCGGACTGTGGCTCCATCCACGCCCCGTACGAGCACGTGCGCTCTGGTCCCACGCGTTTTCCCTGTGTGCATTTTTTATTTCCTCATCTGGACGTTTATTTGGATTTTCGTTGCGACTAATTCTTGGCCCCTCGCTCGCGCTTCTTTCCCATTTCCAAGCGTCCCCACCGCCCCCATTCCACCCGGGCTCTTTCCCCTTTTCCGGGCATGCATTTACTGAAGCCGGCGCTCCCTCCCCGCCCCCATCGGGTGCACTCGCGCCCTGCCCCATCCCCTGCTGCTCGGTGTTGTGTGGGGCGTACGGCGGTGGTCTGCCCCAAAACCCTTCCGCGGCAGTCCTGGCTTCCTCAGCCAGCCCGTTCCAGACGGACCTTGCCCGGTCTCAGTCCTCTGGTGGGGGCGCAGCAGATGGGGGGAAGCGGCAGGCAGCATGTTTGGGGAAGTACCGTCCGCCCGCTCCCTCCCCCGACCCCCCTCCGCCTCCCTCGGTCTCCAAGCCGCTGTTTGGCGTGGGGCCGGCGCAGCCGCCGGCGGGCTGGCCGGGTGCGGGGGGGCGGCAGCTCGGGCACCCCCCCGTCCCCTCCTTCAGGCAGTCGCAGGCAGGAGGCATGCTGCGGGTGGGCAGCTGGCAGGATGTGTCCTGCCGTCCCGTGGGACTCAGAGACCTGGGACGGCGGGGCGAGGGCTCGCGGCCGCGGGATGGGGACCCGGCCCCGCGGCAAGGCGAATCAGCGCGGCTGGGGGGGGACGCAGTGCGGCGAGGCGGGGAAACGGCGCGGTTAGGGGAGCTGGCGCGGGAGGACTGGGCCTCAGCACGTGGGCACGGGGACTCGGCGCGGCAGGGTGGGGGTTTGGGGTGAATTTCGCTTTCCTGGAGGACCTCAGGCCCTGCAGAGTCACCGAGCTCTGGTGGGCGCGGGGTCTGCGTGGCCGCTCCGACCCCCAGCTTCGGGACGGCCAGCAAGCAGTCCCTCGCGGCTTTCCAGGTCTCTTGTTCCTGCATGGCCTTCTGCAAAGCCTGCAGGACTTTCCCCCACGCTTTCAAATTCTTCGCGCTACCCGAAGACATTGTCTCGTCGGCTAACGCTGCCACACCTCTGGGTGGAGAATATCCACCGGCTGCTCAATTATCCCTAACTGTATTAACCTCGGAACCGCGAGTTTAAAATCGTTCGTCTTACAATCAACACCCCATTGCTTATGCATTTGCGATACGACCTTAATAAGGGCTTCCATCCTCCCTTGTCGGTCTGGTCTGAGCTCGAGTCAGGACAGCACTCTTCCGTCGACTCCGGGCTGGGACCCCAAAATTCTCCGTCGGTCTCCGGGCCTGGATCCGTTCTCCGTCGACCCCCTGACCTGGATCTAAACTTGCACTAACTGTCTGCCCTTAATCAAAATTCTCCATCGGTCTCCGGGCCTGGATCCGTTCTCCGTCGACCCCCTGACCTGGATCTAAACTTGTACTGACTGTCTTCCCTTAATCTCCGGGCCTGGAGCAAAATTCCTTCGACCCCCTGATTGGGAGCTTGTCACACTGCCTTAACTGCTGAGCGGACTCTGCCACTCCTACGATAGCTTTATACTTTACCCTGCTGCCTTGCTTGTTCCCGGGTTTCGGCACCACTTGTTGCCTTTCGGTTAAAGGCACGACCTGGTTCTGGGGTAGCACGCGGTTGCTAAGTAACGAGGTAGTCAGACGCCGAGGTGGGGTGAGCAGCCAAGAGAGCCAAGAGAGAGTTTATTGCCACATGGCAAGGGTTTAAATAGACGCGCCTTGTACCTTGTTGCGTCACTTCCGCCGTGTCACAGCTCACACTCTATTGGCTACAGGGGGAGGGGCCTCTGACTTCCCGTAATATCGCGAGATCTTCCGAGCGCCAGGCCCTATCTAACCACAGTAAACAGTACCTTGCCAAGCCACATCTGCGGGTCCATCTCTTTGCTGTCTTTCTGTTTTTGCAAGTACATCTTCAGGGTGCGATTAGCTCTTTCTACTATCGTCTGGCCTGAAGACGAGTGGGGGATTCCTGTGATGCGTTTTACCCCCCAAGTAGCAAAAAATTGTTTGACTTTCCCGCCTGTATAGGCGGGTGCATTGTCGGTTTTTACTACTTGGGGGACCCCCATGACAGCGAAGCAATTAGTTAGATGACGGACCACATGTAACGCTTTTTCCCCGGTTTGAGCTGTTGCCCAGAGCATGCCCGAAAAAGTATCAATCGTGACATGAACATATTTCAGACGTCCAAATTCTGAGACGTGGGTGACATCCATCTGCCAGATTTCTCCCGCTTGCAGTCTGCGTGGGTTGACTCCCACTCCTAGGGCTGGGCCAAATTGCACGCATTGAGGGCACGCTTTAACAATCCCTTTCGCGTCTTCCCACGGAATGGAAAACATGCGCTTCAATGCCCTGGCATTCTGATGGAATAGAGAGTGGCTGTTTTGAGCCTTTGCGAACTGACGGACGGGATTCTGGAATCCTAGGCTGACCAGGGAGTCAGCCTTTGCATTTCCTTCACCCAGTCCCAGAGAGGTTTTATGGCTTCTGATGTGTAGTATGCAGCATGGTTCCGTTCGAATTTTTGGCACACGTTGTAGCGTAAGGAAGAGCTCCCATAGCCATTTTGTACCGGATTGATAATAGCATCCTCGATACGGTTCGCAACTCCGACTGCATATTGCGAGTCGGAGACAATGTTAAGGGGAGCCTGTCGCCATTGCGTTAGGGCCCAGATAATAGCCAGCAATTCCAGAGTCCGTAGATTATCTTCCACAGTGCCCGGAATCAGGTGTTGTTTCCTCCGACCCTTATCCTGCCATACGCAGGCGGCCGTTTTCTACCTCTTTCCGGCATCGGTGAAAACTGTGATGCCAGGCACTGGGCGCTCTGAAACGATCGGACGCTCAATCCAATGAAGCTGGCTGATGGTCTGTAAACGCTTGTGTGTTGGGCCTCCATGGCGGACTTCCCCGGAATACCCGAATAGGGCAAGTTGTAGAGGCATGGAGCGTTGCAGTAGCCAGTCAAAGTCGATTGTTTTTATGGGGATGCTGATCCATCCCGGCTCTTGACCGTCTACCTCCAGGCAACGCTGCCGTCCCTTACGTATCAAGAATGCTATTATCTCAGTCTGTTGCCATATACCTTTCTGCGGCGTGTGCGATGGAAATAGCCATTCCAAGATGGCTATGGAGCCTGGTCTCAGGGAGCTCTGATTGCGTTTTCGGTTATCGTTGTTGCAGTTGTCCTTTTGCCAGTTAAAGTCTTGTAATAACAGCACGAATGGGAATGATGGGTGATTACATATCCAGATGCCGATGGGTTGTGTGGCATCTCGCCAATCCGCATAGCCGGTTGCCAGTTTACGGACGACCTGTTTTAACGCATTAGTGTGGCTATCTGTCCAGTTCACTAACGCATTCGGATGCGTGCCCCGCAACAATGACAAAAAGGGGTGGATGTCTGCGTTGGTGAGGCCTACAATGGGTCGAACCCATTGGAGCTTGCCCACTAGCTTTTGGGCATCGTTCAATGTTTTAACCGAACTTATTACCTCCAGTTTCTGTGGTCTCACCATGGCGTTGGTAACTTTCCACCCTAAGTAGCTCCAGGGCGATTGAGCCTGCACTTTTTTTAGAGCAACTATTAGTCCCTTCGTCTTCAGTCGGTTGGTCAGGATTTGACTGAAGTCGTCAGGGAGCGGGGCTTCTTGGCAGAATAGTATGTCGTCCATGTAATGGTATGTTAGTGTATTTGGCATTTCGTCGCGGATCGGCGATAGCGCCCATGCCACATACATTTGGCATAATGTCGGAGAGTTTTTCATCCCCTGTGGCAGCACTACCCATTCATACCTCTTCGCAGGTTCACTTTTGTTGATGGAAGGGATGGTGAACGCGAAGTGCGCTGTATCTTCTGGATGTAAGGGAATATTGAAGAAACAGTCTTTGAGGTCAATGACCAGAAGGTGCCAGCCTCTTGGTAGCATCGTAAGTAATGGTAACCCAGGTTGGAGGGCACCCATTGGCCACATCTGGTTATTGACCTTTCGTAAATCCTGTATTAATCGCCATTTTCCTGATTTTTTCGGAACAAAGATAGGTGTGTTCCAAGGACTGAGTGATGGCTGGATGTGTCCTGCATCCAGCTGTTCTTTTACTAGTCTGTTAGCAATTTGTAGCCACTCTTTTGGTAGAGGCCACTGCTCTACCCAGACGGGGGTGTCTGATTTCCATTTCAGTGTGGGGGTTGGTGGCACTACTGCAGTGGCCCTTACTGAAAATTTTGAAGAGATCGGGTGAGCTCAGGGATGGAGAGGACGGCTCCTAGCTGACTCATTACTTCTCTGCCGATCAACCCTCCTAGTTGCCCTGGCAATGACAATACATAGGGACGCACGGTTACCTTCTGTCCTTCAGGAAACCGTAGTTGCACTGGTTCTAGGGCCTGAAGGGGGGTGGAACCACCACCTACTCCCTGGACGGCATCACGGGCAGTGACAAGTTTCCAGTGACGAGGCCATACATTGAGGTTGATGATTGTGACATCAGCCCCCGTGTCCATCATCACGGAAAGTGTCTTTGCCTCTTTTCCGGCGATCATCTTCACGACAATAATGGGCCTGGTCTTCATCTGTTGCACTAAGTTTACTAGAGTGCCTCCAGATGATCCAAAGCCCCGACCGCCTCGTGCCGTGGGGACGTTCTTTCCCAAATTCATTTTTGGGAGGAGGACCAATTGTGCTATCCGGGTTCCCGCTTTGATTATCAGGGGAGGCGTCAACGTGAAACACGTGATCATTATCTCCCCTGTAGAATCCGCGTCTATAACCCCTGGGAGCACAATAAGTCCTGCGACTCCTGTAGATGAACGTCCCATTAACAAGGCTCCTATCGTGCCGTTTTCCCGATGTATGGGTCCGTGTATTCCCATCAGTAACCGGTAAATCTGAGTAGTCGTCAATGTAATGTCTATTGCACAGGACACATCGATGTCCAAGCTTCCCCTTGTGGCTGGGGCGGGAAGCCGTTGTATAGCGCTGGCCCGGCTACTTGTGTCGTGGCGCGGGGGCCTTGCGCGCTGCGTCTGCCGTTTTTTGCGAATCTGCAAGCCCGGTTGTTATGATTATCTCTTTGGCAGCGGTCGCACCACACTGTAGCCAAGCAGTCTCTCGTCAAGTGGCCTGTTGTCCCACACCGGAAGCAGACGGGGGTGGATTTCCTTGGTCGGTTTCTCCTTTTGAACCGATTACCCCTTCTGTCCAGCCTCTGTGCCACCGCTGCGAGGAGCTTTTGGGTGGGTTCCAGGGCGGCGGCAAAGGCACTGGCCATGCCTTGGTTTTGTTGTGTTTGGGTGGCCCTGGAAGCCACCTCTAGCATGTCCGAGACGTCAGCCGTTTTTGGTAAAGTAGAGAACAGCGACTTCATTCTCGGATTCGCATTTTCAAACGCCAGCAGCTTAAAAATGGATTCCTTCTGCTCTGCTCCCAGCTCGGATTGAGCCATGATGGACTGCCAGAGTCTATCAACAAAATGTTGAAAAGGCTCATTCATCCCTTGCTTAACGGCAGTAAATGAAGGGACTGGAGCAGGCTCTGGAACCACGTAAAAGGCTCGACGGGCTAGGGGAGCAGCAATGTGGTGGAGCACGGTCGGGAACTGCAGCTGGACTTGGACATCTGCATATCGTCCCGAGCCCGTGAGCATCTCAGCGGTTATCCCTGATAGTGGATCCCCGGGTGCTCGAGCGCGGTTTGCCTCTGCTTGGGCCAGGCGTTCCCATTCTTTGGCCCAGACAATCTGCTGGGAGGGGGTAAGCAGGTACCTGGCCAGATTGCGGCAGTCGTGGGGGCAATTGGTGTCAGCAGTGAAGAGCCAATCCAGGACGGCCTGACCACTCTCTGATTTTAATCCTCCCTCTCTTAGTGTCTTCTTGGCTTGCTGTAAGGTTTTCCAACTGTGCTGTTCAAATTGAGGTGGCCCATTGCTATCGTGCAGAACAGGGCAAGCAACAGTGGTGGCCTCCCAATCCCCTTTGAGAATGGCATCACGGATGAAGCCAGACCATCTTCCGGGTTGGGGTTTGTCAGCACCTTTGATGCCTTGGTTGTTCTGTCTTGATAACAGCGGGGTTGGAATGTCCTCCTCATCATCATCAGGGAGGGTGGGTGGGTCTTGATATTTATGGAAAGACGAGCGTTGTTCTATGTCTGTCATCCTCTTTTCTAAAGATTTCATGGCCTGATTTGTTTGTTCCAGGAGGGCTTTTATTTTGTCCTCCAGGTCAATGGGTGCAGCTGGTGGGGTGGCTGCTTCTTTCCCATGCTCTTTTTCTGAGCTGGGAGGTGGCAGTAGGGATGGTTTCAAGCAGCAGCTGGGGCCGCCCATCTCACGGGCATGGGCTGTTGGCATCTTCACATTCTTTTGTTCGTTTCTTTCGGTGCTCGGAACAGGTGCTTCTTTTTTTTCCTCCGGCCCGATATCCGATAGAAACTCGGCTATGGAGTGGTGCAGCTTCCCTCTCATGCCCTTGATGGCAAGGCTGTTGTCCCTTAGTCCTAGGAACGCCTTCCGGGTTTTTCCATCCTCAGGAGGAGGGGTGGGTAGCGGAGGTGCTGTGGGGACAACACCAGATCCTGCTTTATGTGGTGGTGCTCTAGTGTCAACGCTAGCTTTCAGCAGGAGTGCTGCAATGGCGGTGATGGCAGCTTCCGCCTCGGCTTTTATTTCTTTCAGGGCATTGATCACCACTCCCCAGGTACTGTCTAATCCGGTTATGTTTTCGTTAATTTCTTGAGTATGGAGGTCTCCCAATAGGTTACTGACCTCCTGCCAGAGTTCCCACGCAGCCGCAGAGGATGGGGAGGAGGAGAGCTCTTGCTCCTTCGCCACTGTCACCAGTTTCTCATTAACATGAGTACTTGCTGACAATCCCATCTTTTCCTTTTTCTTCGTCAATCAGTGGTAGCGAAGGAACAGTAGTGGATCTTCTTATTCGATTCCTTGGGTTTTCTGTTAATGCTAGTTTGCGTCGGACTGGATCCCTTTTTTCTGATTCGTCTGAGCACAGGCTAGACCGAGGTCTATGCCCGCATTCTCCATCAGATTTAGCAAGATGAACCTCTTTTAGGGGACGGCGCCTCAAGGTCCAACCAGGTGTTCCAGCAGAGACTCACGAACAGTGCTCCAAGCCTATAGCCCTCAGGGTTGACTAGCCTGGATCGGCGCTGTTGCTCTGAGAGTGACTGACCTCTCTGCTGGCTAGCTCAGGAGTAAGCCCCAACTGTGTCTCAGGCCTCACCTTTTATTGGGCCCCTGGTCCTGCTCATGCGCAGTGGGGGCCCACCCTAATTGGGCACTAGTGGGCCTGAAACACGTTGGGGAAACAGTTCAGAAATATACAGATTGTGAGCAATCCTGACTTACTTCAATTTAGGCCACATTGGGTTAATGGCTATTGAGGCCTAGTTAGAGGCTTTCTGAGAATGAGCTACTGGGAAAGAGATAACTTAATTGGCAACAGAAAAAGAAAATAATTATGTGAGAAGAAGGTTCCATGAGAATGGTATGTGTAATTGGAATACAAAGCCACCTGCTTGATAAGATGGTGTAAACAAGGCTTCTCTATATAAAGTGAGTGCAAGTTGTTAATAAACGATTTCATACAATCATATTGATGTGCACATGGAATCCTTAAGCCTCCGCAGACTGTTTTCCCACAAATGGCGCCCAAACAGGGACTAAGGATGGCCCGGACCAGGGACTAAGGATGCCCGGACCAGAGACTCTCATGCTGTTGCTTCCAGGAGCGATGAAGACAGCTGGAATGAGAGAGGAGCGGAGAAGCCAGTCGAAAGGAGATTGCTGCCTTGGCAATCTATGTAGCTGGTGCCCGGCTATGGAATAAAAGAGGTACCTCGGAATTGAAGAATCTTGCCCTGATCAGGTGAGCGGCTGGGGAGGAGATGGGGTCTACACTCTCTAAAGATGAAGAGGCAGTAGTTAAGCTCCTCCAGTGTATTCTCTCTAAGAGAGGTTTATCATATGATGGCAAATCCTTACGAGAATTGCTGAAATGGGCACGAGATAGAGACTTGATCTCCTCGATGGGTACCGTTTTTGAGTTACCTACCTGGGAAGCCATAGGTACTGCCCTGTGGAAAAAAATTAGCGAAGGAGATAAGGAGGCGGGACGCTTAGCGTTACTTTGGAAATTGATTAAAGTAACTTTAGAAGAGATGGAAAGTGAAAGAGCGGCAGCCGCCTCTGTTTTCGCTGCACCGATTCCTGAGGAGACCAGTGGAAGCATTAGGACTGGTTGCTCAGCTGCCGCGGCTCCTGCTAGCGAAATCCCGCAGGCGCTTCCACTGAATCCTTTTGCCAGTAGCCCGCCGCCGCCCTTACGGGGATTTTTCGGCACCACAACATCGCGCGGACAGCTGGAATGTGCGGGTGCAGGAGAAAGTACATCTAACGAACCCGATTTGCCGCCTCCTCCGAGTGAGGATGAGTTAAGACAATTTTTTTTAAATAATGAGTCTGGTACTTTATCTGATGCCCAGCATGCTAACCGATCGGAAGCCTTACAGAGCATAGAGTGTCCACCATTGTCAGATAATCCTCTTATCAGCTCAGAATGAGAAGGATCTGTTGAAAAGTTGTTAAACAGCCTTATCCAAAAACTGGGAGATCTTACAGCTAAACTGGCAGGAGAGTGCTTGGGTTTAGAGTCTTCGGCCCTGGTACCGCTTAACTCTTCACAGACTCCTCCGTGTGCAGGAGCACTTATTCCACCTAATTTGAGGCATCCGGTTCCTGAGCTTCCAGGAGAATCCAGATCTGGACAAAGGTGGAGAGGGGTCGTACGCGATACAATAATGGAGGGACAATTTGTACCTAACTTGGCGGTGTTCCCCGTGACGATACAAGCGGATGGGACACGAAGATGGGAGCCTTTTGATTGGGAAATACTAGAAAAGGCTAGAGCAGCAATAAGTCAAAATGGCATTAAGTCTTCTATGGTCCAACAAATGTTGAAATATATTTTTACGAGTGATTTGTTGACACCACAAGATATATCTCAGTTAACTGACATTTTGCTTTCTCCCTCACAATTACTATTGTTTTCTAGGGAATGGCATAAATTATGCAGTGCTGAAGCATCTCAGCCATGACAACAAAACGACCCATTGTGTGGTATTCAGGTGCAAATGCTAATGGGTCAAGGTCCTTTTGCCGATAACAATTTGCAAATTCAGTTTGCGCCACAGGTGTTGCAGTTAACTCAAAAGCTTGCTTTACAGGCGCTGACATCGATCCAGGAACCTGGCCGACCGCATGCTTTCGCTCATATCAGACAGGGTTTAAATGAGTCTTTTTCTGATTTTGTTGATAAACTTTTCAGGGAGATCCAAAACCACCCTGATTTGGATGAGGTCTCCACACAGCGTATGTTTAGGGTTTTAGCTTTTGATAATGCGAATGATAAAACAAGGCAAATTTTAGGACCATTGCCTCGAACAGCTGAGGTTGCAGATATGATTGAGCTCGGAGAACACACTCGGCAATCGGAAAAGGCGCTAAAAGATGTGGTTTCAATAGCGCCGAAAGGCAGGTTGCCGAATGATAAAAAATGTTTTAATTGTGGTAAAGCAGGTCATTTTAAATTGCAATGCAGAGGTGCAGGACCCAGACGGAAATGGTGCTCGAATTGCAATAGAGACAATCACAATACATCTGAGTGCCGACAATCGGGAAACCGTCCGCGGAGTGCGAATTACCCGCACGCCAAGACACAAATTCGGGGAGCTTGGTCCGCTGGTCAGGGACCTCAGGGACTTCGGGGACCTCAGGGGCCCTGGACACCATCAGCTCCGCCACGCACGGGAGTGCCGGAGTTGACGTGGAAACCGCAGTAGATGTAACATTGTTAAACACTGACGTGCATTTAGTGGACTCGAATATTCAGGGACCCTTAGGACATAATTTGTGTGCTTTACTTTTAGGACGGTCATCTACTTCTAGGCAAGGTATTTTTGTAGTTCCTGGTGTGATTGATGCTGATTCTACTGGGTTGGTAAAAATTATGCTTTATACTATTACTCCACCGGTATCCATTCCAAAAGGCAGTAAGATAGCACAATTAGTACCGTTTGTGTCACAGGTACCATGTAAAGGTGACAGGGATAGAGGAAGTGGAGGTTTTGGCTCCACTGGAGTGCCAGAGGTTTATTTTGCAATGGATATAATGAAAGGGAAACCTGAGGTAGAAGTATTGCTCAAATCTAAATGAAATGAGACTATTACATTGACAATGATGATTGATACAGGAGCAGATGTCACAATAATTTCTCAGCAGCATTGGCCCTCAACATGGCCCAGAGTACCGTCCCCTGCAAGTATTATGGGGGTGGGAGGAACGCAGGAGACTAGGATTAGTAAAGATCCAGTTGCTTTGCAATTTACTGACGTATCTCAAGTTTCTGCTAGACCGTATGTTATGCGTGCACCTATTATGTTAATAGGGAGAGATGTACTCAGTCAGCTGAATGCTAGGCTCGTAACACAGCCTTTTTAGTAGCGGTCACTGAGGAGCAGCCTATCCTAAAAATCAAGTGGTCTACCGACAATCCTGTCTGGATAGATCAGTGGCCGCTAACTAATGAACGGCTGCAACATGTGAAGGAATTGGTACAAGAAAAACTCCTGGCTGGACATATTGTACCGTCTACCTCACCATGGAATACGCCTATATTTACAATTCCTAAAAAATCTGGAAAGTGACGTTTACTGCATGACTTGCGTGCTATCAATGCAGTCATGGAGGATATGGGAGCGTTACAGTCTGGACTACCGTCCCCAGTAATGTTACCAGAAAATTGGGATCTGTTGGTAATAGATTTAAAAGATTGTTTCTTTACAATTCCTTTACATCCAGATGATGCTGAACGTTTTGCTTTTTCAGTTCCTTCTGTTAATAAGGCTGAGCCGGCACAAAGATATCACTGGGTTGTATTACCGCAGGGAATGAAGAACTCCCCAACAATGTGTCAGAATTATGTTGCCTGGGCCCTACAGCCTTTACGATTGCAATTTCCTGAGTTGATTATCTATCATTATATGGATGACATTTTAATTGCAGGGAGAACACTCAACCACGATGATGTTTTAGCTCATGTAACACAGATTGTAGAACAACGTGGTTTAAAAATTGCCCCAGAAAAGGTACAGAAGCATGAGCCTTGGAAATATCTGGGGTGGACAATCACAGGGAGTGCAGTACGGCCACAGAAGGTTGCTTTTAAAACAGAAATTAATACTTTAAGTGATGTATAGAAACTCGTGGGTGATATCCAATGGGTAAGATCACTTTGTGGGATTACTAATGATGATTTACAGCCTTTGCTTGATCTTTTGGGTACCACGTCTAATGTGACTGATAAAAGAGAATTACAGCCCATACATCAAAAGGCCTTGACTGTTATTCAGGAGAAAATTTTAACGTGTCATGCATCTCGCTTTGTAGCAGAGTTGCCGATAATGTTAATGGTAATAAATTCAGGTCAAGATCGAGTTCATCCTTTTGGGTTATTAGCTCAATGGGATGCTAAGAAAACACAAGCTTTAAGAATTTTAGACTGTATCTTTTTGTCAATTTGTTTACGCAAAACAATTAAAACAAGAGTTGCAGTTTTATCTCAAATTGTTATAAAGGGCAGAGCGCGATGTCAAGACATCGCTGGAGTGGACCCAGGACAGATCATTTTGCCCCTTATGCAAGACTATTTGGTTTGGTTGCTGCGAACTTCTACAGACCTGCAAATAGCCTTAGCACAGTTTGGTGGGGAAATCACGAATTCTTACCCCTCATATCGCTTGTTACCACTTTTATCTAACATGCAGTGGGAGTCATGTAGTTTTTTGTCTGACAGTCCAGTGGATGGCTTAACGGTCTTTATGGATGCTGGCAGAAAATCCCATAAAGCTGTTGTTACCTGGGAGGAGACGCCTGGGCAATGGAAAGAGCAATTAATTCAAGGGAAGTCATTTGACTCTTTGCAAACCCTTGAACTTACCGCAGTTATTTGGGTTTTTGAAACGTGGAATAATACTGCAGTAAATATAGTCTCTCATTCACTTTATGTAGTAGGTATTGTTTTGAGAATGTATCATGCCATTTTGAAGGAAATTTCAAATAAGCATTTGTATTTCTTATTGCAGAAGTTATTAAGACTCTTAGCAGAAAGAGAACATCCTTATTTTATCACTCATATCCGGAGTCATCTTGGTGACCAAGGTTTGGCTATCGGTAATAACCGAGCTGACTATTTAGTTGCATCAGGGTGGACTGGTCCTTCTGTTGATGTTTTTTCACAGGCTCGACAATCTCATGCATTTTTTCATCAATCTGCTAAAGTGCTAGCAAAGCCATTTCATTTACCTTTGGGGGATGCCCAGGGAATTGTGAAATCTTGTCCTGATTGCCAAAAGGTTGATTTTGGTATTGGGATGGGAGTCAATCCTAAAGGTTTAAAATCCTTGGAACTGAGGCAAATGGATGTCACTCATGTACAACAGTTTGGACGCTTAAAATATGTGCATGTTATTATAGATACTTTCTCTATGGCCGTTTGGGCCTCTGCTCAGACTGGTGAGGCAATGAAACATGTTATCAGACATCTATATGTATCCTTTGCTGTTCTTGGAGTACCTCAGTCTATTAAGACGGACAATGGCCCCGCTTATACTTCTGCTCGTTTTCGACAGTTTTGTGGACAATGGGGTATTCGACATGTTACTGGTATTCCTCATAACCCTACAGGACAAGCAATAGTGGAACGTTGCCATTCGGTACTAAAGACACTCCTTGAAAGACAAAAAAGGGGGGAGGAAGGGAGTCCTCCTCCGGACCGGTTAAGTAAGGCTGTGTATGTCATGAACTATTTACGCCTTACAGGAGATCATACAGAACCTCCGATACTGATTCACCAAAAAGCTTTAGCAGACTTTGGTTCAGAACCTTCCCACAAATGTTTGGTGGAATTCAAGAATTCCATCACTGGACAATGGGAAGGGCCGGCAGAGGTGAAACTGACTGGTCGAGGTTATATGTGCTTACTTACAAGTACTGGAGTGCATTGGGTACCGAGCAGATGGGTTCGACCATGGAAACAAAGGCCTTTAAATGTGGATTCACAGTGATAATATTTCTGATACAAGTATTTGGTTTGGGAGATTGTACTGATTTATTTTATTTTAGGCTGATTCCACTCGATTTTAGTAGTAATAGTGTTTTGGTTTTTAGAGTTTTTGGTAGGTGTTGTTAAATTTTTCTCATCTATTGCTAAGGAGTACGATAGATTAATGAGAATGTTATTCAGAGGCCGAGAAATGCTGCGGAGAGAAAGAAATTCCCCCCCCCCCCGCCTCTTTCCCCCGCGGCTTCTTTTCAACCCCCCTTCGTGTGCCTGGCGATTGCTCCAAGCAAGTTTGCTACAGCTGTAGGTTCTGCCTCTGCCCCCGCAGATACTGTAGCTGTGAGCCCTGCTGGGAGGGGGACGAAAGGACACCACATAGCCTCGTTAAAGAGACAAAAAAAGAGAAGTTTTTCTAATACCTTCTCAAAGGTATGAAGCAGAAGTGGGAAATATTTTTACATTGTTCTGGGCATCAAATGTCCAGGCCTGAATTTTGGTAAGCAGTAACTCGAGGGTTACCTGCTACTCATGAAGGATAGCGATATTTTCTTTTCTTTGAAAGGAGATTTTCGCTATCCATGAAATAGAAATAATTTGGCTTCAATTAGGTTGCATCACTACTCTGCTTTTATGCAAACTCCAGATATTTTAAAACAACTTACTTTGATGGGCACATTGATTATAATTTGATCTATTATTTAAAAGACTTTAAAAGATGCTCGAATCTGCACTGCAAAATACTGTGCAAGGGTGTGGTGTAATAGAAAGAAATTTCTTCAAGTTTAGTTTGAAACCATTAGAACACATGATTTGATAATAAAACTATTTTCATTACAATCATAAAAAAAAAAAAAAAAAGAGAGAGAGAGAGAGAAAAGAGAAGAGTATATACCCTCATGAGAAGAAAAAAGAGCGTGACCTCATGAGAGCACTAATGAGTTATCAATAACATTTGTGATCAAACTGGTCAATACAACAATTAGGCCTAGAATATAAGTGAAAATTTGAAATTTGGGTTTCTTGCTGTTTCATTTGTATCACACATAGCAAGAGGAAAAGCCTTTGGTAAGAATTGATAAAAATCATAAAATATACCAGTTAGCTTGTTGGCTTACAGATTTAATTAGGCAAGGTTTATCTGTTATATATGTTATTATTGCTTTCATATTACTAGTATGTTATTATTGCTTTTGCATCAGTATATATGTTAATATTGCTTTTGCATTATTGGTATGTTATTGCTTTTGCATTTTTAGTATGCTGCATATGACAATATATCATTAGCGTGTTATCTTACATAAGAAATAAGTCAGAATTGCTCAAAAAACAAAAAGGGGAATATGTTGGGGAAACAGTTCAGAAATATACAGGTTGTGAGCAATCCTGACTTAGGCCACATTGGGTTAATGGTTATTGAGGCCTAGTTAGAGGCTTTCTGAGAATGAGCTACTGGAAGAGATAACATAATTGGCAACAGAAGAAGAAAATAATTATGTGAGAAGAAGGTTCCATGAGAATGGTATGTGTAATTGGAATACAAAGCCACCTGCTTGATAAGATGGTGTAAACAAGGCTTCTCTATATAAAGTGAGTGCAAGTTGTTAATAAACGATTTCATACAATCATATTGATGTGCACATGGAATCCTTAAGCCTCCGCAGACTGTTTTCCCACAGACACAAGCTCATGCTCACTCCCTGGCAATTAGTGGCACCTGGTTACCTCGTTACACTACAGACAGCAGTAGGTTTCTGATCCCACTTTTTCATGTCCTCTCCATACTCACTCAGGAGTGCCCATAGGATTCCTCTTACTGAATTCTGTTTCTCTCGATTCTGTCTCATAGGAGAGCATTTCCTCTTAATGGCTGCAATGCGGCGTCCTCCTCCTATGAGAGGAAAAAGGGGTGAATGCAGTTTCTCAGCTGTTCACTGTACAGCTGAGCTCTAGGCCCAACGAGGGGCCATGACAGCATATTCACATTCTCGTGCTGTTTTAATCACACCACCCACAATTCCCTCCATATCTCCAGGAATCCATAACATTACTGATAGTGTATGGTTAAAAGGCGGCGGTGCAGCATTCTAAAACATTTACAACATAGGTTTAGGACATGGCATGTGATAAGGATCTACAGTCTCATCATCGGTATAGATCACATCTCGTACAGACAATTCTTCCAGATACCTGATAGCTTTTTCAAGTGTGAGTGCTTTGATCTGTGGGCAGTCTATTTCCTCTTTATAGGGATATCTCTCCCTTACAGCTGACAAGAGTCGTTTCCATAGGCTGGTAGTTCCAGCCTTTTCCCCAAATGTCCGATCAATATCTGCATCTTTGGCCAAGGATCCCAACTGCCTGGCTTCCCTCTGAGTTAATGTTATGGTAGCAGCCCCTTCCTTCCAGCATTGGAGTAGCCAAGTGAGAAGTGGTTCACCTGAAAAACGGCTGTAGTCTTTTCTCAGAGTACGCAAGTCCCTCATGGAATAGGACTGAGCAGATTCTGAGTCTGAGTCCTGCTCAGCTGACTCTGCTTTAGAGTCTGCTCTAGATGCTCTATGAGGGGAGGCAGTATCCTCTATTTCCTCTATCACCTGGTCATCTATTTCAGACCTTGAAGGGTTAAGGCTCATTTCTGATTTCCATTGTTTTCCTTTTCTCCTAGTTACAGGGTCAACAAGTAACTGTGTGGGCTGAGGGGGAGAGGCTGTGGTGTCTGCAGCAATAGCAGCAGCAGCGCTGGCTTTCTGAACAGCAGCAGTGTCTGTGGGGGGGAGGCAGCAGCTGCAGCTGTAGCAGAAATCACTGGCAATGCTCACCGGCCGTATCAGAGTTGTGCCCTTGTGTGTGGGGGGCAAGCAGTGGCTGCGGAGGCGGAAGTGGGGGTGCTCTCTGTACCAGGTGTGCTCATTCCCCCAATTTTAGTTGTCGTACTCCTCACCAACATATGATAACACATGTCAATACTCACAGACACCTGAAAAAGATTGACTACAACAATCAGGAGGTTCAAAACTATAATAAGCATAATGCCATTTTGACTAGAATCTGGTGAACTCAGCTCAAGAGAGGCATAGTTCCAGAAAAGAAGGCTGAAAATGCAATTACCATCAAAGTTCTTAATCCTTGTATGAAACACCACTGCACCGTGTACTGCACTGTATACTAGTATTGCAGATCATACCACAGCTACTTTACTCATGCAGTGTTTACCAAAAATGAACCACATATTAACACTCATTCCAGCTGCAAAAGCACATATCACATACCCTGAATACCAAAGGTATGTCACAATTGGTTTAATCTCCAACCCTGTTATATTTCCAGAGAAAGAGGTCTGATTCTCACTCAGCAAAGCCATATTGGTATCCTCCCGCTGGAGCTGGAATTAAACTATTCAGGTAAATTAGTCAAAATTTGAACTGGGCTCAAGCTAATTATCTCAGGTCCCAAGTTGGGCGCCAATAAATCTGTCACAGTTTTACACTGGCCTGGCAATTAACCGAATTACAGATGCCCTCTGTTAATCCCCCTCCCCTCCCTGGTAAAGGAAGGAGAGAGAATAAAGGAGAGAGACTTATGGGTTGGAAACTAAACTATACACCTTTATTGAAACAGTAATGATAAAAAGGAAAAATTACTAAATATATACACAAATATACAGGAAAATTGATACCACGTTCCTCCCCCCTCTCCCCCAATAACTCTCACGTTACCACCAAGGCTGCAGGGCAGCCCTGGGAAAGTCCAGGATGGACTCCTGGAGTCAGCAGCAGTCAGGAGCTGGATGCAGGAGCACACAGGTTCAGGCTGGTATGGATCAGGACCAAAGGCAGAGAAATGGATGGAATCCTCCCAGGATGCTGAAGAAAACAGGGACAGGTGAAGAAGGGGAGGCAGGAAGGGGTTTGTCCCTCATGATACCTCCAATTTATACTCAGTATGACATGTATGGATTGGAATACTCTGTTTGGTCAATTTTGGTCATTTATTTTTTCCATTCCTCCCTAAAGGAGGGTTGCAGGTGTGACCTCTTTACTCCTTTTCTCCTTCCGGAGGGCAAAATGTTCCTCAGAACTCAGCAGTGTCCTTGGCTCTGCACACCAGTCTCTATCAGTAGCTATAAACTTCGTGTGTTATCAGTCCTAGGAGCAGACACTGTCTGAGAAACTGGCTGTTCATTTCAGCAAGTGCAACTACTTACAAGAGACTTAGCTGAAAGCAAAGTTTTAAGACAGAAAATTACCTTTATGCTGGCCAAAACCAGAACAGGGATAGAAAAGGAAACTCTTAAAATGATTAACTGGTGAACACTTTATGCAATAAAACAGGGTCCCTCTGAGTCACCATCCAAATTCAGCATAGGAAAATAGGTACCCAACAATTAGTCTCCTTGTTTTTGGAACAACATACAGGAGACATAAGGGAAAAATTGAAAAAGCTATGAAAAGCAGATAGTGGAAATCTGGAAGTGTTACTAGCCTGGAGATTTTTTAGCAAGAGAGAAGAAAGCTATAAAAAAGGAACATGACAAATAATGGTGGTTGAAAGAAGGGATTGGGTGAAATCTAAAGGGCCTGGATGGACACTAAGAAAGGATCAATGTGCTATTGGAAAGAAAAAGAATGTAATAAGGAAAGCGGTTGGCAAAGAGTAGGAATGTTTTTCCCTCCTTTTTGTGTTGAGTTTTCTTCCGAAGCAAGGACATTCTATCTGTTGCTGGGTGATGCCAAGAACGACCATTCCATTTCTTAGGGGGAAATGCAAAGTGCAGCCTGCAGGGCGTTATTGATGGCAGCGCAGAAAGCAGCTGCCGTAGGAAAGAGAGGCTGCTGCAGGCTTTTGGAAAGGGACACTTGTCATGCATTGCTCCTCCTGCCCCTAAGGGAAGGTGTCCTGCAGGCAGGGCAGGAACGGGCTCGCTGCCGCTGCCCCCCTCCCCTCATTGTGTGACAGGACAATCGCTGCCAGCGCTCGGGGCTCCCCGCAGAGACCCCGATGATGCTGGTGCCATGCGGGGTGGGTGGGTGGGGATGAAGTGGCAGCGTGGGGACAGGAGTGAGCTGAAAGAGCAACAGCTGCTGCATGGAGGGTAGAAGTGGTGGCACTGACAAGGGGCTGGTGACAAGGTGGTGGTGACAAAATGGTGGAGGCAAATTATCCCAGAGCCTTCCCAGGGAGCCAATGAGAGCAATGTTGTGTTTGGGGAGGTAAGGAGCAATGTTCTCCATGGAGTGTTGGACATCAAATGTTTTTCTTCACCGTCCATGTCTCCTGCAGAGACACTCTGCACCAATACCAGTTGAATATACAATTCTAAACTGAAAACCAGTAAAATTGAACTTTTAAAAAAATTTATTTGATGCTCTTTTTAATCTTCCTCAACACTGGAATCTCTCCAATTAGCTGTGCAAGTCTTGAACACTAAAAACACCAAAGGGTGACATGGATGCTCAGTGCTATAATGGGCCCAATGGTGCTAGAAGGACTGAGTCCATGATCCTCAGGTACTGACAGGAGACTGAAAAATAAAAACCCTCTTAAGAAGTTAAAGCCCAAAAAAACCACCCCCAAATGTAGTGGAACAAAGCAATCAAATGCCTCTGATTACCGAGAAGTGGGTGTGAGCCGGTATCAAATCCACCTGTGCCCAGTTAGGGCAGGCCCCCTATTGAGCATGTGCAAGACCAGGGGGCCAATAAAAGGTGAGGCTCACACCCACAGACTAGCTCACTCTTGGGCTAGTCATGAGAGAGGCTGGTAGCTCTTTGAGCCATGGTCTGATCTTGCTAGTTTCACTACATGAGTGATAGACTTAGAGCACTACTCACAAGTCTAAGCTGCTACACCTAATTAGACCTTGAGGCATCGATCCCTACAGAAAGGTTCGTCTTGCAACATCTGGTGGAGAATGCGGGCATAGACTTCGGTCTAGCCTGTGCTCTGACGAAACCAGAAAAAGGGATCCGACCTAGCGCAAACTACAATTAACAGAAGATCTGAGTTCTCGGGTAAGAAGACCCGTTACCCTTACTTCGATACTACTGATCAACCAAGAAAAGGAGAAGAAAAAGAAGATGGGACTTTCAGCAAGCACCCCTGTCGCCTCCTTCCCGGTTACTGCAGCCGCACGGGAACTCTGGCATGAGGTCGGTGACCTGTTGGGAAGCCTCCATACTCAAGAAGTGAGGAAAAACATAACCGGGTTAGATGGTGTCTGGGGAGTGGTGATCAAAAGCCTAAAAGAAATAAAAGCTGAGGCGAAGGCTGCCATCACCACTGTTGAAGCACTCCCACCGAACGCTAGCTTTGATACTAAAACACCACCACCTGAGGCAGAACCCGGTGTAGTCCTGACAGCACCTCCATTACCTGCCGAGAATGAAAAAGCCCAAAAGGTGTTCCCAGTTTTAAGGGACAACAGCCTTGGCATCAAGGGCATGAGAGGAAAAGTGCATCATACCATAGCTGAATTCCTCTCGGACATCGGGCCGGAGAAAGATAAAGAAGTACCTGCTCTGAAGAAGATGCCGATGACCCATGCCTCCGAGATGGGTGGCCCCAGCTGCTTGAAACTGCCCTTACTGTCACCTCCCAGCTCAGAAAATGAGCATGGGAAAGAAGCGGCCACCCCATCAGCTGCAACCGTCGGCCTAGAGGAAAAAATAAAAGCTCTCCTGGATCAAACAAATCAGGCCGTGAGATCTTTGGAAAAAAGGGTGACAGACATGGAGCAATACTCGTCTTTCTGCAAATATCGAGACCCACCCACCCTCCCTGACGATGAAGAAGATATTCCAGCCCCACTGTTATCGAGGCAGACCAACCCTAGCATCAAGGGTGCTGGTAAACCCCGACCCGGAAGATGGTCCGGAATCATCCGAGATGCCATCCTCGAAGGGGAATGGGAGGCCAGCACTGTTGCTTGCCCCGTCATATATGATAACAATGGGCCGCCTATATTCGAACAACATAGCTGGAAAACTCTACAACAAGCCAAGAAGACCCTGAGAGAGGGGGGTTTAAAATCGGAGAGTGGTCAGGCCGTCCTGGACTGGTTGTTCACCGCGGACACCAACTGTCCCCACGATTGCCGAAATTTGGCCAGGTATCTACTCACCCCCTCCCAACAGATTGTTTGGCTTAAAGAGTGGGAACGCCTGGCCCAAGCAGAGGCAACCCGCCCTCGAGCACCCGGTGACCCATTGTCAGGGATAACCGGCGAGATGCTCACGGGCGCGGGACGGTTTGCGGACGTTCAAGTACAACTCCAGTTCCCGACTGTGCTCCATCACATCGCGGCGTATTTGGCCCGCCAAGCATTTAACGTGGTTCCCGAGCCCACTCCACTCCCTTTCCTTTACTGCTGTTAAACAAGGGATGAATGAGCCATACCAACACTTTGTCGATAGGCTCTGGCAGTCCGTCACAGCTCAGTCCGAGCTGGGAGCTGAGCAAAGGGAATCAATGTTTAAATTGCTGGCGTTTGAAAACGCAAATCCGAAAATGAAGTCACTGTTTTCCACACTACCGAAGACAGCTGGCGTTTCGGACATGCTAGAGGTAGCTTCCAGGGCCACCCAGACGCAGCAGCATCAAGGAATGGCCAGTGCCTTCGCTGCCGCTCTGGAACCCACACAGAAGCTCCTCGCAGCGGTGGCACAGAGGCTGGACGGAAGGGGTAATCGGTTCAAAAGGAGAAACCGACCAAGGAAATCCACCCCCGTCTGCTTCCGGTGTGGGACAACAGGCCACTTGACGAGAGACTGCTCGGCTACAGTGTGGTGCGACCGCTGCCAAAGAGATAATCATAACAACCGGGCTTGCAGATTCGCAAAAAACGGCAGACGCAGCGCGCAAGGCCCCCGCGCCACGACACAAGTAGCCGGGCCAGCGCTATACAACGGCTTCCCGCCCCAGCCACAAGGGGAAGCTTGGGCATCGATGTGCCCTGTGCAATAGACATTACATTGACGACTACTCAGATTTACCGGTTACCGACGGGAATACACGGACCTATACATCAGGAAAACAGCACGATAGGAGCCTTGTTAATGGGACGTTCATCTACAGGAGTCGCAGGACTTATTGTGCTCCCAGGGGTTATAGACGCGGATTCTACAGGGGAGATAATGATCACGTGTTTCACGTTGACGCCTCCCCTGATAATCAAAGCGGGAACCCGGATAGCACAATTGGTCCTCCTCCCAAAAATGAATTTGGGAAAGAACGTCCCCACGGCACGAGGCGGTCGGGGCTTTGGATCATCTGGAGGCACTCTAGTAAACTTAGTGCAACAGATGAAGACCAGGCCCATTATTGTCGTGAAGATGATCGCCGGAAAAGAGGCAAAGACACTTTCCGTGATGATGGACACGGGGGCTGATGTCACAATCATCAACCTCAACGTATGGCCTCGTCACTGGAAACTTGTCACTGCCCGTGATGCCGTCCAGGGAGTAGGTGGTGGTTCCACCCCCCTTCAGGCCCTAGAACCAGTGCAACTACAGTTTCCTGAAGGACAGAAGGTAACCGTGCGTCCCTATGTATTGTCATTGCCAGGGCAACTAGGAGGGTTGATCGGCAGAGAAGTAATGAGTCAGCTAGGAGCCGTCCTCTCCATCCCTGAGCCCACCCGATCTCTTCAAAATTTTCAGTAAGGGCCACTGCAGTAGTGCCACCAACCCCCAGACTGAAATGGAAATCAGACACCCCCGTCTGGGTAGAGCAGTGGCCTCTACCAAAAGAGCGGCTACAAATTGCTAACAGACTAGTAAAAGAACAGCTGGATGCAGGACACATCCAGCCATCACTCAGTCCTTGGAACACACCTATCTTTGTTGTTCCGAAAAAATCAGGAAAATGGCGATTAATACAGGATTTACGAAAGGTCAATAACCAGATGTGGCCAATGGGCGCCCTCCAACCTGGGTTACCATTACTTACGAAGCTACCAAGAGGCTGGCACCTTCTGGTCATTGACCTCAAAGACTGTTTCTTCAATATTCCCTTACATCCAGAAGATACAGCGCACTTCGCGTTCACCATCCCTTCCATCAACAAAAGTGAACCTGCGAAGAGGTATGAATGGGTAGTGCTGCCACAGGGGATGAAAAACTCTCCGACATTATGCCAAATGTATGTGGCATGGGTGCTATCGCCGATCCGCGACGAAATGCCAAATACACTAACATACCATTACATGGACGACATACTATTCTGCCAAGAAGCCCCGCTCCCTGACGACTTCAGTCAAATCCTGACCAACCGACTGAAGACGAAGGGACTAATAGTTGCTCCAGAAAAAGTGCAGACCCAATCGCCCTGGAGCTACTTAGGGTGGAAAGTTACCGACGCCATGGTGAGACCACAGAAACTGGAGGTAATAAGTTCGGTTAAAACATTGAACGATGCCCAAAAGCTAGTGGGCGAGCTCCAATGGGTTCGACCCATTGTAGGCCTCACCAACACAGACATCCACCCCTTTTTGTCATTGTTGCAGGGCACGCATCCAAATGCGTTATTGAACTGGACAGATAGCCACACTAATGCGTTAAACCAGGTCGTCCGTAAACTGGCAACTGGCTATGCGGATCGGCGAGATGCCACACAACCCATCGGCATCTGGATATGTAATCACCCATCATTCCCATTCGCGCTGTTATTACAAGACTTTAACTGGCAAAAGGACAACTGCAACAACGATAACCGAAAACGCAATCAGAGCTCCCTGAGACCAGGCTCCATAGCCATCTTGGAATGGCTATTTCCATCGCACACGCCGCAGAAAGGTATATGGCAACAGACTGAGATAATAGCATTCTTGATACGTAAGGGACGGCAGCGTTGCCTGGAGGTAGACGGTCAAGAGCCGGGATGGATCAGCATCCCCATAAAAACAATCGACTTTGACTGGCTACTGCAACGCTCCGTGCCTCTACAACTTGCTCTATTCGGATATTCTGGGGAAGTCCGCCATGGAGGCCCAACACATAAGCGTTTACAGACCATCAGCCAGCTTCATTGGATTGAGCGTCCGATCGTTTCAGAGCGCCCAGTGCCTGGCATCACAGTTTTCACCGATGCCGGAGTGAGGTCGAAAACGGCCGCCTGCGTATGGCAGGATAAGGGTCGGTGGAAACAACACCTGATTCCGGGCACTGCGGAAGATAATCTACGGACTCTGGAATTGCTGGCTATTATCTGGGCCCTAACGCAATGGCGACAGGCTCCCCTTAACATTGTCTCCGACTCGCAATATGCAGTCGGAGTTGCGAACCGTATCGAGGATGCTATTATCAAGCCGGTACAAAATAAGCGGCTATGGGAGCTCTTCCTTACGCTACAACGTGTGCCAAAAATTCGAACGGAACCATGCTGCATACTACACATCAGAAGCCATAAAACCTCTCTGGGACTGGGTGAAGGAAATGCAAAGGCTGACTCCCTGGTCAGCCTAGGATTCCAGAATCCCGTCAGTCAGTTCGCAAAGGCTCAAAACAGCCACTCTCTATTCCATCAGAATGCCAGGGCATTGAAGCGCATGTTTTCCATTCCGTGGGAAGACGCGAAAGGGATTGTTAAAGCGTGCCCTCAATGCGCGCAATTTGGCCCAGCCCTAGGAGTGGGAGTCAACCCACGCAGACTGCAAGCGGGAGAAATCTGGCAGATGGATGTCACCCATGTCTCAGAATGTGGACGTCTGAAATATGTTCATGTCACGATTGATACCTTTTCGGGCATGCTCTGGGCAACAGCTCAAACGGGGGAAAAAGCGTTACATGTGGTCCGTCATCTAACTAATTGCTTCGCTGTCATGGGGGTCCCCCAAGTAGTAAAAACCGACAATGCACCCGCCTATACAGGCGGGAAAGTCAAACAATTTTTTGCTACTTGGGGGGTAAAACACATCACAGGAATCCCCCACTCGTCTTCAGGCCAGGCGATAGTAGAAAGAGCTAATCGCACCCTGAAGACGTACTTGCAAAAACAGAAAGACAGCAAAGAGATGGACCCGCAGATGCGGCTTGGCAAGGTACTGTTTACGCTAAATTTTCTTAGCCCAAGCCGTGACTCACAACAACCCCCTGTGCTGCTACACTACTCATCCCAGAAGATCAACCGCATGCCGGACGTCCAGATTCATTACAAAGACCCATCTACAGGCCAGTGGGCAGGGCCCAAACCACTACTGTTTACCGGGAGAGGTTATAGCTGTGTCTCAACAGACTCCGGACCTCTCTGGGTACCCAGTAAGTGGACACGCCCTGCCACAAACAGACCTTTAAAGAACAACGGTGCAGCATCCAGCAGTTCGAATTAATTAATCCGGACAAATTTGCCTAGACATTACATGACTCTTCTTACTTGTTGGTGGTGCCCCCCCCTAACAAAAAACAAAAAAACAAAAAAGAGGTGAGAGGGATTAGCACTTTTGTTGTATCGAGTTTATTCACAAAAAAAAAAAAAAAAAAGGGGGGGGGGGGAATGTAGTGGAACAAAGCAATCAAATGCCTCTGATTACCAAGAAGTGGGTGTGAGCTGGTATCAAATCCACCTGTGCCCAGTTAGGGCAGGCCCCCTATTGAGCATGTGCAAGACCAGGGGGCCAATAAAAGGTGAGGCTCACACCCACAGACTAGCTCACTCTTGGGCTAGTCACGAGAGAGGCTGGTAGCTCTTCGAGCCACGGTCTGATCTTGCTAGTTCCACTACGTGAGTGATAGACTTAGAGCACAACTCACAAGTCTAAACTGCTACACCTAATTAGACCTTGAGGCATCGATCCCTACAGAGAGGTTCGTCTCGCAACACCCAAATTATCTTAAAGTATTCATTGGCCCCATTGGGTCCCATTACTGACAAAGCCTCCACAGATACTTGTTAGAGAAGGTCACTGGAGGCCATGATTGCAGGGAGGAAAAGATTCTGTAAAGGTGGTTCTGAAGCAACAGATATTTATTTGTTTGTGTGTTTATGTATTTATTTATTTATGTATTTTATGGATCAGTCAGGCCAAACTCTGAACCCCAGGCAATGGGAAATCAGATTCCATCCCTCACTTGCGGGTCAGGACTTTTCCTGGGGGCAGTGGGGTGTGAAGATGAGCAATAAAAACTGTAGGAAAAATGAACAACACCTCCCTACTACCCCAAGAAGGGTCAAGGACGAAACCAACTGCAGAGCCTCAACAGAAACTTCTGCCTGGTGGTGGTGATACAGGGACCATTTCTAAAGTCACCTTTCCAGACACAGACTGTGCAGACAAAGGCCATTCCCATTCCTCTCCAATTGTCCCTTCTCCTGCTCTTTGTTTATTCAGATGCCTCTCCCCTGGGCTGCTGCTTTGAGCAGCAGGTTGTTCAAAGCTCGCCTGTCTTTCAGCAGCCTGATTCTCTCTTTAGCCACCTCTGTCATGATGATCACAGCTCTCTTTTCCCATCTGTCTCTCTAAGCCATTTCTCCTCAGATTCTTCTTCACTTTCTCTGTTTGACTTTTCTTGGCTTGCACAAAGGAAAACTCCTGCTGTGCCCGTGTGCAGTCAGTTCTCTAAAGAGAGCAGGTGGGAGGTGGTGCAGTGGAGCTGTAACTTCCAGCTGCAGAGAGGAGAGGAGAAGTCTGATGCAAGGACCAGGGATGGAAGTCCCAGGTGGGACATGACAGAAATGGTGGGGCTGGGGAGGTGAGAAGTAAAGTTGCCCACACAGTGTCAGCCCTCAGGGAACTTCTGTCACCTCTTCTCTAAACTGAAAATTATGAGATGATCTTTTAAAATATAATTTAAAAAATAACATAAATCGAAAACCCCAAAAGTGCTACAAACAGTTTTCATTAAGCACAGTGTCAAATTTTCCTCCTTTACTACAGTGCGAAAACCTCTCCTGTTAGCTGTACAAATCTTGATGATGTGAAGAATATCCCATGGAGAGCCATGACCCTTTATTGCTCTCTGTATTTCAATGAGCCCCAGGGTGTGTTTGGTGCTGAGTCCATGATCCTCAGGTGCTGAGAGATGAATGAACAAAGTGCTCCAGAAGTCAGAATGGAACCTGAAAGTACCTTGAAGCATTGATTGGCCTCACTGAGGGCCATTGCTTCCAGAACCTCCCCCATGGCCTTGTTACAGCAGATCACTGGAGGCCATGATTGCTGGGAGGCAAAGGATCTGTAAAGGTGGCTCTGAATCCAAGGGTTTTTCGTTATTTGTTTATTAATGAAGCATTGAGGACAAACTCTGAACTATAGTCAATGGGAAGGCAGAGCCCATCCCTCACTTTTGAGTCGGGACTCTTCCTGGGGACAGAGAAGTATGAAAATGAGTAATCAAAAAAAAAATGTGACACATTCTGACCTCCCCCAGAAGGGGGAAAGAAAGTCCAGAGCCTCAGGACAAGATTACTCCTGTCAGACCTTGGTGGTGGAGGCAGCTGCCAGGTCTGAGGTGACAAAGCCGTTGGTCCTGTTGGGCCTTTCAGCCTTCCAGAGCCCATGGCCACCTCTCCTGCAGGCTGTCCTACACTGTCCATGCCTGCAGCTCCTTTTAAAATGTTTTTAAAAGGCTTTAAACTGAAGGACAAGGAGGAAGTACTCAAGATGGCAATGATCACCCCACCATCACAACTTACAACGGATCTGGGATTAAACCAGGCCTGCTGACCCCAGGAGTCCAGCCTGGACTTTCCAAGGGCTGCCCTGAAGCCTTGGTGGTGACGTGACACTTGTGGGGTGAGGGGGGAAAATCATGGTACCATTTTCTATGTATTTGTATATATTTAGTAATTTTTCCTTTTAATCAATAATGTTTCATTAAAGCTGTGTAGTTTAGTTTCCAACCGATCAGTCTCTCTCCCTTATTCTCTCTCCTTTCTTTATCAGGGATGGGAGGGGCATTAATAGAGAGCTTCTGTCATTCGGTTAATTACAGGCCCAGTGTTTAACCCTGACAGATTTATTGGCGACCCACGTGGGGCTTAAGCTTATTAGCTCAAGCTGAGTTCACATTTCAACTCATTTATATGAAAAGTTTGAATTTTTACTTCAGTGGGAGGATACCCAGATGGATCCGATGAACAGGAACTATTTCTTTGGAAATTTCACAGGGTTGGAAATCAAACCAATCATGCTGTACCTTTGGTACTCAGAGTATGTGATCTGTGGCTTTTTAGCAGGGATTAGTGTTGCTCTGTGGTTCATTCTTAATAAGAGCTCCTTACGAACCATAGTTGTGATATGGTCTTCAAAAGTGTGGTACATGGCACAGTGGTGTTTCATACACCTAGGGAGATACACATAGGTTACCACATTTCATACACATAGGAAATATCCCTATAAAGAGGAAATAGACTGCCCACAGGTCAAAGCACCCCACACTTGGACAAGCTATCAGGTATTTGAAAGAATTGGCTGTACGAGATGTATCTATACCCATGATGAAACTGTAGATCCTTATCACATGCCATGTCCTAAGCCTATGAGGCAAAGAGTTTGTGCACTGCTGCACCCTCCCCATTTAACCATACACTATCAGTAATGTTATGGGTTCCTGGAGAAATGGAACCAACTGTGGGTGATGTGATTAAAACAGCACGAGAATATGAAGATGCTGTCATGGCTCTGCTGAGTGGGAATAAAACTTTTTCCGATGGAAATTTCACAGGGTTGGAAATTAAAGTTATAATGCTGTAACTTTGGTATTCGGGTATGTGTCTGTGCTTATATAGCTGGGATTCGTGTTGCTCTGTGGTAAGAGCTGCTTGAAAACTGCAGTTGTGATATGGTCTTGAATACCGATATACAGCGTGATACTTGGTTCAGTGTTTCATACAGAGATAAAGAATTTTGTTGATAATTACACACTGAGTTTTAATTTGGGAAATGTTACCACTCTTTCATTCTGGGCTGAGTCCACTAGAGTGTCCACCACTCCATCTTATTTCGATATATAGGTATAATGGACTGTTAAAAAAGTACCTTAAAGGCAATGGGTGGTGGAACCTTTAAAAACAGGGACAAGCACATGGCACAAGCCAACTGGTTAGTTATCACCAGGGCTTCCATCAATCGAGCTGGTCCTGCTCAGTCAGACTTCCACCTTTGGGGGCAGAGGTGCCTGTGGTGCCATGAAAAGAATCTGCTGAGAAAAACAGTTTAGGTTTTTCCTTCCTCAGGAAAGTAAACCCATTTATGGGGTTGCTTTTGCTCAAAGGCCTGGACACACTTGGTGGGTGATGATGGGAAGATGGAGAAGTACAATGTGTACTACAGGGGAATCTAACACTGGGTGAGAATACCTTATTTGTGCTTGATTAGCTCAGTCAGTAGAGCATGGAATTTTGGAGAGTGTGAATTCATGCTCCACATTAATTGCTGTTTTGTGAATTGTTGCATAAATTAACAGTGTTATATGACTGTTTTTCAGGATAATGTTATGGTGATGAAACCAGAACTGCATCCAGTAACTTCCTTGAACCTTCAGCCTTCTACAACCTTCAACTTGTGGACCATGGACATAACTGTGACAATTGCTTCTGTTTTTATAATCTTTCTACAATAGATGAACATCTGCAATCATTGACTAAATTACTTTGTAGGTTTTAGTATATATAGAGATAATAATTGTTGTAGGAGCATATTTAGGGATAAGTGAAAGTAATGACGGAGCATGACACCAGTGTATATGGAATAAGGGGAGGAATGTCCTGGTTTTGGGCAGGATAAAGTAATTTTCTCTCTTGCAATTTTGTTTTCAGATAAGTCTCTTGCAAGTAGCTGCACTTGCTGAAATTAACAGCAAGTTTCTCAGTCAATGTCTTGCTTCTAGGGACTGATAAACTCCATGTTTATAGTTATTGCTGGAGTATGATCTGCCAGAGCCAAGGCTGTTGCTCGGTTCTGAACATCTTGTGCTCCAGAAAGAGAAAGGAGAAAGAAGGTCACACCTACAATCCACTTTAATGAGGAACAGAAAGATAAATGACCAAAACTGACCAAACAGGTATTCCATCCCATACATGTCATACTCAGTATAAATGTGAGGGATCACGAGGGTCAAACCCCTTCCCTTCTCCCTTCTCATCTGTTCCTGTTTGCTTCAGTATCTGAGAGGATTTTCTCTGTTGTCTGCCTGTGGTCCTGATCCATACTAGCCTGAATCTCTGTGTTCCTACCTCCAGTTCCCGGACTGCTTGCTGAGTCCAGGACGCCCAGCTGGACTTCCCAGGGCTGCCCCGCAGCTCAGTGTGATGTGAGAGCAACTGGAAGAAAGGGGGAAGTATCAATTTTCCTGTATATTTGTGTATTATAGTATTTTTTTTTTCTTTTATCATTACTGTTTCACTAAAGCTGTCTAGTTTAGTTTCCCAACATAAGTCTCTCTCCCTTATTCTCTCTCCTTCTTTATAAGAGGGGAGGGGGATTAATAGAGACCATATGTCATTGAATTTAATGTCGGGCCAGTGTTAAACTGTGAGAGGTATGGACCGGTTGGCGTGGGTTCAGAGCAGGGGCTATGAAAATTATCAGAGGTCTGGAACACCTCTTCTAAGTCCTAGTCCTGGAAGTTCAGAAGGGCTTGGTCCGGGAATGGTGGAGCTTTTCTTTACAGAGGGAAAAACTTGGGCTAGAAAGAATGGCCCGAAGTGCAGCTGGGGATGCCAGCCCTTGAGCTCTTGGTTCCTCATGCTGTAGATGAGGGGTTCACTGCTGGAGGAACCACCGAGTACAGAAACGCCATCACCAGGTTCCAGGGATGGGGAGGAGATGGAGAGGGGCTTCAGGTAGGCAAAGATGGCTGTGCTGAAAAAAAAGGGAGACCACAGTAAGGTGAGGGAGGCACATGGAAAAGGCTTTGTGCTGTCCCTGCTCAGAGGGGATCCTCAGCACAGCCCTGAAGATCTCCACATAGGACACCACTATAAAAACAAAACACATAAATGCTAAACAAACACTGATGACAAGAAGCCCAAGTTCCCTGAGGTAGGAGTGTGAGCAGGAGAGCTTGAGGATCTGGGGGATTTCACAAAAGAAATGTGTGGGAAAAAATCTCTAAGCTATCCCCATATCCTTAAATGATTTAACCATTCATTTAACCCAGCATATGCAACAGTTAATTTTTTTCATGTTATCTTAATCAATCGTTTTCGGTTGTGAATTGACTCTGAATGATTAGATAAATTTATGCAGATACACTACATCCAAGTCTTCACAAACATAACCTAAAAGCTAACAATAAAAAGTCAGTGGCAGCACGATATCGTAAAACTGCATGTCTGAAACTCTCAACATCTTTTAGCATCTGTGTTAAAATACCAGAAGTTCAGTTCATCTGCTTAGCAGTGCAACAGAATAGTACAATCAACAATCAAGATATAGACGAGGGATCCCATAATCAACATATAAACAATCACATGAAGTACAACATTAACAAAAGCCTGTTATCAACGCAACACAATACGAAAAGCACATTTCCCACTGCAGTGGAAGGACTTAAACACCTTTTTAGTATGAGGAAGGTCAAGTGTCCACTGCCGCATAGAGCCAAGGGGGTAGAGGAGGCTTATCCGACAAAAATTCCTCGGGGGCCCCAAAAGCGTCCCCAGACCCCTCCCGGGTCACGGCACGGTGGAGTCCTGGTTTCTCCATGGTTTCCAGATTGAGGCCCAAAAAGGCCTAATAAAATTGTTTAGAGACAGAATTCCAAGCCTATAAACAGCAAAGGCACACAACACACACCCTTTTTTTTTTTTTTCTGCTGTGGTGTCTGCAGCAGGGCTCATTTTCTGAGCAGCAGCAGTGTCTGTGGGGGTAGAGACAGCAGCTGCAGCTGTCGCAGATACACTGGCGATGCTCACCGGCCGTATCTGAGTTGTGCCCTTGTGCGTGGGGGGGCAAGAAGCGGCTGCGGAGGCAGGAGTGGGGGTGCTCTCTGTATGAGGAGCTGCTCTCACTCTCCACAGCAACTCTCGGCCTCTGAAAAGGCACACTCATTCTCATAACTGTTTTTGGTTTTTTTCCACTCCTCACCAATATAGAGAAAATTAACAACAACCACTAGAAGAATTCAAAATGAAATGACATTGCTACTAAAATCTGGTGAAGTTTAGCCCTAAAAAAAATGAAGTAGTACAATCTCCCAAACCAAAACTCATATCACAAACAGCATCATGTGAGTCCGCGTTGGAGGCATTTGTTTCCATGGATGAACCATCTGGCCAGTACCCACGCACTCCGGTACCTGTAAGTAAACACATATAACCTCGACCACTTAGTTTCACCTCTGCCAGCCCTTCCATCCTCCAGTGTCAAATTCTTGAATTCCACCAAAATTTTTTGGAAGGTTCCAAAGCTTCAGAGTCTGCTAAAGCCTTTTCATGTATTAATATCGGGGCTCTGTATGATCTCCTGTAAGGCGCAAATAATTCATGGCATATACAGCCTTACTAACCGGTCCTGTGGAGAGGACTCCCTTCCTCCCGTTTTCGTTTCTCAAGAGGCCTTTAATACTAAATGGCAATGTTCCACTATTGCCTGACCCGTAGGGTTATGAGGGATACCAGTAAATGTCGGTGCCCATTGTCCACAGAACTGTCGAAAGCGAGCAGAAGAATAAGCGGGCGTTATCCATC
>NC_044276.1:11694775-11749812 GCF_003957555.1 Calypte anna | reverse complement strand
CACAGACAGTGCAAAACAACCGATGGAGACAAGCTGTTTGTCATGCAAACCGTGGGATAAACATAGTCCCGAGCTATGCTAGATAAGCATGGAACTTCCTGAATATGCAGCCCCCTGATTGTGAGATTGTCTGAAGGGATTAGTGATATAGATAAGGTGCGATTTCCTTCCTTGGGTAAATCACCATTGTAAAATAGTAAGATAAGAAAAGGTATATAACTGCATGTAAGGATACGAATAAACGGATTTAGTTTGCATCAAACTGTTGTCCCCGTCCTTGCTGCGGCAATGGTGACCCCGACGTGATTCGGGAAGAATTCTGCTGAAGAAGCAGCCGGCCAGCAGGTCTCCGAGAACTTCGAATTTGAGGCTGAAAGAAGCCTGGACGAGGGCGGCCGCCCGTCTGCACCTCCTCGCGTTTGGCAGGTGAGCTCGGAGAGACGAAGTCATGGGTAATCAAAGTTCCCATGAGGAACAGGACGTTTATAGACTTATGAGAGAACTGTTGCTTAAGCAGCAGAAAAATCTCGGATCATGCACTTAAGCTCATTTTAAAATGGGTCCGCGATAAATTCCCAGGTACTTCTGCTGTTACTATCTTTGAATCTGAACTGTGGGATAAAGCGGGAGTCCGTTTATGGGACCTGAGTACGCGAGGGGATCATGAAGCACTTAAACTCCTATTTCCCTGGCGGACAGTATTTGAAGGGATTAAAGCGCGGGAATCGGAGCGAGCAGACACTTCTTCTGCCGCTTCTGCTGTTCCCAGCGCCCCCCCGCTACCAGAGGGAAGAGCGCAGGAAGACGCTCCCCCTGCCAGAACTGTAGCCAAGGTAACCAGACCGGATTCGCCGAGCGACGATCCATTCGAGCCTGATCCTTTCGATACAGGACAAGAACCAGATCTAATTCCCGATGATTACGATCCATACGCGGTATGGGCTGCTATTAAAAAGCAGGCTTTAGATGCGGGAGAAATTGACATGGCTATAGCTATCAGTGTGCCCCCACGCCCTGCACAGCGACGGCACGAAAGAGACCCCATCGGCTCAGCAGTCATTTCAAACATACCCGATGCAGCAATATCCAGTTCTCAATGCGCCACAGCAAGTGACCTCGCTCTTACAAGAGCCACAGCAACGGAGCGCCGGACTGGATTTATCGACCCGGTTCACAGTGATTCTTGCCGGCCCCTCGGTGCATATAATCGAAACTTTGTTTCAAGGGCCTCTTCCGTCCGGGACTATGGGTCTTATTTTGGGTCGGTCATCAAGTACTTTTAGTGGTCTTTTTGTTTTGCCAGGAGTCATCGACAACGATGCATTAGAAATAAAAATAATGGCTTGGACGCCTACACCACCCTGCACGATACCCGCTAAAAGTAAATAGCACAATTGGTGTTGTTACCTTTAAATATTGATTTTTTCCCCTCAGATGTCACGCGGCAGGGCGCCTTCGGATCTACAGGCTGCCCGCAAATATACTGGACACATGCGATCTCGAAGGACAGACCATTGAAACAATGTAAACTTAAAAATGGATGTCAACAAGTTATGTTAACAGGTCTTATTGACACAGGCACCGATGTTACCGTCATCTCCCAAGCTAAGTGGCCGCGCCAGTGGAATCTAACTAGCACCGCACAGCCATTAGCAGGAATAGGGGGAATCGGTAACAGTTACCAGAGTAAAGATATTATTCAAATCATTGGTCCTGAGAACAGGGTAGCTAGTACTCGACCCTTTGTATTGCCAGTACCATTGAATCTGTGGGGAAGGGATGTTCTGTCACAATGGGGATTGCATTTAGAAACGGTTTTTTAACGAGGGTCACTGATGAAGGGCGTGAAATTCCACAATTAACCTGGAAAACACAGGAGCCAGTGTGGGTGAATCAGTGGCCCTTATCAGAAGAAAAACTCACCGCCCTAGAACAATTGGTACAAATTCAATTAAAAAAGGGACATGTAGTTCCAACTTTCAGTCCATGGAATACTCCTGTTTTTGTAATTAAGAAAAAATCAGGTGGTTGGAGATTATTGCAAGATTTACGAAAAATTAATGCTGTTATGGAGCCAATGGGAGCGTTACAACCAGGTCTCCCTTCACCAACAATGATCCCGCGGGAATGGAATTTGATTGTTATTGATTTAAAAGATTGCTTTTTTGATATTCCTTTACATCCTGATGATGCACCTAAGTTTGCCTTTTCTGTGCCTAGCCTTAATATGGGAGCACCTCTTAAACGCTACCATTGGACGGTTTTACCTCAGGGCATGAAAAATAGCCCCACAATCTGCCAGTGGTATGTGGCCAAAATATTGGCCTCAGTACGTCTTGAATTTCCAACTGTAATATTGTATCATAATATGGATGACCTGTTAATTGCTGCTGCCACTGAGGGTGATTTACAAAAAGCAATAGAATCTGTGTTAACTGCCATCTATCAGGCAGGCTTGAAAGTCTCACCAGAAAAAATTCAAAAACAAACCCCCTGGAATTATCTAGGGTGGAAAATTACCAATCATGCCATAATTCCGCAAAAGCTATCTATTAATACTCAGATAGCCACACTGCATGATGCTCAAAAACTTTTGGGATCTATTAATTGGTTGCGACCCCTTCTGGGTATTTCAAATTCTGAATTGGCTCCTCTATTTGATCTTCTTAAAGGAGACGCTGATCTAATGGCTCCCAAACACCTCACACCCTCTGCGGAATTAGCATTACAAAGAGTTTGCAGGGCCATCAAACAGAGGCAAGCCTCTCGGTGGGACCCTGATTTATTCTTTCAATTAATAATTTTAGAGGATGGTGTAAAATATTGTGGCATGATTTTTCAATGGGACACCACGCTTACAGATCCATTGTTGATTTTAGAGTGGATTTTCCTGCCGAATCAATCCTCTAAAACTATTTTACAGCGACCAGAGATGTTTTCTCAAATCATTATGAAGGCCAGAGAGCGACTGTTAACTCTTTCTGGCAGATCTTTCTCTACAATTTATATGCCTGTTACTGAATTGTATCTTTCTTTTCTTCTACAGAATTCACTTCCTTTTCAGATTGCCGTACAGGACTTCACGGGACAATTTTCAAATCATTTTCCTCCACATAAACTCTTTTGATTGTCCTTTTCCCTTGCAGAAGTTCCAAAGAGAAGTGAAATTCCTTTACAAGCAATTACTGTGTTTACAGACGGTTCAGGTATCTCTCATAAAGCTGCAATTGTATGGAGAGACCCTGAAACCAAGGACTGGCAATCTGATATCACCTTTCACCCAGGTTCTCCTCAGCTTGTTGAATTAGCAGCTGTGACTAGAGCCTTTTTTCTTTTCAATAACCAACCTTTGAATATTATTACAGACTCAGCTTATGTAGCAGGTATCGTGCTTCGAGCAGAATCTTCAGTCCTAAGAGACATTTCCAACTTGCAACTGTATAATCTGCTCAGAGCACTGATTGATCTTATCAACAAACGGCAACACCCCTTCTTTATTATGCATATCAGGTCTCACACGTGCCTCCCAGGCTTTGTAGCCAAAGGAAACAGAGCGGCTGACCTGTTAACAATGTCAGTGTCTCCTCTTCCCAATCACTTTGAACAGGCTCGCCTAAGTCACAGATTTTTTCATACAAATGCTAAAGGGCTCCGCAGGCAATTTGGTCTGACTTCACAACAGGCAGCTGATATCTTATCTGCTTGCCCTGATTGTCAACAATTTACTTTTCAGCCTTTAGCAGGAGGAGTTAACCCTAGAGGACTTCAAAGCCTTGAACTCTGGCAAAGTGATATTACTCATTTTTCCAAATTTGGTCGTCTTAAGTACATACACTCTTCCATTGATACCTTCTCCGGAGCTATTTATGCATCATGCCATACAGGAGAGAAGGCCAGAGACGCCAAAAAACACTTTTTAAAAGCATTTGCCTCTCTAGGAGTTCCTCAAACAGTTAAAACAGACAATGGTCCTGCCTATTCTTCTCAGCTTTTGAAGACCTTTTTTGCAGAATGGGGAATTAAACATGTGACAGGTATCCCCCATTCTCCGACAGGTCAATCAATTATTGAACGCTCCCATCAGTCCCTTAAGGCACTATTACTAAAACAAAAAGGAGGAACTGGTGGACTGATAAATACACCAGAAGAAAGATTGCAAAAAGCTATATATACTTTTAATTTCTTGAATTGCTTTTCAGACAATGCCCCACCAATTACAAAGCATTTTGCAAGTAACCATCTTTTTAAATTTCAGGAAAGACCCCCTGTGTTAGTACGGGATTTGGAGTCCGGGAAAGTTGAAGGCCCATTTCCTTTAATCACGTGGAGCAGGGGCTACGCGTGTATCTCCACAGAAGCAGGACCTAAGTGGTACCCGGCAAGGAACATCTGCCCATATCGAGAAGGACAGCCGAAGGAACAAAAGTAGCACAGATCTCTCAGCACACGCAAAATGCTATACAAATGGCTTTGTATGTTGCAATTGTTTGTATGTTGTTATGCTGTATTAGAAATCTCTCCAAGGCAAAACATGTGGGTAACATGGGCAAATGCAACTGGCACCACTGATTTTTGCATTGCAATGGCTTCCGCTACAGACCCTTTCCGTACCTGCCTTATAGGTATCCCAGGTTTTAATGTTTCTCTGTTTGCTGACTTTTCAATTGGATCCTGCAAAGCAAGCCCTTCACTTGGAAATTGTTCAGCAGAACTGATTTTGGGGCTGAAAAAATCCCTCCCCTGGGATCCACAGGAATTAAATCTATTGGGGTCCCAGGCAGTCGGCAACGTATCAGGAAACTGGACACCTACTTGCATAGTTTTTGGTCCTAAGTATGCTGCTAGGGCATACCCTGATACCTGGCCGGACATCAGTCCTACATCTGGAGATTATAGACTGGGATCAGGATATTGTGGGTACAATGGGTCGGAGCGAATGCCAGTAATAGGGACAACACATAACCCCAAAGCTAACATTAAACTTATTTGGGTTAATGAAACTGCTAAGGCTTTACCCCCCGGAGTATTTCTGATCTGCGGTGATAGGGCCTGGCAAGGCATCCCCCGTAATGTTGTAGGCGGACCTTGCTATTTAGGCTCGTTAACCCTTTTTGCTCCTCGCTTTGCTGAATTAAGGCAGCTTGTAAATACTATATATCGTGCTCGTAACGCAAGAAGTATTGGCCTCACACCGCAGTGTGATGATAATGTTAGGCTTTTAAGTGTAGCTGCTAGAACTGCTTTAGCTCTTTTTATTCCTGGTGCTGCCGCAGGAAATGCGCTTACTAACCTAGCTAGATTAGCATGTTGGGCTGAAAAGCAAGCAAATATTACTACTGAGATTTTAGATAACCTTTTAATGGATCAAAATAGTTTGCGACACGCTTTATTACAAAATCGCGCTGCTATAGATTTTTTATTGCTAGCCCAGGGTCATGGCTGTCAGGAGTTTGAAGGCATGTGCTGTATGAATCTTTCTGATAATAGTGAGAGCATCCACGCCAGCATCACGCAGTTGAAGCAACACACACAGAAGATTCAGCAACAAATAAACCCTCTCGGCGATGCTTTCTCAACCTGGCTTCATGATATGGGACTTAAAGGATGGCTTTTATCTTTAGTTAAAACTCTTTGTTATGCTGGGATTGTTATTGTGATTTTGCTTTTGTTATTGCCTTGTCTTTTTCAATGTATCCAGGGAATGCTTAATAGAACTGTTTCTAAGGTTTTTTTAGTGCAACAGAAGGGGGGAGATGTAGGTACAAAGGTGGTATGCACAGACAGTGCAAAGCAACCGATGGAGACAAGCTGTCATGCAAACCGTGGGGTAAACATAGTCCCGAGCTATGCTAGATAAGCATGGAACTTCCTGAATATGCAGCCCCCTGATTGTGAGATTGTCTTGAAGGGATTAGTGATATAGATAAGGTGCGATTTCCTTCCTTGGGTAAATCACCATTGTAAAATAGTAAGATAAGAAAAGGTATATAACTGCATTTAAGGATACGAATAAACGGATTTAGTTTGCATCAAACTGTTGTCCCCGTCCTTGCTGCGGCAAAGGTTGTTCTCCTCCAACTGGTCAGGCATCAGCTGTGGGATCCTTGCAGAAGCAATCCCAAGTCTGTGCTACACAGCAGTTACACACTGGAGGATGTTATACCACTGGGGTAGTGCTCCACCTGGGATCTCCCTGGAGTTTATTTCAGGATCTCATCCAATCTTGATTTTCTTTTTTTGTTCAAAAAGAGGGAAACAACTTCACAGCAGGGAACTGTGCCCCCCCCCTGAAAAATCTCATGTTTAAGTCTTAGAAGGCCTGGATTTCTTGGTGTGGTATAATTTTGCCTGAGATTTTATGGGGTGTTTAGTGGAAAAGAGGGTGTGGATCCACCAATCCCCCTGTCAATGTCTTTTTCTGTGCATGTGGAGTCCCTCCACCAGCTTTGAGAAGACTTCCTGCTGAAAAAAAAGCAAATTTTATTGGATTTCTTGTGACTTTGAGCTTATTTTACATTCACGTTGAATGAAAAAATGCATCCCAGTAACTCTGATGCTCTCCAGGGTTTCCTGCAGGGAACATATATAGGATACAAACACAGCATAAGGTCTGTCCTGGGTTTGCAGGTTTCCTGAAACCTTTCTCTCCAGAACAGCCCAGAAACTTGTCAGGAAAAAGCCCCCTTTGACAGTCAGGTGTCAACAACAGCCCCAAAGTCAGAATTTCGGGTGTGGGCTGAGGTTTGAAATATTAAGAGTCACAAAGTGGGATGGAGTCACCTTTCCTTTCTCTCTCTCTCCAACAGGTCAGCAGAAAGATGCAGCTTGTGGAGCCAAACCCTAATGAGGAGGTGAGGTGGCTCCTCATGCTCCAACAGCTTTGGCTCAGCTGCAAGAACACCAAGGTTGGCTTGAGGGAAGGGCTGGGAATGGGTGGAGAGACGTCCCACGAGATGTTTTGGAGCAACTCAGCAAAACCAGAGCTTAATCTGGGGTGGGAAAATCCAGCAAGAACAGTAGGGCCTTTCTGCTGGTGAAGGAAGTGTAAAGTGGATTGAAGTCAAGTGCTGAACAATTCCCCCTTTGTACAGGAGAAACGTTTTACTTCTTCCTCTAGAAGACAAATTAACCAGTTGTGAGGTCAGCCCCAGCCCTCATAAGAAGACAAAATGTTTCCTACAGTGGCTGCCTGCTCCTTTTTTGTGGGATTGTGGTGGCTCCATGAGCCAGCACTTGGGAACACCAAGCCCCTTCCTGCTACAGGATCAAAAGTTCCTTTTTTTAAAATTATTTTCTATCAGATGCCCTGGGCTTGCTAGGCTGGGGCTCTGAGAAGTTGTCAGTTCTTCTCTGGTTCTGAATTCCCCCCGGGGTTTCCTCACCAGTCACACTCCAGAGCATTTCAGGTTCCTCTGGTCTCTCCTCCTTCCTGCCAGAACCTTCAGGCAATCTTCAAAATTTAGGCAAATCATGTCTCATGGGTTTTCTGTCTTTTGGTTCTTTTTATTCTCATGGCGAGGTTTCATCTCTCACCTTCAGGATTGATTTGGATCAGTCTTTGGCTGGGAGAAAGATCTGCAGCCTGAGCTCTGCAGATGTTTCATCACATGGACTCTCAGCTCATGTGGAGTTCCCTGTGGAATTGCTGCAAGCTTCTGGTGTTGGTGTCTCATTTGGAAATGAGGCATTCCTGATGTTTCCAGCTTCATGTGAGGGCTGGGAAATGCTGGAGTTGGAGCCCAGAAGTATCTGAGCTGAATTTTAGGAGCTTAAAAAGAGAGTTGTGGGGTTTTTGAGCAGAGAAAAGAGGTGGCTGAGGTGGTGAGGTCTGTGTTTGGTTGATGGTATCAGCTGCAAGCAGGGGGTGTGGTTGGTCTTTGTGCTTTAAATGTAGAAATGGAAAGATCAGAGCCCTTCCCTGACCACATCTGAGCCAGGAACCATCTGACAAATTCTCCTTTTCACCCCCAACCCCCACCCGGTGGGAAGGAGTGGGAGAGAAGATCAGCTGCTCTGCTTTCTCCATTCCCATGGGCAAGGAAAGATGAGGTGGTTCTCCTTCCTCTCCCTCAATCTTGAAAAAAGGTACCCACAAAAAGGGAGCATGGTGTGAATAATCCCAGCATGAGATCATCATGAACAAGGAGAGAGTATTTTAGGGTTCCCCCCCCAGTGGATTTACACCCTTTGATAGCTCCAACCAAATCTGCCTGTGGTCCTTCCCTACCTCCCTGCCCCAAGAGTGGACCTACCAGTGCGCTCCTCCCAAACTTCTCCTCCTTCATCTCCAAGATGACCTCCAAGAGCATCCTGCTGCTGCTGAGCCTCGCCTTCTGGGTGAGGGTGCTGGGACCCAGGAGGTGGGGGGGATGCAGACCCCAATGGGTTTCCAGAGGTCTGGATGGAGTTTGGAGCAAGTTGGGTTGGTGGGAAGTATCCCTGTTCATGGCAGGGGGGTTGGAACTGGGGGATCCCTTCCAACCCAAATTTTATGATGCTCTATATTTTTTTTTTAGAGAAGGAGATAATCTGGGTTATATTAAATTTCTGAGAGAAAAACAAATGTTGTTGGCGTTGAAAGTTGTTTTTTTTTTTTTTTGTCCCAGAGTGTTTTTAATCCAGCAACTGTTTTATTAAAAAAATTTACAGACTAATTCTGGGCTTGGAAAGAAATGGAGCAGCAGGGTGAGGGTGGGCACCAAGGCTGCCCTCCCTTTTTGGGGTGAGGAGCATTCTTTGTTCCAGCTGCATTTTGCATTATGCCTCTCTCCAAATCACTTCCTCCAGAAATACTTATAAGCAATTAAAAAGAAAAAAAGCAGGGGGTTTGTGTAGTTTTTCTCCCAAGTTTTTATGGTTTGGGAGCTCAGCATCAGAGGGGGCTGCTCTGAAGAGTTGGTTATTTGGGAACCAGTCCTGAGTTGTTTTTCTGTGTGAGGAAGATTGTGTGGCCCCCTCTTATCAGCCAGGGACCTGCTCTGGGAAAAGGGGCCCAGTTAACCCTCAGGCTTATGGGGTGTTCACAGAATTATGAGGACGGGACCTCTAGAGATCATCTAGTTCCCATCTGCTTTGTAGAGCTTGAGTATTTTCCAACCTGGTGTTGGGTGCTTGATCCTAGAAGTGTCTCTGGTACTTTTCCTGCTGGAAGGGAACACTCTGATAGTGGTTTAAGCTTCAGGTCATCTGGAGCCATGGACCATCAGTAGTTATTCTTCTGCACGTCTGCAGCCTCTGAATTTAGGGTGACCCAAACCAGCCCTTTGTTGTTTGGGTTTTTTTTTTGTTTTTTTTTTCTAGTGAAGAGCAATACAGCCTCCAAGCCTCTGGCATTTATTTAGAAGCTGCTTGCAGCATCAGATGTGGTAATCACATTCCTGCAGCAGAACTGCAGAACCTGGAATTCAGGTTTTAGGAGGGTGGGGAAGGAGGAGCTGAGTCGTTTTCTGCTCTTTCAGAGCCTTTTTAAGAGTTTAATAGTCCAAAGTCCCATGTAGTTATCAAAACACAACACCTATCAAGAGCATTAAACTTCTTTTCCAAGGAGTAATTCATGCTCAGGCCTTGCATGCTGCAAAGTTTTCCCTGCTTGGAAATTATTAAAGAAAATAATTCACCACCTGCATATTCAACAGCTGGTATAGCTCTGGTGTTTTGCCAAAGGTTTTGTCTTAGGAACATCCTAAAAAGGCAACAAATCTTTTTTTGGATCTCTGATGGTTATTGTTGTGCAGGGGTGAAGAGAGATTTTCCAGAATGCCAAGGAGTAGCTTGCTAAATGAGGTGAAAAAGCAACTTTTTTTCTCTTCTCTCCAGGTAGGATGCTGATCTTGGTGGCTTATTCTGAAGTGAGGGTAAGATTGGGGGAGTTGGAAGTGGGCATAACCTCCCCAAACAAGGCATTGATTGGGAGCTGCTTTAACTAAGGGTGTTAAAATCTGCAAACCTCCAATTTTGCTTTTTAGCACCTAATAATTGGGTCCAAGTGTGTGGGTATTTTGGTAAGTGAGTGTTTACCTGTTTGAGGTGAGGATTTTGGATGTTGGTTTGACTCTGGTCACCTAGGTGAGGGAGAGGAAGAGTCTGAGGAGGTTCTGATGTTTTTGCCCCTGTCTTGTGAGGGGATTTGGCTGGGTGAGATTTGATGATGCTTCTGGAAGGGGAGAGGTGAAATGCTGGGGTTCACTTGCTGGTTCAAGGGAAGAAACTGGGAATCTCTGGAAGCTGGAAGTTTCCTGCTCTGATATTTTTGTCTATTTCTGAACACCTTCCCAGATTGCTTTTCTTCTTCTTTTTTTTTTTTTTTTTTTTTTTTTTTTTAAATCCCCTGTCTCCTTTCTCCACCTTCTGTCAGTGGTTTTGGCAAATTTCTTTGACCCAGGAGTTTCCAAAAAGCAGGGATCAAATGTGTTTTGGGTTCTTAGTGTCAGCTCTGCTTTTAGGAGATACTTGTGCTGGTCTGGCATTTGTCTGGTCTGTACTTAACCTATCTCCTTTGCTCCTGGTGCATCCGAGACCCAAAGCTACTTGTTTTCACCTCATCATCTGTTTTTACCTCATCATCTGTTTGTACCTCATCGTCTGTTTGTACCTCATCATCTGTTTTTACCTCATCATCTGTTTTCTGGATAATTAAAAAATAGAAATGAAAAAAACAAACCCTCAGTGAGGAGGAGAACTGATAATCCCTTGATGGGATTAAAAGTGCAGTGAACAGCAAGGATTATGATGGAGATTATTGGTATTAGAAACATTTCTTTTGAAGGCTGAAGGTATTTTCCAAAGTGTCGCTGAGGGGGTTGGGTCTCAGCAGCTTTGTGGCCTGTTCCTCACCTTCCCTCCAGCTGTTCCTAATCCTGCCTGTAGCTGCTGCTGTGTGTGACAGGGACAGGCAGCTCTGCCAGGTTTTCCTGCTTGATGGTGTGATATATGATTGTAATATATGTTAATGAATTTGTATTCCTAACCAGTAAATTCAGAATTAAACTAAGAAGAAAGTGAATATGGGGCTAGACAAAGCAATTGAGACCTATAATTTTCCACAAAAACAGTGTAAGTAACACAAGGCTGTAACGAGACTAACTTCTGTCTCGGTGATAATTGAAGCATGGGCCTTGTTCTTAAAACAAGGCACTGCCAAGGCTAATGAGGCACCAAAAGAATGTGAACACCTGCACAGAGACAACATAAAAATGCCACAATCAGCAGATAAGGGAAAAATTATGGCTAGGGTCTAATTTTGCTCGGTAACAAGATAATGAAGTCGGCGAAAGCAAAAAAGGTAAAAAGTTCAAGTTTGAGGAAGACTTCTTACTTCATCCAAAGACCCCCTGATGACCCCCCAATATCTCCCCAAGAGAGGACTCCACCCACACTCTGCCTATCATGAATATTGTAATAACATGATGTAATCCCTATGAATATATATGTAAACCTACCCCTTTTTAATATTCATAGAATTGTAATCAATATAAGGTAATTCTAGAGTTTTAGAGGTGTGTGTGTGAGTGAAGCAGAGACTCCCCATGCACCCAGCACTGTTTTGCTTACTGCAAGTTCAATTTATTAATTAAATTAAACCATTAACCGAATATTGAGTCTCGGTCATTTTTAACAATGGGAAGATGGAAGAGCTGTGGAAGTTCTCTTCCATGCTCCAGGTCAGGAAAAGGATGCTGATGGGCCAGGGGATCCCACAGCAACACCCATGGTGGAACAAGCTGCTTAACCAGGAAGTTTGTGGTTGGTTGGTGGTTTTTTTAGCACCAGTGAGTAAAAATGTGGTTGTTCATCCACTTCTGAAAGGCCTCAGGGCACATTTCCCTCCAGGTTCCTTGTTTCTGCCCAGCTGATGGGGCTGTGGTACTGGCTGGAGTCTCCTGGGAGAGAGCCAGGGAGGGCTGGGAGACACCTTGACCCAGGATGAGGAGTGTTGGGTGGGAAGCAAAACGTGGTGGGCTTGCTTGCAGCTCTGCTGTGAGGTGGTTGCTGAACTGGGACTGGAAATCATAGGACCACTGTTTAGGAAGAAAGTGTCCTCAAGCTCTGAGCTTCTTGCAGAAAGGTGACAATGTGGGACCTCTCAACTAGAAGTTACTATCACAGGCACTTCTAAAACCTCTAATGTGAGAGTTGTGCACACCATGAGACTCCCAAAGAGCCCCAGCTGCATGTGGGGTAGGATCCTGCCTTCTCATGGCCTCAGGGACCCTTGGGGACTGTGGTTGGTCCCTGGAAGTACAGAGGAAAGGGTTAAGTTTCTCACACTGCATGTGTCCCACCATCTGAACACTTCCCTTTTCCTGACCAGGCAAGCACTGATATCTTAGTTTTCATTTTGCCTGGCAAGCCCCTACACATCCAGCAAAGTGGATTTTCCTGAAAGTCAGTTAACTTCTGCTTCCTGATTTGGGGCAGAGTAGTTGAAGATAAGGAGGAGCTTTGGAGAGAATCCCGAGGAGGCCATGAAGATGCTGGGAGGGATGGAGCAGCTCTGGAGCCAGGCTGAGAGAGTTGGGGGTGTTCAGCCTGGAGAAGAGAAGGCTGCAGGGAGACCTTAGAGCACCTTCCAGTGCCTGAAGGGGCTCCAGGAAAGCTGGAGAGGGACTTGGGCAGGGAGTGAGAGAACAAGAGGTGATGGTCTTAAACTGGAAGAGGGGAGATTGGGGTTGGATATTTGTAGTGGAACGAGGCAATCAGCTGCCTCTGATTACCGAGAAGTGGGTGTGAGCCAGTATCAAATCCACCTGTGCCCAGTTAGGGCAGGCCCCCTATTGAGCATGTGCAAGACCAGGGGGGCCAATAAAAGGTGAGGCTCACACCCACCAAGCAGATCACTCCTGAGCTAGTTGAGAGAGAGGCTGTTTGCTCTCAGAGCAGCAGTTCAATCTTGCTGGTTCCATGTTTGTGAGCAGTAGACTCAGAACACCTTCTGCGAGTCTATACCACTGTATTAACCCAGACCTTCAGTTCCGGCTACATCTGGTGGAGAATGTGGGCATAGACCTTGGTCCAGCCCGAATTTCCGATGGATCAGGAAGAACAGGATCTAACCCAGAGTAAATGTCGATTGATACCCAGGTAAGAAGATCCATTACCTTTTGATTGTCACTAAAAGATGGGACTCTCTCTAAGCACCCCTGCTGAACAGAGACCTTCCTACTCCCTGTCCGTTATTGCCACGCGGACACTTTGGAAGGAGGTTGGCGATCTATTGAATGACCTCCGTGATCAGGAAGTTAAAAAGAATATAGCTGGAGTAGAGGCCACCTGGAAAGTGGTGACTAGTGCCCTTGAAGAGGTAAAAGATGAAGCGAGAGCTGCCATCGCTGCAATAGTGGCATTACCACCAAACGGCAGCTTTATTAGAACACCACCTCCCGAGGTAGAAACCACCGCGGTTCCCTCAGCGCCTCCACTACCGCCCGAGGAGGAAGGATTCCAGAAGGCATTTCCCATCATAAGGAACGACAGCTTTGCCGTCAAGGGTATGAGAGGAAAGATACATCACACCGTAGCCGAATTCCTCTCAGACCTCGGGTTGAAGGAAGAAAAACCTCCGGATAATACGAAGACACCGACAGGTGAGTCTAGCGGCTGTGTAAAACCTCCCTTGCCTCCTAGCTCAGAAAATGAGCGTGACAGAGCAGCAGCCGCTCCATCAGCCACACCCGTCGGCCCAGAATCCACGATAAAAGCCCTGTTAGAACAATCAACCCAGGCGATGAAATCCCTGGAAAAAAGAATATCGAACCTAGAACAACAGTCTTCTTTCCACACTTACCGAGACCCACCCACCCTCCCTGATGACGACGATGAAAGCGTACCAGCGCTGCTGTTGCCAAGGCGGACCAACCAGGGCACCAAGGACGCCGGCAAATCCCGACCCGGAAGATGGTCCGCCATCATTCGTGATGCTATCCTAGAAGGCGAATGGGAGGCTAACACTATTGCCTGCCCCATCCTTTACGATAAGAACGGGCCGCCTGTGTATGAGCAACATAGCTGGAAAATGCTACAACAAGCAAAGAAGACCCTGAGAGAGGGGGGATTGAGGTCGGAAAGCGGTCAGGCCATCCTGGACTGGTTGTTCGCTGCGGACACCAACTGTCCCCTTGACTGCCGAAGCCTAGCCAGGTATTTACTCACCCCTTTCCAGCAGATTGTATGGGTAAAGGAATGGGAACGCCTGGCCCACGCAGAGGCAAGTCGCCCTCGAGCACCCGGTGACCCACTATTAGGGGTAACCGGCGAAATGCTCACGGGCACGGGACAATACGCGGATATACAAGTCCAACTCCAGTTCCTGTCTGAACTCCATCATATTACAGTGCGTTTAGCCCGCCAGGCGTTTAACGTGGTCCCTGAGCCCACCCCACTCCCTTCGTTCACCGCTGTAAAACAAGGGATAAGCGAGCCATTCCAACATTTCATCGATAGACTCTGGCAGTCTGTCACGGCTCAATCTGAGCTGGGGGTCGAACAGAGGGACTCAATGTTTAAACTACTGGCATTTGAAAACGCGAACCCAAAAATGAAATCGTTGTTCTCCACGCTACCGAAGACAGCTGGAGTTTCAGACATGCTGGAGGTTGCTGCCAGGGCCACTCAGTCGCAGCAACACCAGGGGATGGTTAATGCCTTCGCTGCCGCTCTGGAGCCCACCCAGAAGCTCCTCGCGGCAGTAGCACAAAAGCTAGGTGGAAGGAGAAACCACTTCAAGAAAAGGAGTCGACCGAGAAATCCCACCCCCATCTGCTATCGCTGCGGAACATCGGGTCACTCGGCGAGGGGGTGCTCAGCCACCGTCTGGTGCGACCACTGCCAAATGGACAATCACAGCAGTCGGGCATGCTGGTTCACAAAAAACGGACAGCGCAGCGCACAAGACCCCCATGCCGTGACACAAGTGGCAGGGCCAGCGCTCTACAACGGCTCCCCGCCCCAGCCACAAGAGGGAGTCTGGGAATTGACGTGCCCTGTGCAGTAGATATCACGATGACAACTAACCAGGTTTATCGGCTACCAACAGGAATTCATGGACCCATCCATCAGGAAAATGGCACAGTGGGAGCTTTGCTAATAGGGCGTTCATCTACTGGAGTAGCAGGACTAGTTGTGCTTCCAGGAGTAATAGATGTGGATTCAACAGGGGAGATAATGATCACGTGTTTCATGTTGACACCTCCTCTAGTAATCAAAGCAGGAACCCGGATAGTGCAACCAGTTCTCCTCCCAAAAATGAATCTAGGGAAAAACGCCCACACGGCATGAGGCGATCGAGGCTTTGGGTCATCTGGAAACACTCTAGTAAGTCTAGTACAACAGATGAAGACCAGACCCATTATTGTCATAAAAATGATCGCCGGAAAGGAGAAAAGACACTTTTGGTGATGATGGACACAGGGGCTGATGTTACAATCATCAGTCTTAACGTATGGCCCCATCACTGGAAGCTTGTCGCGGCCCGTGATGCCGTCCAGGGAGTAGGTGGTGGTTCCACCCCCCTGCAAGCTCTAGAACCAATACAACTACGTTTTCCTGAAGGACAAAAAATAACCGTGCGTCCCTACGTATTACCACTGCCTGGACAACTCGGGGGTTTGATCGGCAGGGAGGTGATGAGTCAGCTCGGAGCTGTCCTCTCCATCCCTGAGCCCACCCGGTCCCATCAAAATTTTCAATAAGGGCCACTGCAGAGATGCCGCCAACACCCAGACTAAGATGAAAGACGGACACCCCTGTCTGGGTGGAGCAGTGGCCTTTACAGAAGGAGCGGCTACAGATTGCAAAATCCCTAGTGCAGGAACAGCTGGATGCAGGGCACATCCAGCCATCGGTCAGCCCATGGAATACTCCAATATTCGTAGTTCCCAAAAAATCGGGCAAGTGGCGACTGATACAAGATCTACGTAAAGTCAATAATCAGATGTGGCCAATGGGCACCCTCCAACCCGGGCTACCCTTGCTCACGATGCTACCGAGAGACTGGCACCTTCTGATTATCGACCTCAAGGACTGTTTCTTTAACATTCCCCTGGATCCGGAAGACAGCGCGCTTCGCGTTCACGATTCCTTCTATTAACAAAAGTGAACCCGCAAAGAGATATGAATGGGTTGTGCTACCACAGGGGATGAAAAACTCCCCAACACTATGCCAGATATATGTGGTATGGGCATTGTCGCCGATCCGCGACGAGATGCCGGACACGCTAATATATCACTATATGGACGACATACTGTTCTGTCAAAAAGCCCCGTTCCCTGAAGATTTCAGTCAATCAGTAACCAGCTGACTGAAGACCAAAGGATTAATAGTGGCTCCGGAAAAAGTGCAAACAAAATCGCCCTGGAGCTACTTGGGGTGGAAAGTTACCCATGCCATGGTAAGACCGCAAAAACTGGAGGTAATAAGTTCAATCAAAACATTGAACGATGCCCAAAAATTAGTGGGCAAACTCCAATGGGTCCGACCCATAATAGGTCTTACCAATGCAGATATCCACCCCTTCTTGTCACTACTACGGGGCACGCACCCAGGTGCGTCGGTACACTGGACAAATGATCACACTAAGGCTTTGAAACAGGTCGTCCATAAATTGGCAACCGGCTATGCGGATTGACGGGATGCCGCACAACCCATTGGGATCTGGGTATGTAACCACCCATCATACCCATTCGCGCTGCTACTTCAAGATTTCAACTGGAATAAGGAAAATGACGTCACTGAGAAACGACAACACGAGCAGAGCTCCCCGAGTTCAGACTCCATAGCCATCTTGGAGTGGCTATTCACATCGCACACACCTCAGAAGGGCATATGGCAGCAGTCTGAAATAATAGCATCGCTGATACGCAAGGGACGGCAGCGTTGTCTAGAAGTAGACGGTCGAGAGCCGGGATGGATTAGCATCCCCATAAAAACAACTGACTTCGACTGGCTACTGCAACGCTCCGAACATCTACAACTTGCCCCATTTGGTTATTCTGGGGAAGTCCGCCACGGAGGCCCAAAACATAAACGACTACAAGCAATTAGTCAGTTCCATTGGATTGAACGTCCATCTGTTTCAGAGCGTCCAGTGTCTGGCATCATAGTATTCACCGACGCCGGGAAGAGATCAAAAACAGCCGCCTGTGTATGGCAGGACAAAGGTCGGTGGAGACATCACCTGATTCCAGGCACAGCAGAAGACAATTTACAAACTCTGGAACTACTGGCTATTATCTGGGCCCTCACACAGTGGCAACAGGCTCCCCTCAATATAGTCTCTGACTCACAATATGCAGTCGGAGTTGCAAATCGTATCGAAGATGCTATTATCAAACCAATACAAAATAAGCGATTGCTAGAACTCTTCTACATGCTACAACGTGTGCTGAAAGCCCGAACGGAGCCCTGCTGCATCCTTCACATCCGAAGCCACAAAACATCCCTGGGACTGGGTGAAGGAAATGCAAAGGCTGACTCCCTGGTCAGCCTGGGGATACAGAGCCCGGTAAGCCAGTTTGCAAAGGCTCAGAACAGCCACTCCCTATTCCACCAGAACGCCAGGGCACTAAAGCGCATGTTTTCCATACCATGGGAAGATGCAAAGGGAATTGTTAGAGCATGCCCCCAATGCGCGCAATTTGGCCCTGCCCTGGGAATGGGAGTAAACCCACGCGGATTACAAGCTGGCGAAACTTGGCAAATGGACGTCACCCACGTCCCAGAATTTGGACGACTAAAGTATGTCCACGTAACGGTGGACACTTTCTCAGGCATGATTTGGGCAACAGCCCAAACAGGGGAGAAAGCACTGCACGTGGTCCGTCACTTAACGAACTGCTTCGCTGTCATGGGGGTCCCCCAAGTAGTAAAAACTGACAACGCACCCGCCTATACAGGCGAAAAAGTCAAACAATTCTTTGCTACTTGGGGGGTGAAGCACATCACGGGAATCCCCCACTCACCTTCAGGTCAGGCGATAGTAGAGAGAGCTCATCGCACCCTGGAGACATACTTGCAGAAACAGAAGGACAGCAAGGACACGGACCCGCAAATACGGCTGGGCAAGGTACTTTTTACATTAAATTTCCTTAGCCCAAGCCGCAATTCGCAGCAACCCCCTGTGCTGTTGCACTACTCATCACAAAAGATCAACCCCAGGCCGGGCGTTCAAATCAACTATAAAGATCCATCGACAGGCCAGTGGTTAGGGCCTAAGCCGCTACTGTTCACTGGGAGAGGTTACAGTTGTGTATCCACGGACCACGGACCTCTCTGGGTGCCCAGTAAGTGGACACACCCCGCCACAAATGAACCTCCGAGAAACGACAATGCAACATCTAGTCGTTCCAATTAAGTTATCTGGACTAACATACCGGACTGAACAATTTGTGACTTTGGATTGTGTCCCCCCCTTAACAAAAAAAAAAAAAAAAGGAAGGAAAAAAAAAAAAAAGAAAGAAAATAGTTAAATAGTATCGAGTTTATTCACACACAAAAAAAAAAAAAAAAAAAAAAAAAAAGGAGGGGGGAAATGTAGTGGAATGAGGCAATCAGCTGCCTCTGATTACCGAGAAGTGGGTGTGAGCCAGTATCAAATCCACCTGTGCCCAGTTAGGGCAGGCCCCCTATTGAGCATGTGCAAGACCAGGGGGGCCAATAAAAGGTGAGGCTCACACCCACCAAGCAGATCACTCCTGAGCTAGCCAAGAGAGAGGCTGGTTGCTCTCAGAGCAGCAGATCAATCTTGCTGGTTCCACGTTTGTGAGCAGTAGACTCAGAACACCTCCTGCGAGTCTATACCACTGTATTAACCCAGACCTTCAGTTCATGCTACAGATATTGGGAATAAATTCTTTAATGTGAGGGTGCTGAGCCCCTGTGCCAGGTTTCTCAGAGAAGCTGTGGCTGCCCCATCCCTGGCAGTGTCTCAGGTCAGGTTGAATTGGGCTTGGAGCAACCTGGGCTGGTGGGAGGTGTCCCTGCAGGGAGTTGGAACTAGGAGATCCTTAAGGTTCCTTGCAATCCAAACCAGTCTGGGATTCTATATAGTGATTATATGTATTTATATCAGTCTATACTTGGCTCAGCTGGCTGCACTAAATATGGAAGAAGTGGGAGAAATCACCTAAATGAGTAATTCTGCCTAAACATCAGCTGAGGAAAACCCCCTTGTTAGGGCTTTGCGTGTTTTTGGGTTTTTTTTAGCTTAACCTTAACAAGGGCTTTATTGCTTGCCCTGAATTTCAGATCTCTGCTTTATATCAGAGGCATGGCAGGTGAATGTAGCAAGACAAACCTCTTTTAGGGCACAGCACTTCAAGGCCCAACCAGCTGTTCCAGCAGAGACTCACAAATAGTGCTCTGAGCCTATAACCCTCAGGGTTAACTAGCCTGGATCTGTGCTATTGCTCCAAGAGTGACTAACCTCTCTGCTGGCTAGCTCAGGACTGAGCTGAGCCTGTGTCTCAGGCCCCACCTTTTATTGGCCCCCTAATCCTGCTCATGTGCAGTTAGGGCCTGCCTTAATCAGGCACAGGTGGGCTTAACACAAGCTCATGCCCACTCCCTGGCAATTAGTGGCACCTGGTTGCCTCATTTCACTACAGATGAAAAAGTGAGAAGTTCTGGAATTGGGTGATTGGAACACCACAAGCTGTGGGGGGTGAGACAGCAGAGGAGGTCACAGCTGCGTTGTTGGGCTGGGAAAAAGGTTTTTCTTCCAGAACTTTCACTTGCCTCACCCCTTCAGCTTGGCTTGGGGAAATCATCAGTGTTGTTGGGGAGGAAGGGACAAGATTAGGAGGGTCTGCTCACCATTGCTGGTGACCTGGTTGTCCCATGTCAACCTTGTGTCACTCCTTGGCTGGCTGTGCTGGGGTTGGTGCCAGTGGCATGGAGCCAAACTGTGCATCTCCTAATCCTATTTTGGGCTGAGGTCTTCTGAAAGTCATCTTCCAGGCAGGAACCCTAAAAATAATTTATAATATTTAATTTCTGAATAATTCTGGCAGCCCTGTATTTGATTAGAGGTGTGTTTGACTAATCAACAAGAAGGAATTGTTTGATCTTCCCCAAAATAATTGCTTAAACTGGCCTTTGTATTTGTGAGTTTTTGTTGGGTTTTTTGGTTAGTGGTTTTTTTGGTTTTTTGGGGTTTCTTTTGAGATCCAACAGTTTATTCAGGAGCACTTTACACCTTTGTTTTAAGCTCTGCCTTCAGCAGTTTAAAGGGCATTGCTCATCATACTTTTCTTGAAGAGAAATTTCTGTACTTTCAGGAATGGGCTGAAGGTTTTGCAGTGTTGGAGGAAAATCCCTCCACTGGATTTTGGACTTGCCTTAAGTTCTGAGAAAGCTTAAGAGAGAGAGCTCAGAGATTTATGTGCTGAAATATTTTTCTCCTCCCTGTTCAAAGTTTAGCCCTGGGACTCATCTCCAAAAACACAACAGGGAACAGACTGTTACCTGAAATGCCTTCCCCTGCTGAGTGACTCTGCTTTTCAGGCTTCAAAGTTTTCACTTTGAATTAAAAACCATGAGCAAAGTCATGGCTGGAGCTCAGTTTGTAAGGGGGGCAAACTTCCTTTAAGCCAAATCTTTACCCAAAGTCTTTTATTTTTACCTCATTATGTTTCCTTTTTCTGTTTGGAAGCAGAAGTACAAAAATTGTAGTAGAACACTTGCTGGCTGTGTTTTGTCTCTGACCAGAACCCAGAAAATCCTGAATGTCACAAGAAAACCTACTCTGAAAATGCTGGTCTGTATTGACACAGATTTGGGCAAGAATCTCCTTGAACTCAACATGAACCCTCTGATCTTTCTCTTCTGGCTTCATGGGACTTCTGTGAATTGGCTGCACTATTGTTTGGGTGTTTGTTTTTTTTTTTTAATTTGTGGTAGCCCTTAACTCAACAACAAGGTTTGTCTCACAGTTGCTCTGTCTTCAGAGCTGAAAATGGGTAGGAAGCCAGGCATAAGGTATAGAGAAGAGATGAATGTGTCTGTTGCCTTGCAGAAATAAAAACCTAGGGGGTTATTTTGTGTGAAACATCCTGCAAGAAATTTAAATTATTCTGCAGCTTGTCTAGAAGTCCAGAGCAACTTGCAAAGGCTGGAGTTAGGCAGGAGAGCAGAGCTTGATGTCCCCTGGTGATGACCAATGGTTGACTTTGCACCTCAACTTTTACACATTAACTAAGTCTAAGTGCCCTCTGAGGTTGTGGGCACTCAGCTGTGGTAGAATGTCCCAACCTGGGTGCTGAGCTCCATCAAAGGACTCAGGAAAAAAACTCCTCATGAGTGGCTGTGCCTAGCTGCAAGCATCTGGTTTAAAAATACACATGCAGGAGGCTCCGTGCTGCCAGTGGTCAGCTCCACCTTTGGTTTGGAGTGACTACCTGGGAGGAAATTCCCTAGCCTGGAGGTTTAAAGCCACCTTTAGGTTTGTGGTGATGGCAGCAGAGGAGAGACCAAGGACAAAGTGGTTTGGAAAGATGGGATGGATGTTTTGAGTCCTACACCTTGCTCACTCTTTCATAAAATCATTGAATCCCAGACTGGTTTGAGTTGGAAAGGACCTTAAAGCTCATCCATTTCCAACCCCTTTCCATGGGCAAGGACACCTCCCACCAGCCCAGGTTGCTCCAAGCCCCATCCAACCTGACCTGAGACACTGCCAGGGATGGGGCAGCCACAGCTTCTCTGGGAAACCTGGCACAGGGGCTCAGCACCCTCACATTAAAGAATTTCTTCCCCATGTCCAACCTTAATCTCCCCTCTTCCAGTTTAAGACCATCACCTCTTGTTTTCTCACTCCCTGCCCTTGTCCAAAGTCCCTCCCCAGCTTTCCTGGAGCCCCTTCAGGAACTGGAAGGTGCTCTAAGGTCTCCCTGCAGCCTTCTCTTCTCCAGGCTGAACACCCCCAACTCTCTCAGCCTGGCTCCAGAGCTGCTCCAGCCTTCCCAGCATCTCCATGGCCTCCTCTGGACTCACTCCAACAGCTCCATCCCCTTCTGGTGTTTGGGTTTCCAGAACCTGACACAGTACTTTGTGCCCCTGAAGGCCAGGCAGGATGCAGGTGCAGTGTCTCCAGCCTCACCTTTAGTGCTGTCACCAGGCCCAGGACTTTTCCTTTCCCACTTTCAATACAAGAGGATCTTGGAGGAGGAAAGGGTGAGGTTGCTGGTGGTGGTGAAGTGAGAAGGCAGGATTTTTCCAGGAAAGGAATATTTTCCCAGAATCTTGCTTTGTAGGGGACCTGCCCTGTTTGAGTCCCAGCAGAGCAGAATGAGTGACACATGCTAAATGTCTCTGAGGGTTAGTTTGATCCTGGTTTCATCACTTGGTGCATTTGATCCTGATATTTTGGAGGTTCAGGAATGTAAAAGTGGTGTGGGATGGGAGCTGGCTGCCAAGGAGGGATGTCTTCTTCACTTGGAGGTAAATGTAGGGCAGACAGCAGACCTGGCTGGAGGGGAAGGAGCCAAATGAAATTAAAGGAATGAGCAACTCCCACCTCCAGTGAGAGCAGTGTTTGATTTAACTAAAACAGCACTGGGGGAAGGAGTGAACTGCTCTTAAGCCATGTGATGAAATCCATCTGAAGTCAACAGAAAACAATTTTTTTCCGTCAGGTTTCCAGAATGTGGTTATGGAAGGTGCTTTGTTTTTACAACCATCATCTTGTACTGCAGGGTTAAGGAGGGTGGATGAGTTGTTGTAACTCTTGAGAGAATGTTTTCATGCCATTGGTGAGGCACTGGCTGGGCACTGCTGAGTCTGTTGGTATTATTTCCAGGGCTGTTCCCAGTTCTGTGGATAAAAGCCTTTGGTCTCCAGAGCTTCCAGTTGGGCAGCTGTCAGTGGTGTGCTCTGTGGTGGCCTCCATCAGCAAAGCAACATTTTGGATAAGAGTTAATTCCTGACATTGATTCTCTGTAGAGAAATAAGATAAACCAGGTGCCTCGAATTGCCAGTGAGTGGGTGTGAGTCCACCTGTGTCTGATTAGGACAGGCCCCTATTGGGCATGAGCAAGATCAGGGGACCAATAAAGGTGGGACACACACCCACAGAGAGCAAGCTCAGCTCACTCTGGTGCGAGGCATGGAGAGGCCAGCAGCTCGTTGAGCCTCTGGAGCAAGAAGGGCTTCTCCCGCTACACTTCTACCCTGGAAGCGCTGTGTGGTGGTGGCTAGAGTCCTGGAAGAGACCAGTAGCTCATCGAGCTTCAGGAGCAAGAATGGCTCCTCCCGCTACAATTCTCTGATCTAAGAGTCAGGAATCTGTTGTCTCCAGGCAAAGGAGGGACTGTGTTTTGCTGAGATGGAGAACATTGTTCCCTGTCTTGGTGGTTAATGTTGTTGTGAGCCTGGAATTCTGCCTTCTCTGCACTGAAGTTGGAACAAGAAGAGGTTGAGGAGTTAAGATGCAGCACATTTTATTTTCCTGTCTCTGCATAATGGGGTCATTCCTTCCCATGTTGAAATGTTAATTTCCCTCATAGAAAAAGGCCCATATTTACTTCCCTGGGCAGATGCCGCAGCAAGGACGGGGACAACAGTTTGATGCAAACTAAATCCGTTTATTTGTATCCTTACATGCAGTTATATACCTTTTCTTATCTTACTATTTTACAATGGTGATTTACCCAAGGAAGGAAATCGCACCTTATCTATATCACTAATCCCTTCAAGACAATCTCACAATCAGGGGGCTGCATATTCAGGAAGTTCCATGCTTATCTAGCATAGCTCGGGACTATGTTTATCCCACGGTTTGTATGACAAACAGCTTGTCTCCATCGGTTGCTTTGCACTGTCTGTGCATACCACCTTTGTATCTACATCTCCCCCCTTCTGTTGCACTAAAAAAACCTTAGAAACAGTTCTATTAAGCATTCCCTGGATACATTGAAAAAGACAAGGCAATAACAAAAGCAAAATCACAATAACAATCCCAGCATAACAAAGAGTTTTAACTAAAGATAGAAGCCATCCTTTAAGTCCCATATCATGAAGCCAGGTTGTGAAAGCATCGCCGAGAGGGTTTATTTGTTGCTGAATCTTCTGTGTGTGTTGCTTCAACTGCATGATGCTGGCGTGGATGCTCTCACTATGATCAGAAAGATTCATACAGCACATGCCTTCAAACTCCTGACAGCCATGACCCTGGGCTAGCAATAAAAAATCTATAGCAGCGCGATTTTGTAATAAAGCGTGTCGCAAACTATTTTGATCCATTAAAAGGTTATCTAAAATCTCAGTAGTAATATTTGCTTGCTTTTCAGCCCAACATGCTAATCTAGCTAGGTTAGTAAGCGCATTTCCTGCGGCAGCACCAGGAATAAAAAGAGCTAAAGCAGTTCTAGCAGCTACACTTAAAAGCCTAACATTATCATCACACTGCGGTGTGAGGCCAATACTTCTTGCGTTACGAGCACGGTATATAGGGTTTACAAGCTGCCTTAATTCAGCAAAGCGAGGAGCAAAAAGGGTTAACGAGCCTAAATAGCAAGGTCCGCCTACATTACGGGGGATGCCTTGCCAGGCCCTATCACCGCAGATCAGAAATACTCCGGGGGGTAAAGCCTTAGCAGTTTCATTAACCCAAATAAGTTTAATGTTAGCTTTGGGGTTATGTGTTGTCCCTATTACTGGCATTCGCTCCGACCCATTGTACCCACAATATCCTGATCCCAGTCTATAATCTCCAGATGTAGGACTGATGTCCGGCCAGGTATCAGGGTATGCCCTAGCAGCATACTTAGGACCAAAAACTATGCAAGTAGGTGTCCAGTTTCCTGATACGTTGCCGACTGCCTGGGACCCCAATAGATTTAATTCCTGTGGATCCCAGGGGAGGGATTTTTTCAGCCCCAAAATCAGTTCTGCTGAACAATTTCCAAGTGAAGGGCTTGCTTTGCAGGATCCAATTGAAAAGTCAGCAAACAGAGAAACATTAAAACCTGGGATACCTATAAGGCAGGTACGGAAAGGGTCTGTAGCGGAAGCCATTGCAATGCAAAAATCAGTGGTGCCAGTTGCATTTGCCCATGTTACCCACATGTTTTGCCTTGGAGAGATTTCTAATACAGCATAACAACATACAAACAATTGCAACATACAAAGCCATTTGTATAGCATTTTGCGTGTGCTGAGAGATCTGTGCTACGTCTGTTCCTTCGGTTGTCCTTCTCGATATGGGCGGATGTTCCTTGCCGGATACCACTTAGGTCCTGCTTCTGTGGAGATACAAGCGTAGCCCCTGCCCCAGGTGATTAAAGGAAATGGGCCTTCAACTTTCCCGGACTCCAAATCCCGTACTAACACAGGGGGTCTTTCCTGAAATTTAAAAAGATGGTTACTTGCAAAATGCTTTGTAATTGGTGGGGCATTGTCTGAAAAGCAATTCAAGAAATTAAAAGTATATATAGCTTTTTGCAATCTTTCTTCTGGTGTATTTATCAGTCCACCAGTTCCTCCTTTTTGTTTTAGTAATAGTGCCTTAAGGGACTGATGGGAGCGTTCAATAATTGATTGACCTGTCGGAGAATGGGGGATACCTGTCACATGTTTAATTCCCCATTCTGCAAAAAAGGTCTTCAAAAGCTGAGAAGAATAGGCAGGACCATTGTCTGTTTTAACTGTTTGAGGAACTCCTAGAGAGGCAAATGCTTTTAAAAAGTGTTTTTTGGCGTCTCTGGCCTTCTCTCCTGTATGGCATGATGCATAAATAGCTCCGGAGAAGGTATCAATGGAAGAGTGTATGTACTTAAGACGACCAAATTTGGAAAAATGAGTAATATCACTTTGCCAGAGTTCAAGGCTTTGAAGTCCTCTAGGGTTAACTCCTCCTGCTAAAGGCTGAAAAGTAAATTGTTGACAATCAGGGCAAGCAGATAAGATATCAGCTGCCTGTTGTGAAGTCAGACCAAATTGCCTGCGGAGCCCTTTAGCATTTGTATGAAAAAATCTGTGACTTAGGCGAGCCTGTTCAAAGTGATTGGGAAGAGGAGACACTGACATTGTTAACAGGTCAGCTGATTTTTTTCCTTTGGCTACAAAGCCTGGGAGGGACGTGTGAGACCTGATATGCATAATAAAGAAGGGGTGTTGCCGTTTGTTGATAAGATCAATCAGTGCTCTGAGCAGATTATACAGTTGCAAGTTGGAAATGTCTCTTAGGACTGAAGATTCTGCTCGAAGCACGATACCTGCTACATAAGCTGAGTCTGTAATAATATTCAAAGGTTGGTTATTGAAAAGAAAAAAGGCTCTAGTCACAGCTGCTAATTCAACAAGCTGAGGAGAACCTGGGTGAAAGGTGATATCAGATTGCCAGTCCTTGGTTTCAGGGTCTCTCCATACAATTGCAGCTTTATGAGAGATACCTGAACCGTCTGTAAACACAGTAATTGCTTGTAAAGGAATTTCACTTCTCTTTGGAACTTCTGCAAGGGAAAAGGACAATCAAAAGAGTTTATGTGGAGGAAAATGATTTGAAAATTGTCCCGTGAAGTCCTGTACGGCAATCTGAAAAGGAAGTGAATTCTGTAGAAGAAAAGAAAGATACAATTCAGTAACAGGCATATAAATTGTAGAGAAAGATCTGCCAGAAAGAGTTAACAGTCGCTCTCTGGCCTTCATAATGATTTGAGAAAACATCTCTGGTCGCTGTAAAATAGTTTTAGAGGATTGATTCGGCAGGAAAATCCACTCTAAAATCAACAATGGATCTGTAAGCGTGGTGTCCCATTGAAAAATCATGCCACAATATTTTACACCATCCTCTAAAATTATTAATTGAAAGAATAAATCAGGGTCCCACCCAGAGGCTTGCCTCTGTTCGATGGCCCTGCAAACTCTTTGTAATGCTAATTCCGCAGAGGGTGTGAGGTGTTTGGGAGCCATTAGATCCGCGTCTCCTTTAAGAAGATCAAATAGAGGAGCCAATTCAGAATTTGAAATACCCAGAAGGGGTCGCAACCAATTAATAGATCCCAAAAGTTTTTGAGCATCATGCAGTGTGGCTATCTGAGTATTAATAGATAGCTTTTGCGGAATTATGGCATGATTGGTAATTTTCCACCCTAGATAATTCCAGGGGGTTTGTTTTTGAATTTTTTCTGGTGAGACTTTCAAGCCTGCCTGATAGATGGCAGTTAACACAGATTCTATTGCTTTTTGTAAATCACCCTCAGTGGCAGCAGCAATTAACAGGTCATCCATATTATGATACAATATTACAGTTGGAAATTCAAGACGTACTGAGGCCAATATTTTGGCCACATACCACTGGCAGATTGTGGGGCTATTTTTCATGCCCTGAGGTAAAACCGTCCAATGGTAGCGTTTAAGAGGTGCTCCCATATTAAGGCTAGGCACAGAAAAGGCAAACTTAGGTGCATCATCAGGATGTAAAGGAATATCAAAAAAGCAATCTTTTAAATCAATAACAATCAAATTCCATTCCCGCGGGATCATTGTTGGTGAAGGGAGACCTGGTTGTAACGCTCCCATTGGCTCCATAACAGCATTAATTTTTCGTAAATCTTGCAATAATCTCCAACCACCTGATTTTTTCTTAATTACAAAAACAGGAGTATTCCACGGACTGAAAGTTGGAACTACATGTCCCTTTTTTAATTGAATTTGTACCAATTGTTCTAGGGCGGTGAGTTTTTCTTCTGATAAGGGCCACTGATTCACCCACACTGGCTCCTGTGTTTTCCAGGTTAATTGTGGAATTTCACGCCCTTCATCAGTGACCCTCGTTAAAAAACCGTTTCTAAATGCAATCCCCATTGTGACAGAACATCCCTTCCCCACAGATTCAATGGTACTGGCAATACAAAGGGTCGAGTACTAGCTACCCTGTTCTCAGGACCAATGATTTGAATAATATCTTTACTCTGGTAACTGTTACCGATTCCCCCTATTCCTGCTAATGGCTGTGCGGTGCTAGTTAGATTCCACTGGCGCGGCCACTTAGCTTGGGAGATGACGGTAACATCGGTGCCTGTGTCAATAAGACCTGTTAACATAACTTGTTGACATCCATTTTTAAGTTTACATTGTTTCAATGGTCTGTCCTTCGAGATCGCATGTGTCCAGTATATTTGCGGGCAGCCTGTAGATCCGAAGGCGCCCTGCCGCGTGACATCTGAGGGGAAAAAATCAATATTTAAAGGTAACAACACCAATTGTGCTATTTTACTTTTAGCGGGTATCGTGCAGGGTGGTGTAGGCGTCCAAGCCATTATTTTTATTTCTAATGCATCGTTGTCGATGACTCCTGGCAAAACAAAAAGACCACTAAAAGTACTTGATGACCGACCCAAAATAAGACCCATAGTCCCGGACGGAAGAGGCCCTTGAAACAAAGTTTCGATTATATGCACCGAGGGGCCGGCAAGAATCACTGTGAACCGGGTCGATAAATCCAGTCCGGCGCTCCGTTGCTGTGGCTCTTGTAAGAGCGAGGTCACTTGCTGTGGCGCATTGAGAACTGGATATTGCTGCATCGGGTATGTTTGAAATGACTGCTGAGCCGATGGGGTCTCTTTCGTGCCGTCGCTGTGCAGGGCGTGGGGGCACACTGATAGCTATAGCCATGTCAATTTCTCCCGCATCTAAAGCCTGCTTTTTAATAGCAGCCCATACCGCGTATGGATCGTAATCATCGGGAATTAGATCTGGTTCTTGTCCTGTATCGAAAGGATCAGGCTCAAACGGATCGTCGCTCGGCGAATCCGGTCTGGTTACCTTGGCTACAGTTCTGGCAGGGGGAGCGTCTTCCCGCGCTCTTCCCTCTGGTAGCGGGGGGGCGCTGGGAACAGCAGAAGCGGCAGAAGAAGTGTCTGCTCGCTCCGATTCCCGCGCTTTAATCCCTTCAAATACTGTCCGCCAGGGAAATAGGAGTTTAAGTGCTTCATGATCCCCTCGCGTACTCAGGTCCCATAAACGGACTCCCACTTTATCCCACAGTTCAGATTCAAAGATAGTAACAGCAGAAGTACCTGGGAATTTATCGCGGACCCATTTTAAAATGAGCTTAAGTGCATGATCCGAGATTTTTCTGCTGCTTAAGCAACAGTTCTCTCATAAGTCTATAAACGTCCTGTTCTTCATGGGAACTTTGATTACCCATGACTTCGTCTCTCCGAGCTCACCTGCCAAACGCGAGGAGGTGCAGACGGGCGGCCGCCCTCGTCCAGGCTTCTTTCAGCCTCAAATTCGAAGTTCTCGGAGACCTGCTGGCCGGCTGCTTCTTCAGCAGAATTCTTCCCGAAATCACGTCGGGGTCACCATTTGCCGCAGCAAGGACGGGGACAACAGTTTGATGCAAACTAAATCCGTTTATTCGTATCCTTACATGCAGTTATATACCTTTTCTTATCTTACTATTTTACAATGGTGATTTACCCAAGGAAGGAAATCGCACCTTATCTATATCACTAATCCCTTCAAGACAATCTCACAATCAGGGGGCTGCATATTCAGGAAGTTCCATGCTTATCTAGCATAGCTCGGGACTATGTTTATCCCACGGTTTGCATGACAAACAGCTTGTCTCCATCGGTTGTTTTGCACTGTCTGTGCATACCACCTTTGTATCTACAGGCAGATGCTTTAATAAATAACTGCTAATAACTTCCTTGATTGCATTTGCAGGCAGCCAAATGAACGAGACTGGCAAACCAATGCAAAGAGTGACCACTGAAAACTTTGGCTTGCCCTAACACTCACATGGAAATCTACCTACATCACAACTAACAATCGGGATATGGGTTTGCGTTTTTCCAAAAACCTCGAATATACCATCCCTAGGAGTCCACTCTCCAGTGTTGCCTAATAGGGCTCCCAAAATGCCAAACGAACGGGACTGGCAAATCAATGCAAAGAGTGACCACTGAAAACTTTTGCTGGTCCTAACACGCACATGGAACCCTACCAACACTACCACCAACAATCGGGCTTTGTGTTTGCATTTTACCAAAAACGTATAATATACCAGCCCTCAGTGGCCACACTCCACTGTTTCTCAATAAGGCTCCCAAAACCCCAAACAAAAGGGACTGGCAAACCAATGCAAAGAGTGACCACTGGAAACTTTGACTGGCCCTAAACCTCACATGGAACTCTACCCACAGCACCACCAACAATCTGACTACTCATTTGCATTTTGCCTAAAACCTTGAATATACCACTCCTCGGCGGCCACTCTCCGCTGTTGCTCAATGGGGGTCCCAAAACACCAAATGAACAGTACTGTAAAACCAATGAATAGAGTGACAACTGAAAACTTTTGCTGACCCTAAGCCTCACAATGAACTCTACCCACAGCACCACCAACAATCAGGCTACAGGTCTGCATTTTATCAAAAACCTCGAATATACCAGCCCTCGGTGGCCACTCTCCACTGTTGCTCAAGAGGGCTCCCAAAACTCCAAACAAAGGGGACTGGCAAACCAATGGAAAGAGCGACCACTGAAAACTCTTGCTGGCCCTAACCCTCACATGGAACCCTACCTGAAGCACCACCAACAATTGGGCTATGGTTTTGCACTTTACCAAAAACCTCGAATATACAACTCCTCGGCAGCCAGTCTGCACTTTTGCTCAGTAGGGCTCCCAGAACTCCGAACAAATGGGACTGACAAACCAATGCAAAGAGTGACCACTGAAAACTTTGGCTGGCCCTAACCTTCACATGGAACCCTACCCACATCACCAACAACAATTGGGCTACGGGTTTGCATTTTACCAAAAACCTAGAATATACCTCCCCACGGCAGCCACTCTCCACTGTTGCTCAATAGGCCTCCCAAAACTCCCAACGAACAGGACTGGCAAACCAATGCAAAGAGTGACCACTGAAAACTTTTGCTGGTCCTAACACTCACATGGAACCTTACCCACAGCATCACCAACAGTCAAGCTATTGGTTTTCCTTTTCCAAAAAACCTCAAATATACTAACCCTCGGCGGCGACTCTCCACTGTTGATCAATAGGGCTCCCAGAACGAAGGAACGGGACTGGCAAACCAATGCAAAGACTGACCACTAAAAACTTTCTCTGGCCCTTACTCTCACGTGGAACTTTATCCACAGCACCAGTAATAATTGGGTGATGGGTTTGCTTTGATGGCAGTGATCACCCCACCATCACCACTACAACTGATCTGGGATTCAATCAGGCCTGCTGACCCCAGGAGTCCAGCCTGGACTTTCCCAGGGCTTTCCTGAAAACTTGGTTTTGACGTGAGAGATATTGGGGTTTAGGGGGGAAGAACATGGTACTATTTTTCTATGTATTTTTATATATTTAGTATTTTTTCCTTTTTATCATCAGTGTTTCAATAAAGCTGTGTAGTTTAGTTTCCAACCCTTAAGTCTCTCTCCCTTATTCTCTCTCCTTTTTTAACTGGGAGGAGAAGGGGATAAATACAGATCATCTATCATTCAGTTTAATTGCTGGACCAGTTTTAAACCGTGACAGATTTATTGGTGCCCTGTTGGGGAAACAGTTCAGAAATATACAGGTTGTGAGCAATCCTGACTTACTTCAATTTAGGCCACATTGGGTTAATGGTTATTGAGGCCTAGTTAGAGGCTTTCTGAGAATGAGCTAATGGGAAAGAGATAACTTAATTGGCAGCAGAAGAAGAAAATAATTATGTGAGAAGAGTGTTTCCGTGAGAATGGAATGTGTAATTGGAATACAAAGCCACCTGCATGATAAGATGGTGTAAACTAGGCTTCTCTATATAAAGTGAGTGCAAGTTGTTAATAAATGATTTCATACAATCATATTGATGCGCACATGGAATACTTAAGCCTCCGCAGGCTGTTTTCCCACAAATGGTGCCCGAACAGGGACCCAGGGTGGCCCGGACCAGGGACTAAGGATGGCCCGGACCAGGGACTCTCATGCTGTTCCTTCCAGGAGCAATGAAGACAGCTGGAATGAGAGAGGAGCGGAGAAGCCAGCCGAAAGGAGATTGCTGCCCCGGCAATCTATGTAGCTGGTGCCTGGCTACGGAATAAATGAGCTCGGAATTGAAGAATCTTGCCCTGATCAGGTGAGCGTCTGGGGAGGAGATGGGGTCTACACTCTCTAAAGAAGAAGAAGCAGTAGTTAAGCTCCTCCAATATATTCTCTCTAAGAGAGATTTATTACACGAAGGCAGGACCTTACGTGAATTACTGATCCTCTCGATGGGTACTGTTTTTGAGTTACCTACATGGGGAGCCATAGGTACTGCCCTATGGGATAAAATTAGCGATGGAGATAAGGAGGCACAACGCTTAGCGACACTTTGGAAATTGATTAGAGAAACCTTAAAAGAAATGAAAAGTGAGAGGACAGCAGCAGCCTCTGCGTTTTCTGCCTTGGCGCCTGATCTACCAGTACTGATGAATGCTCAAAATATGAACTTGACCTCTAAACAGTTATATGAGACACCTAAAATACCCCCACCAGCACCTGAAGGGACTGTACTGATTCAAGCCTAGTCAACTGTGCTATATGACCCTGGGGGTTGGATGAAAAGTAAAAATGGGACCGAGAAGCAAAACCAAAAGCAACCGAAAACACCACCAGAATCATCGGAGGACCCAGAGGTAGAGAAGCCGGGGAACACAGGCGAGGAATCTTGGAATACAGACTCCCGACCTCGCGCCCGCCTGCTGCGGCTCCCGACTGCTCTGCCACCTTTCCACCTTGGAAGTTTGATTTATCTTCTTGACCACAGTTGCCTACAATTAATCCTCTGCTTCACCTGTCAACACCATCAGCGCCTGCTATAGAGCAACAACCAAGGAAAAAACTGGGTCTCAGAGAGAAGCAACTAAGGGAACTGCTGAAGAAATTGAAAGAACTGGAGACCAAGGATGAGTATACCTCTGAAAAAACCCTAGTTTTGCTCCAGGGAACATCCTGAACCATGCTGCACTAATCCATTTTTACCCCCTGATCCGTTCCCTATTCCTGCTCCTATTTCCCTTAACCCTTTAACACCCACTGCTCTACCTCTTCCAGATCCGACATGGGGAGGGGAGGGTAGTGGGGGGGGGGTGGTAATGTGTATCCATAGATGGAAGGGAATTATTCAAAATGCTATAGTTGAAGGAGAAATGGTTCCCAATATGAGTCCGATGGTTTTCCAGTGATTGTGGGACCAGGAGGAGGAGGAGGTCAATGGGTTGCATTAGATTGGAAAATGATAAAAGAAGTCGAAGTTGCCATTGCACGGTATGGTTTGAAATCAGTTTGAGTCATTTACTCAATCTCTTTTGCAACATCTTTTTACTGCTCAATTGTTGATGCCATATGACACAAAAATGCTCATAAATAGTCTGTTAACGCCTTCTCAACAATTGCAATTTCATCATAAATGGTAAATGCTATGTGAAAATGCAGTGATTCCTAGACAGAACACCGATGCATTATACGGAGTGCAAGCACAAATGTTACTGGGTGCTTGTCCTTTTGTACATTCAGATTTGCAGGCATAGTTTCAAACTGAAGTGTTACAACTTTCACAAGAATTGGCATATAAGGATTTGCAAACTGTTCATGATCTTGCACAAGCAAACTTTTCCTTTACAAATATTAAACAGAGGAGAGCAGAGCCATATTCAAAATTTGTGGATCACTTATATTCAGTGGTAATATCACATCTCGATTTGTCAGGAAAAAAAAAAAAACAGACAAAAAAAAAAAAATTTTTATATGTTGGCATATGACAATGCTCATGAAAAAACTAAATGTGCATTAGGACTACTCCCAAAAAGGTGCTACAAGCAGCCCAATTCTTAGAAGCTGCTTAAGGTAACGATGCTTAAGATAAAGCTGCTTAAGGATCATAATTTCAATACAGTTCTCAATATTGATGGATATTGTGGTGCATGGTACACTGGTGTTTCATACAGAGATAAAAAACTTGGTTGGTAATTATACTTGCAGTTTTGGTTTAGGAAATTGTACCATTTCATTTTGTTTCAGGGTAACTTTTCCAGATTTTAGTGGCAATATCATTTCATTTTTGAATCTTCTAGAGGTTGTTAGTTTTTCTTATATATTGGTGAGAAGTAAGACAAAAAACACAGTTATGAGCATGAGTATGCCTTTTTGGAGGCTGAAAGTTTCTGCGGAGAGAGAGACTTGCTCCTGGTACGGAGAGCACCCCCACTCCTGCCTCCGCAGCCGCTTCTCGCCCCCCCGCACACACTGCTGCTGCTCAGAAAATGAGCCCTGCTGCAGACACCACAGCAGAGAAAAAAAAAGTGTGTGTGTGTGTGTGCTTTTGCTGTTTATAGGCTTAAAATTCTGTCTCTAAACAATTTTTTTAGGCCTTTTTGGGCTTCAATTTGGCAACCATGGAGGAAACCAGGACTCCACCGTGCCGTGATCCTGGAGGGGTCTGGGGATGCTTTTTGGGCCCCCCGACAAATTTTTGTTGGATAAGCCTCCTCTACCCCCTTGGTTCTATGCGCCAGTGGACATCTGAACTTCCTCATACTAAACAGTTGTTTAAGTCCTTCCACCACAGTGTGAAATGTGCTTTTAGTATTGTGTTGTATTGATAACAGGTTTTTGTTAATGTTGTAATTCATGTGATCGGTTATATGTTGATTATGGGATTCCTCGTCTATATGTTGATTGTTGATTGTTCTATTTTGTTGCACTGCTAAGCAGATGAACTTACCTCTTGATATTTTAACACAGATGCTAAAAGATGTTGATAGTGTCAGACATGCAGTTTTACAACATCGTGCTGCCACTGACTTTTTATTGTTAGCTTTTAGGTTATGATTGTGTAGACTTGGATAGAGTGTGTTTGCATAAATTTAGTTGATCATTCAGAGTCAATTCACAACCAAAACCAAATGATTAAGATAACATGAAAAAATTAACTGTTGCATATACTGTGTTAAATGAATTGTTAAATCATTTAAGAATATGGGGATAGCTTAGAGATTTAATTAGACAAGGTTTATCAATTATATTTGTTATTATTGGTTTAGATTAAAAAAAAAAAGGACAGAGCGTGATGTATATCAAGACATCGCTGGAGTGGACCCGAGAGGGACAGATTGTTTTGCCCCTTATGCAAGACTATTTGGTTTGGTTACTGCGACCTGCAAATAGTCTTGGCATAGCGTAGCGGGGAAATAGCGAATTCTTACCCCTTATATCTCTTGTTACCACTTTTATCTAGCATGCAGTAGGAGTCATGTAGTTTTTTGTCTGACAGTCCAGTGGACAGCATAATGGTCTTTATGGATGCCGGAAAAAAAAAAATCCCGTAAAGCTGTTGTTACCTGGGAGGAGACGCCTGGGCAATGGAAAGAACATTTAATGCAAGGGAAGTCATTTTACTCTTTGCAAACCCTTGAACTTACTGCGGTTATTTGGGTTTTTGAAACGTGGAATAATACTGCTGTAAATATAGCCTCTGATTCACTTGATGTAGTAGGTATTGTTTTGAGAATGTATCATGCCATTTTGAAGGAAATTTCGAATAAGCATTTGTATTTCTTATTGTAGAAGCTATTAAGACTCTTAGCAGAAAGAGCACATCCTTATTTTATCACTCATATCCGGAGTCATCTTAGTGACCGAGGTTTGGCTATCGGTAATAACCGAGCTGACTACTTAGTTGCACCAGCCTGGACTGGTCCTTCTGTTGATGTTTTTTCACAGGCTCGACAATCTCATGCATTTTTTCATCAATCTGCTAAAGTGCTAGCGAAGCAATTTCATTTACCTCTGGGGGATGCCCAGGGAATTGTGAAATCTTGTCCAGATTGCCAAAAGGTTGATCTTGGTATTGGGATGGGAGTCAATCCTAAAGGTTTAAAATCCTTGGAACTGTGGCAAATGGATGTCACTCATGTACAACAGCTTGGACGCTTGAAATATGCGCATGTTGTTATAGATACTTTTTCGACGGCCGTTTGGGCCTCTGCTCAGACTGTTGAGGCAACGACACATGTTATCAGACATCTATATGTACCCTTTGCTGTTCTTGGAGTACCTCAGTCTATTAAGACGGACAATGGCCCCGCTTATTCTTCTGCTCGTTTTCGGCAGTTTTGTGGACAATGGGGTATTCGACATGTTACTGGTATTCCTCATAACCCTACGGGTCAAGCAATAGTGGAACGTTGCCATTCGGTACTAAAGACACTCCTTGAAAGACAAAAAAGGGGGGAGGAGGGGAGTCCTCCTCAGGACCGGTTAAGTAGGGCTGTATATGTCATGAACTATTTACGCCTTACAGGAGAACGTACAGAACCTCCGATACTGATTCACCAAAAAGCTTTAGCAGACTTTGCTTCGGAACCTTCCCAAAAAAATTTGGTGGAATTCAAGAATTCCATCACTGGACAATGGGAAGGGCCGGCAGTGGTGAAACTGACTGGTCACGGTTATATGTGCTTACTTACAGGTACTGGAGTGCATTGGGTACCGAGCAGATGGGTTCGACCGTGGAAACAAATGCCGTTAAATGCGGATTCACAGTGATAATATTTCTGATACAAGTATTTGGTTTGGGAGATTGTACTGATTTATTTTATTTCAGGCTGATTCCACCAGATTTTAGTAGTAATAGTGTTTTGGTTTTTAAACTTTTTGGTAGGTGTTGTTAAATTTTTCTCATATATTGGTAAGGAGTACGATAAAGTCATGAGAATGCTTTTCAGAGGCTGAGAATTGCTGCAGAGAGAAAGAAACTTCCCCCCCCCGATTTTGTTCCCCGTGGCTGCTTTTCAACCCCCCTTCGTGTGGCTGGTGATCGCTGCCAGCAAGTCTGCTACAGCTGCAGGTGCTGCCTCTGCCCCCACAGATACTGTAGTTGTGAGCCATGCTGGGAGGGGGAGGAAAGGACACCACATAGCCTCATTAAAAAGACAAAAAAAGAAAAGTTTCTCTAATGCCTTCTGAAAGGTATGAAACAGAAGTGGGAAATATTTTTACATTGTTCTGGGCATCAAATGTCCAGGCCTGAATTTTGGTAGGCAGTAACTTGAGGGTTACCTGCTACTCATGAAAGACAGTGATATTTTCTTTTCCTTGAAAGGAGATTTTCGCTATCCATGAAATAGAAATAATTTGGCTTCAATTAGGTTGCATCACTACTCTGCTTTTATGCAAACTCCAGATATTTTAAAACAACATAATTTGATGGGCACATTGATTATAATTTGATCTATTATTTAAGAGAAGAATTTAAAAATGCTCAAAGCTGCATTGCAAAGTACTGTATACTATGAAGGGAGTGGTGTGATAGAAAGAAATTTCTTCAAGTTTAGTTTGAAACCATTATAATTCATGATTAGATAATAAAACTTTTTTCATTTAATACAAAAAAAAAAAAAAAAAAAAGAGGGGAAAAGACAAGGGAAGAGCGTATACCCCTATGAGAAGAAAAAAGAGCGTGACCGCATGATGAGAGCACTAATGAGTTATCAATAATATTTGTGATCAAACTGGTCAATGCAACAATTAGGCCTAGAATATAAGGGAAAATTTGAAAGAATTGATAAAAATCATAAAATATACCAGTTAGCTTGTTGGCTAACAGATTTAATTAGGCAAGGCTTATCAGTTATATATGTTATTATTGCTTTTATATTACTGTTATGTTATTATTACCTTTGTATTAGTATATATGTTGTTATTGCTTTTGCATTATTAGTATGCTGCTTATGACAATATATCATTAGCATGTTATATTACGTAACGAAATAAGTCAGAATTGCTCAAATAACAAAAAGGGGAATATGTTGGGGAAACAGTTCAGAAATATACAGGTTGTGAGCAATCCTGACTTACTTCAATTTAGGCCACATTGGGTTAATGGTTATTGAGGCCTTGTTAGAGGCTTTCTGAGAATGAGCTAATGGGAAAGTGATAACGTAATTGGCAACAGAAGAAGAAAAAAATTATGTGAAAAGAAGGTTCCATGAGAATGGTATGTGTAATTGGAATACAAAGCCACCTGCATCTACCAACAGTCCTGGCTCACGGGGGACATCCCAGATGATTGGAAGTTGGCGAATGTCACGCCAATCCACAAAAACGGCCGGAAAGAGGACCCAGGAAACCACAGGCCCGTCAGCCTGACCTCAGTGCCTGGCAGGGTCATGGAACAGATCATCCTCAGTGTAGTCACACAGCACCTGCAGGATGGGCAAGGGATCAGACCCAGCCAGCACGGGTTTATGAAAGGGCAGGTCATGCCTGACCAACCAGATCTCCTTTTATGATCAGGTGACCCGACTGGTGGATGAGGGGAAGGCTGTGGATGTGGTCTACCTGGACTTCAGCAAGGCCTTTGACACCGTCTCCCACAGCATCCTCCTGAAAAAACTATCAGCCCACAGCTTGGACAGGAGCACCCTGTGCTGGGTTAAGAACTGGCTGGAGGGCCGGGCCCAGAGAGTGGTGCTGAACGGGGCTGCATCCATTTGGCAGCCGGTCACTAGTGGTGTCCCCCAGGGAGCAGTGTTGGGCCCGGTTCTGTTCAATATCTTCATTGATGATTTAGATGAGGGGATTGAGTCCGTCATCAGCAAGTTAGCAGATGACACCAAGCTGGGGTGGAGTGTCAATACACTGGAAGGCAGGAGAGCTCTGCAGAGGGACCTGGACAGACTGGAGAATTGGGCTGATTCTAATGGAATGAGGTTTAACACGGCCAAGTGCCGGGTCCTGCACTTTGGCCACAACAACCCCATGCAGCGCTACAGGCTGGGGACAGAGTGGCTGGAGAGCAGCCAGGCCTAAAGGGACCTGGGAGTCTGGATTGACAGGAAGCTGAACATGAGCCAGCAGTGTGCCCAGGTGGCCAAGAAAGCCAATGGCACCCTGGCCTGTATCCGGAACAGCGTCGCCAGCAGGTCCAAGGAAGTGATTCTGCCCCTATACTCATCCCTGGTGAGGCCACACCTCGAGTACTGTGTCCAGTTCTGGGCCCCCCAGTTCAGGAAGGATATCAAGGTCCTGGAGCAGGTCCAAAGGAGGGCAACCAGGCTGGTGAAGGGACTCGAGCACAGACCCTATGAGGAGAGGCTGAGAGAGCTGGGGCTGTTCAGCCTAAAGAAGAGGATGCTCAGGGGAGACCTCATGGCTCTCTACAACTACCTGAAAGGAGGTTGTAACCAGGTAGACGTTGGTCTCTTTTGCCAGACGACTTTCAACAAGACAAGAGGGCATGGTCTTAAGTTGTGCCAGGGGAAATTTAGGTTAGATATTAGAAAGAATTTCTTTAAGGAGAGAGTGATCCGGCATTGGAATGGGCTGCCCAGGGAAGTAGTGGATTCTCCGTCCCTGGAGATATTTAAAAAGAGACTGGATGTGGCACTCAGTGCCATAGTCTAGCAACCGCAACGGTGGTTCAAGGGTTGGACTCAATGATCTCTGAGGTCCCTTCCAACCCAGCCAATTCTATGATTCTATGATTCTATAAGATGATGTAAACAAGGCTTCTCTATATAAAGTGAGTTCAAGTTGTTAATAAACGATTTCATACAATCATATTGATGTGCACATGGAATCCTTAAGCCTCTGTAGACTGTTTTCCCACAGCGCCCAACGTGGGGCTTAAGAAAATTATCTAGAGCCCAGTTTTAATTTCAACTCATTTACATGAATAGTTTGAATTTTGGCTTCAGTAGGAGGATACACAGATGTGTGGGAATCCAGGGTGTGATGTGTGAGTTTTTCTCTGGGATTAGTGTTTCTCTGTTGTTCATTCTTTATAAGAGCTGCTTACGAACCGTAGTTAGGATATGTTCTTCAAAAGTGTAGTACATGGTACAGTGTTTTTTCACACACCTAGGAGATACACATAGGGTACACATTTCAGACACATAATAAATATCCCTATAAAGAGGAAATAAACTGCCCACAGGTCAAAGCACCCACACTTAGATCTGAAAGAATTGGCTGTACGAGATGTGATCTATACCAATGATGAGACTGTAGATCCTTATCACATGCCATGCCCTAAGACTATGAGGCAAAGCTTTGTGAATGCTGCACCCTCCCCATTTAACCATACACTATCAGTAATGTTATGGGTTCCTGGAGAAATGGAACCAACTGTGGGTGATGTGATTAAACCAGCACGAGAATATGAAGATTCTGTCATGGGTCCTCATCAGGCCTGGGTCTCAGCTGTAAAGGGAACAGCTGAGAAACTTCACCTACCCCATCACAAAGCCCTGGTGGTGCTGTTGAGAGCCTAGGCCTGGAACTGTCTGGGACCATGTCACAGAATCATAGAATCCTGGAATGGGTTGGGTTTGAAGGATTAAAGATCATCTTGTTCCAACCCCCTGCATGCATGGGTAGGGACAGCTCCCACCGAACTGAAGCCAACCCTGTCCCTGCCCCCATGGAACTCACTAGATATCTAGACACAGAGAGACAAAAGCCATCTCATGTTCCTGCCCCTTTCCCCAGCCATGCTCACGTTGCTCAAATGTGACTTTCCCTAAAATTTTACATGTTTCACCTTGGTGCAGCGTGCTTCAGAGCAGCAGATCCACAACTGCCCCTCCGTGCTCCTCCATGGGCTGCAGGGGACAGCTGCCCTCTCCTCACAGCCTGCAGGGGAACTTCTGTTCTGGCCCTTCCTTCATTCACTGACCTTGGTGTCTTGTGGAGGGCTGGGAGCAGGCTTCCACCTCCTTCTCCATGGATATCTTGGGCATTTTCTGCTACAGACATTCCATGGTCACCCAGGGCAGCTGCTGACTCCTGAGGGAGGTGCTCTCCTCGATATGGGCACCCCACATCTCCACAGCCCTTATATACCCCCAGGGTCACCTTGGAGACCCCCATGACAATGGTGTCCAGGCACCAGACCCTGCATCACAAAGCCCTGGTGGTGGCTGTGGAGACGCCCAGGCCTGAAACTGGCTGGGACTGTTTCACAGAACTATGGAATGGGTTAGGTGGGAAGGGTTAAAGATCATCTTGTTCCAAACCCCCTTCATGAGTGGGTAGGGACACCTCCCACTCAACTGAAGCCAACCCTGTCCCTGTTCCCATGGAACTCACTTCTTCATCCCATCCACAGCATCAGCCTCAGTCAGCAGTAGTGTCTCTTGGAGCTGCTCAAGGATGAGCTTCCTGTGCTCCTCCTGCTGCATGATCCTACAGATCATTCCCATGACCCTCCAGATCATTCTGAATCACAGAATACCTCAGGCTGGAAGAGACCTCTGAGCATCTCCTTGTCTGAGTGCTCTGCTCAAGGCAGGCTGAACCAGGTGAGGTTTCTCAAGGGCTTCCCCAGCATGCCTTCCTTGACACAGGGGATAAAAGTGCCTTTTGTCTCACCCCACAGGGGGATTATAAAGACAGGAAACAGTGTTGGCACAGGTTCTGGACACTGAGGCACCGTCACTGCTTGCCAGGAGGACTTTGGATCACTGATGGCACTGTGACCCTCATCATCTCGTGAACTTCCCACCCACCACATCACCCACCTCTTCAATCCAGACATCACCAGTCTGGCTACAACAGGACAATGGTAGAGCATGTCAAGGCGCTTGCTAAAGGCCATGTGCACCCCATGCCTTTCTGTCCCCTGCCCACTCTGCTTCAGCAGTCTCTTTGTCATTCACCTGCCTGGAGCAGGCTGGAACCCATCACTGTCCCAGGGACTGAGGTCATAGAATCATAGAATCACAGAATGTTAGGGGTTGAAATGGACCTCTAGAGATCATATTGTCCAACCCCTCTGCCAAAGCAGGATCATCCAGGGCAGGCCACACAGGAACACACCCAGGTATGTGTTGAAAGTTTCCAGAAAAGGAGACTCCACAGCCTCTCTGGGAAGCCTATTTCAGTGCTCCCACAGCCTCACAGTAAAGAAGTTTCTCCTCATGTTGAGGTGAAACTTCCTATGTTCTATCTTAAACCCATATTTCCACTGAAAAGAGATTGGCCCCTTGCTTTTGACACCCACCCCTCTGATATAGACATACATAAGATTCCCTCCTCAGCCTTTTTTTCACAAAGCTAAACACTTCCAACTCTCTCAGTTATTCTTCATATGAGAGATGTCCAAGTCTCTTAATAATCCTAGCTCTCCTTGGGACTCTCTCCAGTAGGTCCCTGCCTCTCTTGAACAACTGGATCCAGTATTCCAGGTGTGGTCTCACCAGGTCAGAGTAGAGGGGTAGGAAAACCTCCCTAGATTTGCTGGACATACTTTTCCTTATACACCTGACTGTTCATGGGCTGTGCTGGTCAAGCTGGGAAGCAGACCCAGCTGATGGTGCTCACTGCCACTGACCACCTCCCACACAAGCTCTTGGGTGCCCATGCAGGGTGCTCAGAGGGGCCCTGCCTGATTCCAGTGCCATGGGCTGTCTTTATTGAACAACAGTCACCATCCCTGAGGGCTCTGGACAAAAAAGAAGTGACAAAGGAACCAGCCTTAAGTCCCCAACCCCCCCCCTCAGGACCATGATGGCATCACAGGGAGCCCCCAGAGAAAGCAGCACAGCAACAATCTCTGCAGAGTTGACTCCTTGGGCAGCTTCTTGAGAGCAAGTGTGGAAGAAGAGCTGAGCTGAGGAGATCCCCTGTGATGATAGAAGGGCTGTTCTGGAGGCCAGGTCTGTCACAGCAGTACCCGTGCCCTGTCCCTGCCTGCGGGAACAGGACTGTCACACCGCAGGGCTGTGACCAAGCTGCCAGAGCTTGGCCTTACCCAAGGGTGGAGAAGGAGACTGTGGAGGTGGAAAGTGGACAGCTTGGAAAAGATCAAGCGCTGGTGCTCCCAGGCAGTGCCCTTGTGCCAGGACTCTTTCCCCTCCACCTCTGCACACAGGCACTGCCCTGCAGCTCCAGAGAGGGTCTCAAAGAAAGGTCTTCAAAAAAAACAAGACACTGGAAAGTTCTTTATTCTATTTAAATACACCGAAAGAGCACAGCTCTTAATGAAAGTCTCTGGGTCAAAGAAAATCTGGATAGAAAAATAATGAGAATGGACAAAAAAAGTAACATTCCTGTATGGGCATAAATTGGAAAAGAAATGGCTGATAGCTGGCTGGGTGTGTACTGAGTTACATTATGAACAAGTTGCAGAAAAAGGAACTCAGTTAAATTTTTTAAAAAAAGATCTAGAGATCAGTTTTGAAAATGCACCCTTGAGCTCCTGGTTCCTCATGCTGTAGATGAGGGGGTTCACTGCTGGAGGAACCACTGAGTACAGAAATGACACCACCAGGTCCAGGGATGGGGAGGAGATTGAGGGGGGCTTCGGGTAGGCAAAGATGCCAGTGATGATGAACAGGGAGACCACGGCCAAGTGAGGGAGGCACGTGGAAAAGACTTTGATCCTTCCCTGCTCAGAGGGGATCCTCAGAATGGCCCTAAAGATCTCCACATATGACACCACTATGAGAACAAAACACACAAAACCTAAACAAGCACTGATGACAAGGAGCCCAAGTTCCCTGAGGTATGTGTGTGAGCAGGAGAGCTTGAGGATCTGGGGGATTTCACAGAAGAACTGGTCCAGGGCATTGCCCTGGCAGAGGGGCAGGGAAAATGTATTGGCTGTGTGCAGAAGAGCAGTGAGAAACCCAGGGCCCCAGGCAGCTGCTTCCATGTGGACACAAGCATTGCTGCCCAGGAGGGTCCCGTAGTGCAGGGGTTTGCAGATGGACACATAGCGGTTGTAGGACATGATGGTCAGGAGAAAAAGCTCTGCTGTTATGAAGAAGACAAAGAAGAAGAGTTGTGCATCACATCCCTTGTAGGAGATGAACATGAGCCAGCAGTGTGCCCAGGTGGCCAAGAAAGCCAATGGCATCCTGGCCTGTATCCGGAACAGCGTTGCCAGCAGGTCCAAGGAAGTGATTCTGCCCCTGTACTCAGCCCTGGTGAGGCCACACCTCGAGTACTGTGTCCAGTTCTAGGCCCCTTTGTTCAGGAAGGATATTGAGGTCCTGGAGCAGGTCCAAAGGAGGGCAACCAGGCTGGTGAAGGGACTCGAGCACAGACCCTATGAGGAGAGGCTGAGGGAGCTGGGGCTGTTCAGCCTAAAGAAGAGGCGGCTCAGGGGAGACCTCATCACTCTCTACAACTACCTGAAAGGAGGTTGTAGCCAGGTGGGGGTTGGTCTCTTTTGCCAGACGACTTTCAACAAGACAAGAGGGCATGGTCTTAAGTTTTGCCAGGGGAAGTTTAGGTTAGATATTAGAAAAAATTTCTTTACGGAGAGAGTGATCAAGCATTGGAATGGGCTGCCCAGGGAAGTAGTGGATTCTCCGTCCCTGGAGATATTTAAAAAGAGACTGGATGTGGCACTCAGTGCCATAGTCTAGCAACCGCAACGGTGGTTCAAGGGTTGGACTTGATGATCTCTGAGGTCCCTTCCAACCCAGCCAATTCTATGATTCTATGATTCTATGAGATGTCCCTGTGTTCCCAGAGGGAATTGGCCATGGCTTTGGCCAGAGTGGTGGAGATGGATCCCAGGTCGAAGAGGGAGAGGGGGAGAGGTTGAGGAGGAAGAAGTACATGGGAGTGTGGAGGTGGTGGTCACAGGCGATGGTGGTGATGATGAGGCCATTGCCCAGGAGGGCAGCCAGGGAGATGCCCAGGAAGAGCCAGAAGTGCAAGTGCTGCAGTTCCCTCCTGTCTTCAAATGCCAGGAGGAGGAACTGGCTGATGGAGCTGCTGTTGGACATCTGCTGCCTTTAAAAGTCGTGGAGAGCTGTTTGAAGAGGATACACAAAAAATTTAGGAGACAATTCTATGAAAAATTCCCCATCTCAATCCTACAAAGATGCACTTTTCTTCAGCCGTGGTTGTTGCTGTCTCTTTCAAGAGGAGCAGAGACTGTTAACAGGCTTCCAAGAAGCAACAGGGGCTTCATGAGAATTGTGGGGACAGGGAGCAATCCTAGAACGGACATTTTTCATTTGAGATTGTTAGTGATTCCAAAGGCATTGCAGATTCTCTCCTCCCTGCATAAAAGATCCCTGACAAGAGAATGCAGTTTTAGAAGTTTGGGGTTTTTTTGTTATAGCTTACCCCATCTCCTCTGGGGAGTGTTCTTGGGTATCAGAAACCCTCAGCATTGCTGCAGCACTCAGGCAGAACAGAGTGAGCAAAGAGCATTGCCTGCAGCTGCATGCAGAGAAGGGGGAGCTGGGCTGTGTCTCTGTCTCTCCCTGCTGAGAGCAGGGGGACCCAGCTCAGAGTACTCAGTGTCTGACCCTTTCTCAAGGTCTCAGCAAACCATTTCCAGCCCAGGACACATGAGGCTCATTGTGCCCCCTGGAAGGCAGCTCACAGCTTGGACAGACACCCCAAGGATGGAATGAGGGCATCTGATGAAGAGAGGTCAGCTCCCTGCCCAGCCTCACTCAGACTGCACTGCCCAGAGCTTCCCAGGGCAGAGCACAGCTGGACACCTCCTTTCCTGAAACCATCTTCATGGGAGGAGCCACAAGAGCTGTGCCTGCAGCTGAAACTTCTGCTCTCAGCCTGACATCAACAGCAAGAGCAGCTGAAGGGGGCATGAAGAGAGGCAGAGGGGCACTCAGGAAAGCCTTTCCCTCCCCCAGCAGTGCACAACCCCTCCCAGATGTTGATAATGCCTGGCAGGCACCTCCAGCCCCTGGGCAGGGGGAGGTGGGCACATGGCAGCATAGATGCACTTCACCTCTTGTGTGAGCAGATGGAGGAGGAGGTGCCCAAAACCCCAGACCCCACGGGCTGGCTGAGGGCTATGCTGTCACACAGACCCTGATGAACCTAGGAAGGTGATGCTGGGTGTATCTGTAGGGTAAAGGAGGCTGAAAGCACTGGCTGAGGTTCCTAGCACACAGGAGGGTGATGGTGTAGGGACTCTCAGCCCCTGATCTCACCTCCCCAGGTGAGGTTTCCTCCCACCTTAACAAGAAAGAGAAAAGTGGAAGTGCAGCCTGAGGAAAGCCAAGTTTCCCAGCAGGAACCTGTGCCCTGACTGTGCATATGAAAAATCCCTCAGATATAATCTAGGTATGATTTTGGATCCGAGAGCAGTGCTGTCTCACAGAACCCTCTCAAAACAAGAAGGACCCTGCCCTGTCCTCCCTGTCTCCTGGCAGCCACAGCTTCTGCCAGCAGCACAGAGCTCCCTGGGAAGGCTGAGAGTTGCCCCTGGCAGGCAGGCAGCAGAGTCCCTGCCCCAGCACACAGCCCCTGGGCTGCAGGACCCTGCTCTGAAGGACAGCCCTGGGCACCTCTGTCTGCACACACCCCCTCAGCCCCTGCAGCCACCCCAGCAGAAGGCAGCCCCATGCCCTCTCCCTCTGATGCTGCTCCAGGACAGCCCTGCTCTGCCAAACCTTTTCCTCCTGCCCACCAAAATCCTCCGCAAGGATCCCATCAGCTGTGGCACAGGCTGCCAGCTGGAGAAGACCCCCTGCAGGAAGCCCAGCTTCACTGCCCTGCAGCCAGAGACTCACCATGGCAGAGGCTGTGAAATTTCTCCCCCAGGCAGCTCTCAGCTCTCCTCCCAGCCTAGGCTGCCTTTCTCCTCTCTCTCCCTCCTCTCTCTCCCCTGCCCTGCTGCCTGCAGGCAGTGCCCTCAGCCCTGCTGCGCTCTGCAGAGGAGCTGCTCCTGCCCAGAGCTCTCTCTGCACCACTCTCTGCTTGCCAGCAACTCTCTCAGTCTCAGGAGCCCAGCCCAGCAGCACAGGACCAGCGCCAGACTTTGCCACTTGCTCAACTCTCTCGGGGCTCCCTCCAGCTCTCCCTGGGGCTCCCCAGGAACCCAGTGTGACACACACTGAAGTCATCGCTCATGTCCCCTCCCTCCCTCCTTTCCAGCACAGCCAGTTCCCCACTAGAGACACAACCTCTGCTTCTCACGCTCTCCCACTGGACACCCAGGCACTGCCAGGGGGAATCTCCTTTCCCTCCTCTTCCCCTGGAAGCCACGGTTGACACTGGAGGTTCCATGGGTGCTCCAACCTCAGTCAGGGCAGCTGCTCAATTGAGTGGCCAAGCACAGCCCTGTGGTGCTACAGGAAATGTCAGGGCACTCCAGCACAACCACCTGCTGCTGGCACAACAGCACAGCACTGTCATATCCCACGGCCTGACCCAGACAACAGCCAAAGGAGATTCCATCTCCCAGGCCAGAGTTTCCCTTTGCAGGGTAAACAAAGAATGACAGCCTCTTGACACCATCCAAGTACCCCTTGATCAGATTAAGATGAAATGATACTCCAGGTCTTTTACTCTACAGTCATAATATCAGTTCTGTTGCTCTAGCAAGTAAAATTATTATGAGGAATTTTTAGGGAACACAAATCAAAGATATGTATGGATATATATATTATAAAAGCACAAAATAGATACTTCATTGTTCAGGCTGTGCAATCACAAAGGCTGATTGCTTGGATCACAAAAAACACATAGTCAAATGACATCTCAACAATCCAGTCCCCTCACCCCATGAGTCCAAATATCACAAGGCATGATGATATCATAAGGCAATATCATAAGGCAGTGATATGATGGCTACAAGCTTAGCATCTTGACTCCAGCTTCTTCAATTCAGGCAGTGGTGATCTGTATGATGTGCAGAGTCCTTGTTCTTCAACTTTTGGTGTCATCACATGCAGTAACATTGTAACACTATGTACATAGTAACACTATGTACAATGATCACAAACTTCACAACAGTAGAGCATTACAAAACCAAATAAGAATGGAAAATTTACACAAATGCAGCACAATTACAAATACAAAAAGAACTCATAATTAATTTTGACTCAGTTTTGGTCCTTCAGCAGACTTTGGTAACCTTCATATATCCCATAATCTGCTCTCATGGATAAGTTTTCCTTAGGAACTACATTATCACATATACCCTTGCCATACATGTATCTACCTATGTTACTTGGCTAGTAAATTTCCATGAGACTCCCTTAAACTATTGCTACTTCTATACTTCTACTTCTGTAAAACCATTGAATATATGTTCCTTTAAACTACTACTTTTATTTCTCTAAAACTACTGCTTCACAAGAAATCAGTCAATCGATCAAGCAAGCAAGGAAGATGTTCTGGGGCTTTTCAGCCAGATTTTCTACTGAGCTCTCTCATTCAATCCTCATGAAAAACTATTGGAGTTTTAATTCTCTTATTTCAGGAGACAACTGACAGAAGCCTTACTGCAGGCTGATCAAGATGACCCATTACATCACCCATGGTGTCACAGAGGCCTCTTCTCCCAAGGGAACAATGAGAGGAAAAGAGGACATGGCCTGAAGTTGCACCAGGGGAAGTTTAGGCTAGATCTGAGGAAGAATTTCTTTACTGAGAGAGTAGTTAGGTGTTGGAACGGTCTGCTTAGGAAGGTGGTGGAACAACCATCCCTGGAAGGATTTAAAAACCGTGTAGTAGAGATGATCCTGCTCTGTTGCTGTCAGCATTGTCCTGCAGTCTGCTGCCTCCCTCTTGTACTGCTCCCTCAGCTGCACGCCCAGCCTGCTGTGCAGGAAAAGTGTCCAGGATCCCATCCTGCCACATCCCTTTAGGAGGGTGTCTTAATCATAAATACTTTTCTGGTTTTTCCTTATTTGGTAAAAAGCCTTCATGACGCTGAAACAAATATTAAATCAGAAATTTTGAGTGGGATATGAAGCGGTTCCCGATCTGACTACATTTTGTTCTCCACAAGAAGTTGAAATAAGCATCATTGGTGTGATGGAGCTTGGAAAATGAGGTCAAAATGACCCTTCATACTTTGCTGTGATGGGTTAAGTAATGACAGATGAAATCTAATTTCCATTAAAATCTCATCTGCCATTGAGTGTAGCTTTAATGTTTTTCACTGGTATGGAGGCATTAATGGTTCTTCAAATGGGAGCTTTGCCTCAAGATCTTCCCGCACTTGGGACACTTGTATGGATGCTCACCTGCATGGATCCGTAGGTAATAGGAGAGACCCAAGCTGGCTGTGAAGCTCTTTTCACACTGGGGACACGTGTAGGGTTTTTCCCCAGCGTGGACATATTGGTGATGAATCCAAGTGGTGCTATGTGGGAAAACAGTCTGTGGAGGCTTAAGGATTCCATGTGCACATCAATATGATTGTACGAAATCGTTTATTGACAGCTTGCACTCACTTTATATAGAGAAGTCTTGTTTACACCATCATATCATGCAGGTGGCTTTGTATTCCAATTACACATTCCATTCTCACGGAAACACTCTTCTCACATAATTATTTCCCTCTTCTGTTGCCAATTAAGTTATCTCTTTCCCAGTAGCTCATTCTCAGAAAACCTCTAACTAGGCCTCAATAACCATTAACCCAATGTGGCCTAAATTGAAGTAAGTCAGGATTGCTCACAACCTGTATATTTCTGAACTGTTTCCCCAACAGTGCTATTGTTGAAGGCCTTCCTGCAGTGAGTGCAGGGATACAACTTCTCTCCTGTATGGATGAGGTGATACTCTGATAAACTGGAACTCCAGGTAAACTCCTTCCCACACTCCAGACACTTATAGGGTCTCTCTCCCTTGTGGATGCGGCGATGCTGTGATAAATGGGAATTCTGGGTAAACTCCTTCCCACAGTCGGAACATTTAAAGGGTTGTTCACCCATATGGATCCCTTGATTCTTGATAAAATTCCATCTCCTTCTAAAACCTTTACCACAGTCAGGGCAGGTGTAGGACATGGTGCCTGTGTGATGGTGTCACAATTGGACCAGGTCCGAGCTGTCACTAAAATGTCTCCCGCAGTCAGGACCTCTCTGAGGTCTCTCACCCCGATGAATTTTCTGGTGCTGGAGATGGGCCAAGCGGATCCTAAACCGATCCTTGCCAATGTCTAATTTTTCTCCAGGATGGATTCAGTGATATTTCACCAATGTCGTGCTTTGACCAAAAGCTGTCTTATCTTTGGGTCACCCAGAGACATTTTTGTCCAGATAGAGTAACCGCGTGCCTATGAAAGAAGCCATAGTGTAGTGAAAAAGTAGTGGTGGGGTTTTTGTGCGGTGATGGAAGCCAAAACCTACACCAAACTTACTGTGGGTGAAAATGGAGTGTGAGGTGGAATGAGGAGGTTACCCATAGAGTTGGACAACCACTGATCATCCTTGACTTCATCTTTAGGAGCTAAACTGGCACCTAAATCTCAAAGGGGAATTGGGTGGGAGACAGGTTTCTAGCGTTTTGAGCCACTCCTGACGTGAATTGGGATCACCCCATTGCTCTTGAGTTGGGGTCTCCTGAGATGTTTTGGCAATCCCTGATTATGGTTCCTGAGCCCTGGTGTTATTAAGTCCCCTGGAAGGATTCTGGGGTTGCCAACATTACCCCTGGATCCAGGGTAATTTGAGGGTCCCCAGTGGCAGCCACTCCAAAAAAAACTTTGGGGATGACTTGGGGATCCCCTATCAAAGACGCCCAACCCAGGATTAGTTGGGAATCCCCCAATGAAGTGGGGGGAGACCAAATCACAGCTCCTCAACCCACTTGAAGAGGTTGGGGGGTCGCTAAACTTACCGCCCTCACCCCAGGGATAAGTTTAGTTCCCCCCTCTCACCCATCCTCCCCCCCTTCCCCATCTTGTGCTGCTCACCCCCAGTTAAGGCAGTACTGGGATAACCACCCCCCTCCCATCACCTCCCATCACTTCCCGGTACCTGCAGGGGGGGCACAGCCCAGGCCGGTGGGAGGTGGGGGCGATGCTCTGGCGGTCACCAGTGTGGGGGTCCTGGCTGCGAGGCAGGGGGTTTGGGTGCAGCCCCGGGGTGGCGGAGCGAAACCTCCCGGGAGCTGCAGCGTGATTGCGGGAAGCAGTGGGGGGAGGAAGAAAAGGTGGGGCCTTGGGGAGGAGGAACCTAACCCAGGGGGTGAAGTTGGAAGTTGGCGGGGGGGGGGGGATGACCTGGGGGGGCTGGGCACATCAGGCTTGTGTCCTGAAGGGGTTGGGGACCTCAGGCTTCTGGCATGGATGTGCCCCACACTCCCCAGGCTCCCTGGAAGCGGGACTGAGTGGCCACTAGAAACTCTGCCTGGACAGAACCAGGGGGGTTTGGGGAGAAAAGCCTCAGAATCAGCTCCTCAAACACCCAGAGCTTTTGCCAGCTGTGCTACTTGAGCATTTCAAGCACACACAATCCAAAGACAGCTCTCACAGCAGCCACAATGCCTCTGCCATCAACATCTTCAAGCAGGGGAAAGGAACCGCTCTGAGAGCTGCAGGGCAAAGGAGAGGGGCAGCTGAGAGCAGTCCCCAAGAGGAGAGCAGTGCTGGAGCAGAGACAACTTCCCCTCTGGGGAAAGGAGAAGAGGAGAAGGGAGAGAGACTGAGGGGCTGGAAACTCAACTGCACAGCTGGCATGGAACAGCACTGCTGGAAAGGAAAAGAATGAAAACTAGACAGAGAGAAACAAAAGCCATCTCACCTTCCTGCCCTTTCCTCAGCCATGCTCACATTGCTAAATGAGACTTGTATTGTAACGAGGCAACCAGGGCCCCTAATTGCCAGGGAGTGGGCATGAGTTTGTGTTAAGCCCATCCTGTCGGCTAATTAGGGCAGGCCCCACTGCGCATGAGCAGGACCAGTGGGGCCAATAAAAGGTGAGGCCTGAGACACATGTGGGGCTCAGTCCTGAGCTAGTCAGCAGAGAGAGTCAGTTGCTCTCAGAGCAACAGCATGGATTTAGGCTAGTCAACCCTGTGGGCTATAGGCTTGGAGCACTGTTTGCGAGTCTCTGCTGGAACAGCTGGTTGTACCTTGAAGCGCCATACCCTAAAAGAGGTTCGTCTTGCTACAGTATCATTTCCCAAATAAAACTGAAAGTGTAATTACCAACTAAATTCTTGATCTCTTCAGATAGTGAGAAAAGAATGGGAAAATCCTCTGATAAAGTTAAAGTCAGAAGCAAAACCCAAAATACCTTCACACACTGATGGGCCCCCACTGAGCCTGCCAGAGCCTCCTCATGGCCTCGTTAGAGCAGATCCCCGGAGGCCATGATTGCAGGAGGCAAAGGCCCTGTGCTGGTGGCTGTAATGTGAGAAAAACCCTTTGTTTGTGGATGCAGCAGAAAGGCAAGCCCTGACCCCAGGCCCTGGGAAGACAGGTCCTGTCTCTCACAGAGGGCTCAGGGCTCTTCCTGGGGCAGTGGGGTGTAAGGGTGACCAAGGATAAATGTAGGAAAATTCTCTGACACCTCCTGGCCTCCCATACAAGGGGCTATCATAATAATAAGTTTCACTTTGGCTGAGGGGGGGGGGGCTACTGCATGGAAAAGATTTAAATCAGATCTTGAACACAGCCAAACTCCCTCCTCGGTTTTTACATTTCAGTCATGTATTCTGAGGTCTGTCAGAATTATCCACTGAGGACCAATATTGCTTAAAAATAGCTGGACATCCCCAAGCGGTCCTGCCAAGCCAAACCATTAATACATTTGTTTATGGCGTGGACTGTTACTGTTCCCAAAAACCTCAGTCTTATCCTTAGCCAAAGGGCGTGTCGAGCAGTCTATGGTGGTGCAATTTCTATCCTCACAATGCCATCCCAGAATCAGGGTGTATTTGCATCTGGAGAAACCTAGAGTTTTTCCAGTACCTGTTTTTAATATCCTGATCTGTCAGCTTACGGCTGAGGCAAAATTCCCCTTCTGGACATGGTGAAGATCCCAGGCAGGCGAATCATTGTCCCAAAACAACAGGAGTTTTACTCATACGTGCTTTTAGAATAGGGATGCAACATCCATTTAGGGTGGACAGGGTGTGCCATCCACGGCCATTGTGGTGAATTCCCTGATGTGAGCCACAGACCCAAACAATTTTGCAAATCCAGGACCGTACTTATCTTTTGTCCCAAATTGAGGAAAGAATTTTTATCCCAGGGTTCGTGAATCAATGTGTTCCTTGGCATATCACTCAAATCAGGTTCTGCGAAACCAACCAAACATGTTACAAGCAACAGCATTTCCGGAACAATTAGAAATAAAATCATGTTCTTATAAAGCCACTGCGTGTAAGCCAAAAAGGTGGCTAATCTTTTGGCTGTCACGTTAGTAACTTCTTCGGCACTCAGTATCAGAGTAGCCAATTCTGAGACTGAGCGGGGGGGGGGGGTTTCCTGTTCCAAGAAACGCTGAAGCTAGTAAGCAGTCTTCCTACACAAAACCTAATCACACAAAAGGACCAAAGAGACACATTGGTATCCAGGATACAAAGTAACCATTTACTGCACACAGACTATCCAATTTGTACTAATCTTTGTGTTGCTTGTCATTCATATCAGTTGCCACCCATGTGTTTGAATTCAGTGGATGCTGCAAAATTAATCTAATTTTAACCTATGTTAGGTAAAATTCACATAAGCAGTTTGCCCAGGTTGTAGGCCGCTGCCTGAAATTCCTGGGAGGGCTGCTTCTCAGCGTTGTTATCTTGATTAGGCGACAAGGGAAAGAATGCAGTCAGGCAGGGACAGCCCTTTCACACCCCACCAATTATTGATTGTGGCAATTGCATTAATTAAGTTTGTCATGCCAATTACTTTCTTGAGGCCAAATGAGCTTTTTTATTAATCCATTAGTCCTTTCTACAATTCCATTAGCCTGCGGATAGTAAGGCAATATGAAAAGTCCAGTTAATATTTTCACTTTTTGCCCATGCTGGACCAAGTGGGAAGTGAATGAGTACCATTATCAGACTGAATTACTGGTAGGCTTAGGCAAAATTCCAAAGAGCTTTTCAGGAAAGAAACAGTATTTTCCCTATTGGCTTTTGCATAAGCTTCAGCACATGTTAACCCAGATATCACTTCCACCATTACAATAACATATTGTTTGTTTCCTGACTTCCGGAAGGGTCCTATATAATCTATTTGCAGGTAGACCACAATGTTTTACCATCTCTGAGATGTAAGTGATCAGCTGTCAGAGGATGTTCTCCCAATCGAATTTACATAAATCACAAGCAGAAATAATTGTTTTACATTGCTCACGTGACACAGACCAGCCACGTGATTGTGCTTCTTTATATAATCAAAGATACCAGAATGACCCCCTTTCTGCAATGAAGCCATTCCAACAAGTTTCCCCATTCTTGGACTTCACCTTGATTACGAGCATCTCTGATTTCAATTACATTAATTCTTGCCAATTCATCAACTAGGTTATTATATTTGCTTGCTTCATTTTTCAAATCGGATTGGTGAGAAGGTACCCATCCTACATGAAAATTGGGATTTCGTTTAGCAATTTCTAGGATTTCCTTCCATTTTTCTGTATGCCATACTGGTACACGATTAATTTCCCAATTATTAATCTCCAGAAAGTTACCCATTCAACACAGCCTTTAAATACAGCAAAAGAGTCTGTATAGATATATACAGGTTCTGTAGTGCTTTTTCTTTTACAAATACATTCAAAACAGCATCCAGTTCGCCTACTTGTGCACTTCCTTCATCTTGATTTATTATTTGTTCCCCTGTGGAAGGTTTAATTGCAGCTGATTTAAAAAACCATGTTTTCCCCTTTCTTTGTTACAGTTTATAGTAGAAATAAAATATATATTGGTTGTAAAATTTTAAAAGTGGACAAATTAAGAGTTAGAAGGGGCTCGGGTAGACTAAAACTCTGGAAATAAGTAACTAGTTAAGAATGAGCTAACCCTTACAAGAACAATGATCAAAGGAGAATAAGGAGTGTGTTGACCCCATCAGCAATAACATTAATCAAAAGGAGAATAGTTAAGCAAACTGATGCCATGTACCAAAGATCAAGATAAAATATTGTATCCAGGTGGTGGGCAGGTGGTAATGACAGCTGAAATGGTAACCGTGGAATTTACAGTTTAAGAGATGACTATCTATTGTTATTTGTAAGATCTATGTGACTGTTTGTCTATTGTTATCTGCATGATCTATGTGACTGTTTGTGACTACAATTTATGTAACTCTGTCGTGGCCTGTAATGGAAAAAAGTATAAAAGCTGAACCAAAAATGAGGGTTTCGGAACCC